>NW_026525539.1:940615-1240615 GCF_943737925.1 Anopheles nili
AAACTTCAACGGGGGCCAGACGTGACCTCGGAATTCGCTGGCCATGAACATCCGAACGGGTTCGTGTGTGTGTGCGTGTATATGTGACGAAAAAGTGATTGTTTCATGCGCCTCGGTGAGTTTTAATGTTCTTTCGCATGAAATAGATGGCGTGCGTTTAAGAAAAAAGCATTGAAATTCATGCGAAAGAATTTTGTGTGCGTTCCAATCAAGTGCGACCCGGGTGTCATATATCCGTCGGATGGTCCGTTAACGGATTTGTTTACGAAAATCACCATTTTTCGTAAAGAGATAAAAAAAATTCAATAAAGTGATAAATTTGCTAAATATGCAAACGAAAAGTGTTTTACTTGCATCAGATTCACTGTTATTCCTTTTTTTTTTGCAACATTTCGCAATCCAAATGTTACATTTTCAGTACCTTTAGTGTCATGTCACCCACGTGTAGGTGACGGCAGTTGCGTTCATCTTAGCTTAGATTGTTTGCGGAGCATCATGACGCCATTCTCGATTGTTTCTTATCAAATTGGAATATTTCTAAGTCGTTCCAGTATGTTAACAAAGCATTCTGACGTCGTTCTAGAGTGGCCAGTCATGATTCGGTTCGGATGGGTTTGTTGATGCTCAATCGGACACGGGTGGGTGTTGCGTGAGGGGGATGTGGCGCTCGCGGGAAAGGTTTTAAAGAGGAAACCGAACCGAAAGGGGCACTGGGGCGCGTTATTACACTGGAAAGAGACACGAAAGAAATCAGAAACACTGATTCGAAGACCTTTGCTGCGCTGCTGTGAGCCGTGGCCGCATGATGGCGCTGCAGAAGGGAGGTCCCGGTGCAGCCGGGCCAACGAATCACGTACCGGGTTGGGATGGAAGACACGAATCCGCGAGGCCAATCGATCGATCGATCGATTGTTCCGTTCAGCTAAAAAAACACCAATTGAGAATTAGCAATGAAGGTTTTCTTACGTATGGGAAAAGAAATGATTGGCCACGCGTGTGCTTCTGCTGCTGCTGCTGCCGCCGTCATCGAGGGTTGAAGTATGTTGTGACTGGCCGAAAACGGAGCTGTCAGAACTGAGGTCAGGTGAATCAGGTGTCAAAAGTGGGGGTTTGCCCGACTGGTCTATAGATAAAATAATATCGCTAATTGCAATAATCCATTGATAATGTGGTGCATGGTGGTGAATGAAATAAATTATTCTCATTATTATTGACATTATTATTCTTATTATTGGTGTTATTGATTGATGCATGGAATAGTTGAGTTTTATCGCAAATGGTCGTAAAGCGGTATTTATCGGTAGTAGAGGTTGCAAAAATTCACTAAAATAGTAAGCTAGAGTAAAACCACTCATTTTTGGTTGTTTTTGTTGGTTTTCGTGTGTTTTTGTGTGAAAATGTGTGTAACCTAATTTGCATGAAAATCGTAAAAAAGCGGTATTTATCGGTGATTAGGCGTTCAGAAATTCAGTAAAATAGTAAATTTAATTAAAAACACTCAATTATGGGTTTTTATGTTGGTCTTGGTGGGTTTTTGTGTGCAAATGAGTGTGAACAGTTTTCATGAAAATCGTAAAAAAGCGTTGTTTTTCAGTGTTGGATGGTTGTAAAAAATGTACTTAATTAGTACGTTAGCACTGCGATACCGTGTTTTAGTTTTTATGTGGTTTTTTGTAGTTTCTCGTCCGCACGCCAGTGTACGTAATGGGCGAAGAAATGCTAAAAACGCAACATATATCGCTGCAGAATGGTTGTAGGAAATTCGGCGATAATTATCATGCAACAATTTGCGCACGGGAACGCAATTCTGTTGAATTTCTGGTCATCTGGTCGAAAGCTGGCATAAGGCTCGACAGACGATTACTTTTTATACCAGCTCAAGGTCATCGAACGAACGAAAACCTATAGAAATGGGGGGTCTGGGCTGAGAAAATTGTGAAAAATTAAAAAATCTCTAAAAATCGCAAATATTCTGAATCGCCAGGAATGACCACACATGTATGGGCAAAGGTGGCGCCTTTAGGGTGAAAAACCGAAAAAACTAGCGCCCGTTGGCTGACGGGTCATTGACTTGGTGAGTGAGTGAGAGCGAGAGAGCACAGCAACGGCAGCAGCAAACATGCTCGTGGTGTACCAACCGAGTGCCATGGCTCCGTGTGATGGTTCGCTACTGGATATGTTTAGCCTTTTTGCGGAAAAGCATATGAATACAACGGAAAGTGATACAAAATATTCGCTGTTGCTAGCATATATTGCTTTTGCTTTCTCGCTAGCGCATTCGCTCTATGTGTGCTCTGTTGCATCGACTGCGTCGTCCGCCCGTATGGGGCGATTATATTCTTCTACCAAACGGTTGGTGTAACGAATGTACAGAAGAAATGCGTTTTTTTTTCGCAAATATTTCGCTAACCGTGTAATGTAACACTTTCAGTACCTTTAGTGCCATGGCACCCGAAATGCGCATGGATGATTCGTGTTTTCGCGAGGCCGCCGCTCAAATGATACATCGGATGGTAATATATGTGTAAGAAAACTGCTGGTTTGATATATTTGATTTGCTAATAGCCGGTGGAAAATGCGCAGCGCGCACACAGCGCTCAATGTTCAGCTCAAACGCAAAACCACCACACCAAAGGTCAAGAGCAAACACAGCGCTGAGACAGAAAGCGAGAGCGAAACCGAGAGAGAGAATTGCGCACGAAAGAGCGCGAGAGAGTCAACGAGGGCGTCATTCTTACGCTAAACTTCAACGGGGGCCAGACGTGACCTCGGAATTCGCTGGCCATGAACATCCGAACGGGTTCGTGTGTGTGTGCGTGTATATGTGACGAAAAAGTGATTGTTTCATGCGCCTCGGTGAGTTTTAATGTTCTTTCGCATGAAATAGATGGCGTGCGTTTAAGAAAAAAGCATTGAAATTCATGCGAAAGAATTTTGTGTGCGTTCCAATCAAGTGCGACCCGGGTGTCATATATCCGTCGGATGGTCCGTTAACGGATTTGTTTACGAAAATCACCATTTTTCGTAAAGAGATATAAATATTCAATAAAGTGATAAATTTGCTAAATATGCAAACGAAAAGTGTTTTACTTGCATCAGATTCACTGTTATTCCTTTTTTTTTTTGCAACATTTCGCAACCCAAATGTTACATTTTCAGTACCTTTAGTGTCATGTCACCCACGTGTAGGTGACGGCAGTTGCGTTCATCATAGCTTAGATTGTTTGCGGAGCATCATGACGCCATTCTCGATTGTTTCTTATCAAATTGGAATATTTCTAAGTCGTTCCAGTATGTTAACAAAGCATTCTGACGTCGTTCTAGAGTGGCCAGTCATGATTCGGTTCGGATGGGTTTGTTGATGCTCAATCGGACACGGGTGGGTGTTGCGTGAGGGGGATGTGGCGCTCGCGGGAAAGGTTTTAAAGAGGAAACCGAACCGAAAGGGGCACTGGGGCGCGTTATTACACTGGAAAGAGACACGAAAGAAATCAGAAACACTGATTCGAAGACCTTTGCTGCGCTGCTGTGAGCCGTGGCCGCATGATGGCGCTGCAGAAGGGAGGTCCCGGTGCAGCCGGGCCAACGAATCACGTACCGGGTTGGGATGGAAGACACGAATCCGCGAGGCCAATCGATCGATCGATCGATTGTTCCGTTCAGCTAAAAAAACACCAATTGAGCATTAGCAATGAAGGTTTTCTTACGTATGGGAAAAGGCCATGATTGGCCACGCGTGTGCTTCTGCTGCTGCTGCTGCCGCCGTCATCGAGGGTTGAAGTATGTTGTGACTGGCCGAAAACGGAGCTGTCAGAACTCCGAAGGTCCGAATCAGGTGTCAAAAGTGGGGGTTTGCCCGACTGGTCTATAGATAAAATAATATCGCTAATTGCAATAATCCATTGATAATGTGGTGCATGGTGGTGAATGAAATAAATTATTCTCATTATTATTGACATTATTATTCTTATTATTGGTGTTATTGATTGATGCATGGAATAGTTGAGTTTTATCGCAAATGGTCGTAAAGCGGTATTTATCGGTAGTAGAGGTTGCAAAAATTCACTAAAATAGTAAGCTAGAGTAAAACCACTCATTTTTGGTTGTTTTTGTTGGTTTTCGTGTGTTTTTGTGTGAAAATGTGTGTAACCTAATTTGCATGAAAATCGTAAAAAAGCGGTATTTATCGGTGATTAGGCGTTCAGAAATTCAGTAAAATAGTAAATTTAATTAAAAACACTCAATTATGGGTTTTTATGTTGGTCTTGGTGGGTTTTTGTGTGCAAATGAGTGTGAACAGTTTTCATGAAAATCGTAAAAAAGCGTTGTTTTTCAGTGTTGGATGGTTGTAAAAAATGTACTTAATTAGTACGTCAGCACTGCGATACCGTGTTTTAGTTTTTTCGTGGCTTTTTTGTAGTTTCTCGTCCGCACGCTGGTGTACGTAATGGGCGAAGAAATGCTAAAAACGCAACATATATCGCTGCAGAATGGTTGTAGGAAATTCGGCGATAATTATCATGCAACAATTTGCGCACGGGAACGCAATTCTGTTGAATTTCTGGTCATCTGGTCGAAAGCTGGCATAAGGCTCGACAGACGATTACTTTTTATACCAGCTCAAGGTCATCGAACGAACGAAAACCTATAGAAATGGGGGGTCTGGGCTGAGAAAATTGTGAAAAATTAAAAAATCTCTAAAAATCGCAAATATTCTGAATCGCCAGGAATGACCACACATGTATGGGCAAAGGTGGCGCCTTTAGGGTGAAAAACCGAAAAAACTAGCGCCCCTTTGGCTGACGGGTCATTGACTTGGTGAGTGAGTGAGAGCGAGAGAGCAAAGCAACGGCAGCAGCAAACATGCTCGTGGTGTACCAACCGAGTGCCATGGCTCCGTGTGATGGTTCGCTACTGGATATGTTTAGCCTTTTTGCGGAAAAGCATATGAATACAACGGAAAGTGATACAAAATATTCGCTGTTGCTAGCATATATTGCTTTTGCTTTCTCGCTAGCGCATTCGCTCTATGTGTGCTCTATGTTGCATCGACTGCGTCGTCCGCCCGTATGGGGCGATTATATTCTTCTACCAAACGGTTGGTGTAACGAATGTACAGAAGAAATGCGTTTTTTTTTTCGCAAATATTTCGCTAACCGAATGTAACACTTTCAGTACCCCTTTAGTGCCATGGCACCCAAAATGCGCATGGATGATTCGTGTTTTCGCGAGGCCGCCGCTCAAATGATACATCGGATGGTAATATATGTGTAAGAAAACTGCTGGTGATATATTTGATTTGCTAATAGCCGGTGGAAAATGCGCAGCGCACACAGCGCTCAATGTTCAGCTCAAACGCAAAACCACCACCAAAGGTCAAAAGCAAACACAGCGCTGAGACAGAAGAGAGCGAAACCGAGAGAGAATTGCGCACGAAAGAGCGCGAGAGAGTCAACGAGGGCGTCATTCTTACGCTAAACTTCAACGGGACCAGACGTGACCTCGGAATTCGCTGGCCATGAACATCCGAACGGGTTCGAGTGTGTGTGTGTGTATATGTGACGAAAAAGTGATTGTTTCATGCGCCACGGTGAGTTTTAATGTTCTTTCGCATGAAATAGATGGCGTGCGTTTAAGAAAAAAGCATTGAAATTCATGCGAAAGAATTTTGTGTGCGTTCCAATCAAGTGCGACCCGGGTGTCGGATATATCCGTCGGATGGTCCGTTAACGGATTTGTTTACGAAAATCACCATTTTTCATAAAGAGATATAAATATTCAATAAAGTGATAAATTTGCTAAATATGCAAACGAAAAGTGTTTTACTTGCATCAGATTCACTGTTATTCCTTTTTTTTTTTTGCAACATTTCGCAATCCAAATGTTACATTTTCAGTACCTTTAGTGTCATGTCACCCACGTGTAGGTGACGGCAGTTGCGTTCATCTTAGCTTAGATTGTTTGCGGAGCATCATGACGCCATTCTCGATTGTTTCTTATCAAATTGGAATATTTCTAAGTCGTTCCAGTATGTTAACAAAGCATTCTGACGTCGTTCTAGAGTGGCCAGTCATGATTCGGTTCGGATGGGTTTGTTGATGCTCAATCGGACACGGGTGGGTGTTGCGTGAGGGGGATGTGGCGCTCGCGGGAAAGGTTTTAAAGAGGAAACCGAACCGAAAGGGGCACTGGGGCGCGTTATTACACTGGAAAGATGCACGAAAGAAATCAGAAACACTGATTCGATTGAGACCTTTGCTGCGCTGCTGTGAGCCGTGGCCGCATGAGGGCGCTGCAGAAGGGAGGTCCCGGTGCAGCCGACCCGAACGAATCACGTACCGGGTTGGGATGGAAGACACGAATCCGCGAGGCCAATCGATCGATCGATCGATTGTTCCGTTCAGCTAAAAAAAACACCAATTGAGAATTAGCAATGAAGGTTTTCTTACGTATGGGAAAAGAAATGATTGGCCACGCGTGTGCTTCTGCTGCTGCTGCTGCCGCCGTCATCGAGGGTTGAAGTATGTTGTGACTGGCCGAAAACGGAGCTGTCAGAACTCCGAAGGTCCGAATCAGGTGTCAAAAGTGGGGGTTTGCCAGACTGGTCTATAGATAAAATAATATCGCTAATTGCAATAATCCATTGATAATGTGGTGCATGGTGGTGAATGAAATAAATTATTCTCATTATTATTGACATTATTATTCTTATTATTGGTGTTATTGATTGATGCATGGAATAGTTGAGTTTTATCGCAAATGGTCGTAAAGCGGTATTTATCGGTAGTAGAGGTTGCAAAAATTCACTAAAATAGTAAGCTAGAGTAAAACCACTCATTTTTGGTTGTTTTTGTTGGTTTTCGTGTGTTTTTGTGTGAAAATGTGTGTAACCTAATTTGCATGAAAATCGTAAAAAAGCGGTATTTATCGGTGATTAGGCGTTCAGAAATTCAGTAAAATAGTAAATTTAGCTAAAAACACTCAATTATGGGTTTTTATGTTGGTCTTGGTGGGTTTTTGTGTGCAAATGAGTGTGTGAACAGTTTTCATGAAAATCGTAAAAAAGCGTTGTTTTTCAGGTGTTGGATGGTTGTAAAAAATGTACTTAATTAGTACGTCAGCACTGCGATACCGTGTTTTAGTTTTTTCGTGGTTTTTTGTAGTTTCTCGTCCGCACGCTGGTGTACGTAATGGGCGAAGAAATGCTAAAAACGCAACATATATCGCTGCAGAATGGTTGTAGGAAATTCGGCGATAATTATCATGCAATAATTTGCGCACGGGAACGCAATTCTGTTGAATTTCTGGTCATCTGGTCGAGAGCTGGTCGAAAGCTGGTCTAGAGCTGGGATAAGGCTCGACAGAAGATAACTTTTTATACCAGCTCAAGGTCATCGAAGGTCAAGGGACCCGACAGATTTCGGTCGTGAACGAAAACCTATAGAAATGGGGGGTCTGGGCTGAGAAAATTGTGAAAAATTAAAAAATCTCTAAAAATCGCAAATATTCTGAATCGCCAGAAATGACCACACATGTATGGGCAAAGGTGGCGCCTTTAGGGTGAAAAACCGAAAAAACTAGCGCCCCTTTGGCTGACGGGTCATTGACTTGAGTGAGTGAGTGAGTGAGAGCGAGAGAGCAAAGCAACGGCAGCAGCAAACATGCTCGTGGTGTACCAACCGAGTGCCATGGCTCCGTGTGATGGTTCGCTACTGGATATGTTTAGCCTTTTTGCGGAAAAGCATTTGAATACAACGGAAAGTGATTCAAAATATTCGCTGTTGCTAGCATATATTGCTTTTGCTTTCTCGCTAGCGCATTCGCTCTATGTGTGCTATGTGTTGCATCGACTGCGTTGTCCGCCCGTATGGGGCGATTATATTCTTCTACCAAACGGTTGGTGTAACGAATGTACAGAAGAAATGCGTTTTTTTTTCGCAAATATTTCGCTAACCGAATGTAACACTTTCAGTACCTTTAGTGCCATGGCACCCGAAATGCGCATGGATGATTCGTGTTTTCGCGAGGCCGCCGCTCAAATGATACATCGGATGGTAATATATGTGTAAGAAAACTGCTGGTGATATATTTGATTTGCTAATAGCCGGTGGAAAATGCGCAGCGCGCACACAGCGCTCAATGTTCAGCTCAAACGCAAAACCACCACACCAAAGGTCAAGAGCAAACACAGCGCTGAGACAGAAAGCGAGAGCGAAACCGAGAGAGAGAATTGCGCACGAAAGAGCGCGAGAGAGTCAACGAGGGCGTCATTCTTACGCTAAACTTCAACGGGGGCCAGACGTGACCTCGGAATTCGCTGGCCATGAACATCCGAACGGGTTCGTGTGTGTGTGCGTGTATATGTGACGAAAAAGTGATTGTTTCATGCGCCTCGGTGAGTTTTAATGTTCTTTCGCATGAAATAGATGGCGTGCGTTTAAGAAAAAAGCATTGAAATTCATGCGAAAGAATTTTGTGTGCGTTCCAATCAAGTGCGACCCGGGTGTCATATATCCGTCGGATGGTCCGTTAACGGATTTGTTTACGAAAATCACCATTTTTCGTAAAGAGATAAAAAAAATTCAATAAAGTGATAAATTTGCTAAATATGCAAACGAAAAGTGTTTTACTTGCATCAGATTCACTGTTATTCCTTTTTTTTTTTGCAACATTTCGCAATCCAAATGTTACATTTTCAGTACCTTTAGTGTCATGTCACCCACGTGTAGGTGACGGCAGTTGCGTTCATCTTAGCTTAGATTGTTTGCGGAGCATCATGACGCCATTCTCGATTGTTTCTTATCAAATTGGAATATTTCTAAGTCGTTCCAGTATGTTAACAAAGCATTCTGACGTCGTTCTAGAGTGGCCAGTCATGATTCGGTTCGGATGGGTTTGTTGATGCTCAATCGGACACGGGTGGGTGTTGCGTGAGGGGGATGTGGCGCTCGCGGGAAAGGTTTTAAAGAGGAAACCGAACCGAAAGGGGCACTGGGGCGCGTTATTACACTGGAAAGAGACACGAAAGAAATCAGAAACACTGATTCGAAGACCTTTGCTGCGCTGCTGTGAGCCGTGGCCGCATGATGGCGCTGCAGAAGGGAGGTCCCGGTGCAGCCGGGCCAACGAATCACGTACCGGGTTGGGATGGAAGACACGAATCCGCGAGGCCAATCGATCGATCGAGATTGTTCCGTTCAGCTAAAAAAACACCAATTGAGAATTAGCAATGAAGGTTTTCTTACGTATGGGAAAAGAAATGATTGGCCACGCGTGTGCTTCTGCTGCTGCTGCTGCCGCCGTCATCGAGGGTTGAAGTATGTTGTGACTGGCCGAAAACGGAGCTGTCAGAACTGAGGTCCGAATCAGGTGTCAAAAGTGGGGGTTTGCCAGACTGGTCTATAGATAAAATAATATCGCTAATTGCAATAATCCATTGATAATGTGGTGCATGGTGGTGAATGAAATAAATTATTCTCATTATTATTGACATTATTATTCTTATTATTGGTGTTATTGATTGATGCATGGAATAGTTGAGTTTTATCGCAAATGGTCGTAAAGCGGTATTTATCGGTAGTAGAGGTTGCAAAAATTCACTAAAATAGTAAGCTAGAGTAAAACCACTCATTTTTGGTTGTTTTTGTTGGTTTTCGTGTGTTTTTTGTGTGAAAATGTGTGTAACCTAATTTGCATGAAAATCGTAAAAAAGCGGTATTTATCGGTGATTAAGCGTTCAGAAATTCAGTAAAATAGTAAATTTAATTAAAAACACTCAATTATGGGTTTTTATGTTGGTCTTGGTGGGTTTTTGTGTGCAAATGAGTGTGAACAGTTTTCATGAAAATCGTTAAAAAGCGGTATTTATCGGTGATTAAGCGTTCAGAAATTCAGTAAAATAGTAAATTTAATTAAAAACACTCAATCATGGGCATAAATGTTGGTCTTTTTTTTTTTGTGGTTGGTGGTGGGTTTTTGTGTGCAAATGAGTGTGTGAACAGTTTTCATGAAAATCGTAAAAAAGCGTTGTTTTTCAGTGTTGGATGGTTGTAAAAAATGTACTTAATTAGTACGTCAGCACTGCGATACCGTGTTTTAGTTTTTTCGTGGTTTTTTGTAGTTTCTCGTCCGCACGCTGGTGTACGTAATGGGCGAAGAAATGCTAAAAACGCAACATATATCGCTGCAGAATGGTTGTAGGAAATTCGGCGATAATTATCATGCAACAATTTGCGCACGGGAACGCAATTCTGTTGAATTTCTGGTCATCTGGTCGAGAGCTGGTCTAGAGCTGGTCTAGAGCTGGGATAAGGCTCGACAGAAGATAACTTTTTATACCAGCTCAAGGTCATCGAAGGTCAAGGGACCCGACAGACTTTGGTCGTGAACGAAAACCTATAGAAATGGGGGGTCTGGGCTGAGAAAATTGTGAAAAATTAAAAAATCTCTAAAAATCGCAAATATTCTGAATCGCCAGGAATGACCACACATGTATGGGCAAAGGTGGCGCCTTTAGGGTGAAAAACCGAAAAAACTAGCGCCCCTTTGGCTGACGGGTCATTGACTTGAGTGAGTGAGTGAGTGAGAGCGAGAGAGCAAAGCAACGGCAGCAGCAAACATGCTCGTGGTGTACCAACCGAGTGCCATGGCTCCGTGTGATGGTTCGCTACTGGATATGTTTAGCCTTTTTGCGGAAAAGCATATGAATACAACGGAAAGTGATACAAAATATTCGCTGTTGCTAGCATATATTGCTTTTGCTTTCTCGCTAGCGCATTCGCTCTATGTGTGCTCTGTTGCATCGACTGCGTCGTCCGCCCGTATGGGGCGATTATATTCTTCTACCAAACGGTTGGTGTAACGAATGTACAGAAGAAATGCGTTTTTTTTTCGCAAATATTTCGCTAACCGTGTAATGTAACACTTTCAGTACCTTTAGTGCCATGGCACCCGAAATGCGCATGGATGATTCGTGTTTTCGCGAGGCCGCCGCTCAAATGATACATCGGATGGTAATATATGTGTAAGAAAACTGCTGGTTTGATATATTTGATTTGCTAATAGCCGGTGGAAAATGCGCAGCGCACACAGCGCTCAATGTTCAGCTCAAACGCAAAACCACCACACCAAAGGTCAAGAGCAAAAACAGCGCTGAGACAGAAGAGAGCGAAACCGAGAGAGAGAATTGCGCACGAAAGAGCGCGAGAGAGTCAACGAGGGCGTCATTCTTACGCTAAACTTCAACGGGGGCCAGACGTGACCTCGGAATTCGCTGGCCATGAACATCCGAACGGGTTCGAGTGTGTGTGTATATGTGACGAAAAAGTGATTGTTTCATGCGCCACGGTGAGTTTTAATGTTCTTTCGCATGAAATAGATGGCGTGCGTTTAAGAAAAAAGCATTGAAATTCATGCGAAAGAATTTTGTGTGCGTTCCAATCAAGTGCGACCCGGGTGTCATATATCCGTCGGATGGTCCGTTAACGGATTTGTTTACGAAAATCACCATTTTTCGTAAAGAGATAAAAAAAATTCAATAAAGTGATAAATTTGCTAAATATGCAAACGAAAAGTGTTTTACTTGCATCAGATTCACTGTTATTCCTTTTTTTTTTTGCAACATTTCGCAATCCAAATGTTACATTTTCAGTACCTTTAGTGTCATGTCACCCACGTGTAGGTGACGGCAGTTGCGTTCATCTTAGCTTAGATTGTTTGCGGAGCATCATGACGCCATTCTCGATTGTTTCTTATCAAATTGGAATATTTCTAAGTCGTTCCAGTATGTTAACAAAGCATTCTGACGTCGTTCTAGAGTGGCCAGTCATGATTCGGTTCGGATGGGTTTGTTGATGCTCAATCGGACACGGGTGGGTGTTGCGTGAGGGGGATGTGGCGCTCGCGGGAAAGGTTTTAAAGAGGAAACCGAACCGAAAGGGGCACTGGGGCGCGTTATTACACTGGAAAGAGACACGAAAGAAATCAGAAACACTGATTCGAAGACCTTTGCTGCGCTGCTGTGAGCCGTGGCCGCATGATGGCGCTGCAGAAGGGAGGTCCCGGTGCAGCCGGGCCAACGAATCACGTACCGGGTTGGGATGGAAGACACGAATCCGCGAGGCCAATCGATCGATCGAGATTGTTCCGTTCAGCTAAAAAAACACCAATTGAGAATTAGCAATGAAGGTTTTCTTACGTATGGGAAAAGAAATGATTGGCCACGCGTGTGCTTCTGCTGCTGCTGCTGCCGCCGTCATCGAGGGTTGAAGTATGTTGTGACTGGCCGAAAACGGAGCTGTCAGAACTGAGGTCCGAATCAGGTGTCAAAAGTGGGGGTTTGCCAGACTGGTCTATAGATAAAATAATATCGCTAATTGCAATAATCCATTGATAATGTGGTGCATGGTGGTGAATGAAATAAATTATTCTCATTATTATTGACATTATTATTCTTATTATTGGTGTTATTGATTGATGCATGGAATAGTTGAGTTTTATCGCAAATGGTCGTAAAGCGGTATTTATCGGTAGTAGAGGTTGCAAAAATTCACTAAAATAGTAAGCTAGAGTAAAACCACTCATTTTTGGTTGTTTTTGTTGGTTTTCGTGTGTTTTTTGTGTGAAAATGTGTGTAACCTAATTTGCATGAAAATCGTAAAAAAGCGGTATTTATCGGTGATTAAGCGTTCAGAAATTCAGTAAAATAGTAAATTTAATTAAAAACACTCAATTATGGGTTTTTATGTTGGTCTTGGTGGGTTTTTGTGTGCAAATGAGTGTGAACAGTTTTCATGAAAATCGTTAAAAAGCGGTATTTATCGGTGATTAAGCGTTCAGAAATTCAGTAAAATAGTAAATTTAATTAAAAACACTCAATCATGGGCATAAATGTTGGTCTTTTTTTTTTTGTGGTTGGTGGTGGGTTTTTGTGTGCAAATGAGTGTGTGAACAGTTTTCATGAAAATCGTAAAAAAGCGTTGTTTTTCAGTGTTGGATGGTTGTAAAAAATGTACTTAATTAGTACGTCAGCACTGCGATACCGTGTTTTAGTTTTTTCGTGGCTTTTTTGTAGTTTCTCGTCCGCACGCTGGTGTACGTAATGGGCGAAGAAATGCTAAAAACGCAACATATATCGCTGCAGAATGGTTGTAGGAAATTCGGCGATAATTATCATGCAATAATTTGCGCACGGGAATGCATTTCTGTCGAATTTCTGGTCATCTGGTCGAAAGCTGGTCGAAAGCTGGTCTAGAGCTGGGATAAGGCTCGACAGAAGATAACTTTTTATACCAGCTCAAGGTCATCGAAGGTCAAGGGACCCGACAGACTTTGGTCGTGAACGAAAACCTATAGAAATGGGGGGTCTGGGCTGAGAAAATTGTGAAAAATTAAAAAATCTCTAAAAATCGCAAATATTCTGAATCGCCAGGAATGACCACACATGTATGGGCAAAGGTGGCGCCTTTAGGGTGAAAAACCGAAAAAACTAGCGCCCCTTTGGCTGACGGGTCATTGACTTGGTGAGTGAGTGAGTGAGAGCGAGAGAGCAAAGCAACGGCAGCAGCAAACATGCTCGCGGAGTACCAACCGAGTGCCATGGCTCCGTGTGATGGTTCGCTACTGGATATGTTTAGCCTTTTTGCGGAAAAGCATATGAATACAACGGAAAGTGATACAAAATATTCGCTGTTGCTAGCATATATTGCTTTTGCTTTCTCGCTAGCGCATTCGCTCTATGTGTGCTATGTGTTGCATCGACTGCGTCGTCCGCCCGTATGGGGCGATTATATTCTTCTACCAAACGGTTGGTGTAACGAATGTACAGAAGAAATGCGTTTTTTTTTCGCAAATATTTCGCTAACCGTGTAATGTAACACTTTCAGTACCTTTAGTGCCATGGCACCCAAAATGCGCATGGATGATTCGTGTTTTCGCGAGGCCGCCGCTCAAATGATACATCGGATGGTAATATATGTGTAAGAAAACTGCTGGTTTGATATATTTGATTTGCTAATAGCCGGTGGAAAATGCGCAGCGCGCACACAGCGCTCAATGTTCAGCTCAAACGCAAAACCACCACCAAAGGTCAAGAGCAAACACAGCGCTGAGAGCACAGAAGAGAGCGAAACGGGAGAGAGAGAATTGCGCACGAAAGAGCGCGAGAGAGTCAACGAGGGCGTCATTCTTACGCTAAACTTCAACGGGGCCAGACGTGACCTCGGAATTCGCTGGCCATGAACATCCGAACGGGTTCGTGTGTGTGTGTGTGTATATGTGACGAAAAAGTGATTGTTTCATGCGCCACGGTGAGTTTTAATGTTCTTTCGCATGAAATAGATGGCGTGCGTTTAAGAAAAAAGCATTGAAATTCATGCGAAAGAATTTTGTGTGCGTTCCAATCAAGTGCGACCCGGGTGTCATATATCCGTCGGATGGTCCGTTAACGGATTTGTTTACGAAAATCACCATTTTTCGTAAAGAGATATAAATATTCAATAAAGTGATAAATTTGCTAAATATGCAAACGAAAAGTGTTTTACTTGCATCAGATTCACTGTTATTCCTTTTTTTTTTTGCAACATTTCGCAATCCAAATGCTACATTTTCAGTACCTTTAGTGTCATGTCACCCACGTGTAGGTGACGGCAGTTGCGTTCATCATAGCTTAGATTGTTTGCGGAACATCATGACGCCATTCTCGATTGTTTCTTATCAAATTGGAATATTTCTAAGTCGTTCCAGTATGTTACCAAAGCATTGTGACGTCGTTCTAGAGTGTTTCCAAACCACGACGAATTTCATGTGAAGGAATTGTGTGTGCACGCGTGTGTATGTTCAATTTGCCGTGTTTTGTACGAATGAAATGGATGGTGTGCTTCCATCCAAAGAACAATGAATTTTTTGCGAAAGAATTGTGTCTGCGCGTTTGTGTGTATGTGTGTAAGGCTTTGCCTACCGAAATGTTAGCCCGTCCGGAGGCTAAGGCCCGTTTCCGTGTGGCTGTATATCATTGCAAGATTCTAAATCGTTTTTTTTTTCTATCCGTCTAGCTTTGTGATGAACTCGTAGCTGTTGTATCGCCCGTGTCGTACATATGTTTGTGTGTGAATTCTTTCCCAGTAAATAAAAAGCGCTTTTAAATGATCCGAAATTCTCGTGTATAACATCAACCGATCTCCGAAAAGTAACAAAACCACGACGACGACGACGACACGGTGAGTTGGAAATATATTTTATTTCGTAGACCTTTTTTTTTTTTTTTGTAGCAACACCGAGTGCGAAACATTCATTCGCAACAACGCAACGCGCACTGGCTTTACGTTGGCAACGAGCATAACGACAGCACGGCCGATTTATGGTTGCTGCGATGTAGCAAAAATCACCATCCTCTCAACCACACCAACGACACGACAGACGGGGAAAGGAGAGGTCGAGAAGATGCTCCGCACCCCGCACCCCGTACACACCGTCGATTGTCCAGAGGAAAACTGGAAATCATTCGTGCCCATAGACACGCCAGGAAACGTGTGCGTGTGTGCCTAAAAGGGACGCCTGCGAGTGTAGCTAGCTGCTAGTCACAATTCGTGCGCAATGTGGACAGTACCCAAAAAAATCACCATGCAAACGTCAAACGCGGCACTAGCATAAACATAGGGTGGTTTTGTTTTTTTACATTTCGCCACTGTGTGTGACAATTGTATTGATTGATTGTATGGAGTGTCAGGTTGGATGTACGGCATCGATGCATCGAGGACCACCGGTGCTTAGGACCAAACAAAGTTGTGATTGCCAATGCCAATTGCTGAAGCTGAACGAAGCTGAAGAAGAAGCTCAAATTCTCTGTGCGCCTGGGTGCCGAGCGGCTAGTATGGTATGGTATGGTATGGTATGTATGCTGCAGATTAGGTTAGACGATTTTTATTAAACAATTCGTGCTTTTATTTGTAGGGGCCGGTAAACGATAGTGAAACGACGGCGAACCTTTCCGGCGTGTTACATGCAAGGAGCATCAGAGCAGATTACACAAACCACATGACAAGAGGCAGCTGACTGAATATTGATTGATTGTTTTGTACACAGGACTTTGGGCCCGATCATTGGGCCAGTAAAGAAGAAGAAGATTGATTGGGTTGTTTCACATACAACCGAAGACTGCTCTATAAAAGGATTCCCCGTAATCCATGGCCCATCCATCCATTGTATGACAAAACAGCTAGACCTGTTGCCAACTCAACACCGTAAGCGTAACGGTCAACGCGTGGTTAAGAGGATATCGCACCTAGGGAAAGGGGGGGGGGGTCGGAGGCGGGCGGGGAATATAGTGAAACATAGATTTTTTGCAGCTAAACATGCATCGGATCCACGCATCGGGTGTATTTTGTCTGAAAAATGAAAGCTGAAACAAAAAAAGCTGTTCACGAAGGAGAGAGAGGAAGAGGGGGGAAGAGGGGGGGAAGATGGGGTGAGGCAACCAAAACGCGCACGGAGTACAGAATTACACCGATGGCCCGGGATGTTATCACACAGCATCGTTGACGCTTAGCTCCTCCTTTGCCTTTGCCGTGGCCAGTCATGATTCGGTTCGGATGGGTTTGTTGATGCTCAATCGGACACGGGTGGGTGTTGCGTGAGGGGGATGTGGCGCTCGCGGGAAAGGTTTTAAAGAGGAAACCGAACCGAAAGGGGCACTGGGGCGCGTTATTACACTGGAAAGAGACACGAAAGAAATCAGAAACACTGATTCGAAGACCTTTGCTGCGCTGCTGTGAGCCGTGGCCGCATGATGGCGCTGCAGAAGGGAGGTCCCGGTGCAGCCGGGCCAACGAATCACGTACCGGGTTGGGGTTGGAAGACACGAATCCGCGAGGCCAATCGATCGATCGATTGTTCCGTTCAGCTAAAAAAACACCAATTGAGCATTAGCAATGAAGGTTTTCTTACGTATGGGAAAAGAAATGATTGGCCACGCGTGTGCTTCTGCTGCTGCTGCTGCCGCCGTCATCCAGGGGTTGAAGTATGTTGTGACTGGCCGAAAACGGAGCTGTCAGAACTCCGAAGGTCCGAATCAGGTGTCAAAAGTGGGGGTTTGCCAGACTGGTCTATAGATAAAATAATATCGCTAATTGCAATAATCCATTGATAATGTGGTGCATGGTGGTGAATGAAATAAATTATTCTCATTATTATTGACATTATTATTCTTATTATTGGTGTTATTGATTGATGCATGGAATAGTTGAGTTTTATCGCAATGGTCGTAAAGCGGTATTTATCGGTAGTAGAGGTTGCAAAAATTCACTAAAATAGTAAGTTAGAGTAAAACCACTCATTTTTGGTTGTTTTTGTTGGTTTTCGTGTGTTTTTGTGTGAAAATGTGTGTAACCTAATTTGCATGAAAATCGTAAAAAAGCGGTATTTATCCGTGATTAGGCGTTCAGAAATTCAGTAAAATAGTAAATTTAATTAAAAACACTCAATTATGGGTTTTTATGTTGGTCTTGGTGGGTTTTTGTGTGCAAATGAGTGTGAACAGTTTTCATGAAAATCGTAAAAAAGCGTTGTTTTTCAGTGTTGGATGGTTGTAAAAAATGTACTTAATTAGTACGTCAGCACTGCGATACCGTGTTTTAGTTTTTTTCGTGGTTTTTTGTAGTTTCTCGTCCGCACGCTGGTGTACGTAATGGGCGAAGAAATGCTAAAAACGCAACATATATCGCTGCAGAATGGTTGTAGGAAATTCGGCGATAATTATCATGCAATAATTTGCGAACGGGAACGCAATTCTGTTGAATTTCTGGTCATCTGGTCTAGAGCTGGGATAAGGCTCGACAGAAGATAACTTTTTATACCAGCTCAAGGTCATCGAACCAGTCAAGGGACCCGACAGACTTTGGTCGTGAACGAAAACCTATAGAAATGGGGGGTCTGGGCTGAGAAAATTGTGAAAAATTAAAAAATCTCTAAAAATCGCAAATATTCTGAATCGCCAGGAATGACCACACATGTATGGGCAAAGGTGGCGCCTTTAGGGTGAAAAACCGAAAAAACTAGCGCCCCTTTGGCTGACGGGTCATTGACTTGGTGAGTGAGTGAGAGCGAGAGAGCAAAGCAACGGCAGCAGCAAACATGCTCGTGGTGTACCAACCGAGTGCCATGGCTCCGTGTGATGGTTCGCTACTGGATATGTTTAGCCTTTTTGCGGAAAAGCATATGAATACAACGGAAAGTGATACAAAATATTCGCTGTTGCTAGCATATATCGCTTTTGCTTTCTCGCTAGCGCATTCGCTCTATGTGTGCTCTGTTGCATCGATTGCGTCGTCCGCCCGTATGGGGCGATTATATTCTTCTACCAAACGGTTGGTGTAACGAATGTACAGAAGAAATGCGTTTTTTTTTCGCAAATATTTCGCTAACCGAATGTAACACTTTCAGTACCCCTTTAGTGCCATGGCACCCAAAATGCGCATGGATGATTCGTGTTTTCGCGAGGCCGCCGCTCAAATGATACATCGGATGGTAATGGTAATATGTGTAAGAAAACTGCTGGTTTGATATATTTGATTTGCTAATAGCCGGTGGAAAATGCGCAGCGCGCACACAGCGCTCAATGTTCAGCTCAAACGCAAAACCACCACACCAAAGGTCAAGAGCAAACACAGCGCTGAGAGCACAGAAGAGAGCGAAACCGAGAGAGAGAATTGCGCACGAAAGAGCGCGAGAGAGTCAACGAGGGCGTCATTCTTACGCTAAACTTCAACGGGGCCAGACGTGACTGCGGAATTCGCTGGCCATGAACATCCGAACGGGTTCGTGTGTGTGTGTGTATATGTGACGAAAAAGTGATTGTTTCATGCGCCACGGTGAGTTTTAATGTTCTTTCGCATGAAATAGATGGCGTGCGTTTAAGAAAAAAGCATTGAAATTCATGCGAAAGAATTTTGTGTGCGTTCCAATCAAGTGCGACCCGGGTGTCATATATCCGTCGGATGGTCCGTTAACGGATTTGTTTACGAAAATCACCATTTTTCGTAAAGAGATATAAATATTCAATAAAGTGATAAATTTGCTAAATATGCAAACGAAAAGTGTTTTACTTGCATCAGATTCACTGTTATTCCTTTTTTTTTTTTGCAACATTTCGCAATCCAAATGCTACATTTTCAGTACCTTTAGTGTCATGTCACCCACGTGTAGGTGACGGCAGTTGCGTTCATCTTAGCTTAGATTGTTTGCGGAGCATCATGACGCCATTCTCGATTGTTTCTTATCAAATTGGAATATTTCTAAGTCGTTCCAGTATGTTAACAAAGCATTCTGACGTCGTTCTAGAGTGGCCAGTCATGATTCGGTTCGGATGGGTTTGTTGATGCTCAATCGGACACGGGTGGGTGTTGCGTGAGGGGGATGTGGCGCTCGCGGGAAAGGTTTTAACGAGGAAAACGAACCGAAAGGGGCACTGGGGCGCGTTATTACACTGGAAAGATGCACGAAAGAAATCAGAAACACTGATTCGAAGACCTTTGCTGCGCTGCTGTGAGCCGTGGCCGCATGATGGCGCTGCAGAAGGGAGGTCCCGGTGCAGCCGGGCCAACGAATCACGTACCGGGTTGGGATGGAAGACACGAATCCGCGAGGCCAATCGATCGATCGATCGATTGTTCCGTTCAGCTAAAAAAACACCAATTGAGAATTAGCAATGAAGGTTTTCTTACGTATGGGAAAAGAAATGATTGGCCACGCGTGTGCTTCTGCTGCTGCTGCTGCCGCCGTCATCGAGGGTTGAAGTATGTTGTGACTGGCCGAAAACGGAGCTGTCAGAACTGAGGTCAGGTGAATCAGGTGTCAAAAGTGGGGGTTTGCCAGACTGGTCTATAGATAAAATAATATCGCTAATTGCAATAATCCATTGATAATGTGGTGCATGGTGGTGAATGAAATAAATTATTCTCATTATTATTCTGACATTATTATTCTTATTATTGGTGTTATTGATTGATGCATGGAATAGTTGAGTTTTATCGCAATGGTCGTAAAGCTCGTATTTATCGGTAGTAGAGGTTGCAAAAATTCACTAAAATAGTAAGCGTAAGAGTAAAACCACTCATTTTTGGTTGTTTTTGTTGGTTTTCGTGTGTTTTTGTGTGAAAATGTGTGTAACCTAATTTGCACGAAAATCGTAAAAAAGCGGTATTTATCGGTGATTAGGCGTTCAGAAATTCAGTAAAATAGTAAATTTAATTAAAAACACTCAATTATGGGTTTTTATGTTGGTCTTGGTGGGTTTTTGTGTGCAAATGAGTGTGTGAACAGTTTTCATGAAAATCGTAAAAAAGCGTTGTTTTTCAGTGTTGGATGGTTGTAAAAAATGTACTTAATTAGTACGTCAGCACTGCGATACCGTGTTTTAGTTTTTTCGTGGTTTTTTGTAGTTTCTCGTCCGCACGCTGGTGTACGTAATGGGCGAAGAAATGCTAAAAACGCAACATATATCGCTGCAGAATGGTTGTAGGAAATTCGGCGATAATTATCATGCAACAATTTGCGCACGGGAACGCAATTCTGTTGAATTTCTGGTCATCTGGTCTAGAGCTGGGATAAGGCTCGACAGAAGATAACTTTTTATACCAGCTCAAGGTCATCGAAGGTCAAGGGACCCGACAGATTTCGGTCGTGAACGAAAACCTATAGAAATGGGGGGTCTGGGCTGAGAAAATTGTGAAAAATTAAAAAATCTCTAAAAATCGCAAATATTCTGAATCGCCAGGAATGACCACACATGTATGGGCAAAGGTGGCGCCTTTAGGGTGAAAAACCGAAAAAACTAGCGCCCCTTTGGCTGACGGGTCATTGACTTGGTGAGTGAGTGAGAGCGAGAGAGCAAAGCAACGGCAGCAGCAAACATGCTCGTGGTGTACCAACCGAGTGCCATGGCTCCGTGTGATGGTTCGCTACTGGATATGTTTAGCCTTTTTGCGGAAAAGCATATGAATACAACGGAAAGTGATACAAAATATTCGCTGTTGCTAGCATATATCGCTTTTGCTTTCTCGCTAGCGCATTCGCTCTATGTGTGCTCTGTTGCATCGATTGCGTCGTCCGCCCGTATGGGGCGATTATATTCTTCTACCAAACGGTTGGTGTAACGAATGTACAGAAGAAATGCGTTTTTTTTTCGCAAATATTTCGCTAACCGAATGTAACACTTTCAGTACCCCTTTAGTGCCATGGCACCCAAAATGCGCATGGATGATTCGTGTTTTCGCGAGGCCGCCGCTCAAATGATACATCGGATGGTAATGGTAATATGTGTAAGAAAACTGCTGGTTTGATATATTTGATTTGCTAATAGCCGGTGGAAAATGCGCAGCGCGCACACAGCGCTCAATGTTCAGCTCAAACGCAAAACCACCACACCAAAGGTCAAGAGCAAACACAGCGCTGAGAGCACAGAAGAGAGCGAAACCGAGAGAGAGAATTGCGCACGAAAGAGCGCGAGAGAGTCAACGAGGGCGTCATTCTTACGCTAAACTTCAACGGGGCCAGACGTGACTGCGGAATTCGCTGGCCATGAACATCCGAACGGGTTCGTGTGTGTGTGTGTATATGTGACGAAAAAGTGATTGTTTCATGCGCCACGGTGAGTTTTAATGTTCTTTCGCATGAAATAGATGGCGTGCGTTTAAGAAAAAAGCATTGAAATTCATGCGAAAGAATTTTGTGTGCGTTCCAATCAAGTGCGACCCGGGTGTCATATATCCGTCGGATGGTCCGTTAACGGATTTGTTTACGAAAGTCACCATTTTTCGTAAAGAGATATAAATATTCAATAAAGTGATAAATTTGCTAAATATGCAAACGAAAAGTGTTTTACTTGCATCAGATTCACTGTTATTCCTTTTTTTTTTTTGCAACATTTCGCAATCCAAATGCTACATTTTCAGTACCTTTAGTGTCATGTCACCCACGTGTAGGTGACGGCAGTTGCGTTCATCTTAGCTTAGATTGTTTGCGGAGCATCATGACGCCATTCTCGATTGTTTCTTATCAAATTGGAATATTTCTAAGTCGTTCCAGTATGTTAACAAAGCATTCTGACGTCGTTCTAGAGTGGCCAGTCATGATTCGGTTCGGATGGGTTTGTTGATGCTCAATCGGACACGGGTGGGTGTTGCGTGAGGGGGATGTGGCGCTCGCGGGAAAGGTTTTAAAGAGGAAACCGAACCGAAAGGGGCACTGGGGCGCGTTATTACACTGGAAAGAGACACGAAAGAAATCAGAAACACTGATTCGAAGACCTTTGCTGCGCTGCTGTGAGCCGTGGCCGCATGATGGCGCTGCAGAAGGGAGGTCCCGGTGCAGCCGGGCCAACGAATCACGTACCGGGTTGGGATGGAAGACACGAATCCGCGAGGCCAATCGATCGATCGATCGATTGTTCCGTTCAGCTAAAAAAACACCAATTGAGCATTAGCAATGAAGGTTTTCTTACGTATGGGAAAAGAAATGATTGGCCACGCGTGTGCTTCTGCTGCTGCTGCTGCCGCCGTCATCGAGGGTTGAAGTATGTTGTGACTGGCCGAAAACGGAGCTGTCAGAACTGAGGTCCGAATCAGGTGTCAAAAGTGGGGGTTTGCCAGACTGGTCTATAGATAAAATAATATCGCTAATTGCAATAATCCATTGATAATGTGGTGCATGGTGGTGAATGAAATAAATTATTCTCATTATTATTGACATTATTATTCTTATTATTGGTGTTATTGATTGATGCATGGAATAGTTGAGTTTTATCGCAAATGGTCGTAAAGCGGTATTTATCGGTAGTAGAGGTTGCAAAAATTCACTAAAATAGTAAGCTAGAGTAAAACCACTCATTTTTGGTTGTTTTTGTTGGTTTTCGTGTGTGTTTTGTGTGAAAATGTGTGTAACCTAATTTGCATGAAAATCGTAAAAAAGCGGTATTTATCGGTGATTAGGCGTTCAGAAATTCAGTAAAATAGTAAATTTAGCTAAAAACACTCAATTATGGGTTTTTATGTTGGTCTTGGTGGGTTTTTGTGTGCAAATGAGTGTGTGAACAGTTTTCATGAAAATCGTAAAAAAGCGTTGTTTTTCAGTGTTGGATGGTTGTAAAAAATGTACTTAATTAGTACGTCAGCACTGCGATACCGTGTTTTAGTTTTTTCGTGGTTTTTTGTAGTTTCTCGTCCGCACGCTGGTGTACGTAATGGGCGAAGAAATGCTAAAAACGCAACATATATCGCTGCAGAATGGTTGTAGGAAATTCGGCGATAATTATCATGCAACAATTTGCGCACGGGAATGCATTTCTGTTGAATTTCTGGTCATCTGGTCGAGAGCTGGTCTAGAGCTGGTCTAGAGCTGGGATAAGGCTCGACAGAAGATAACTTTTTATACCAGCTCAAGGTCATCGAAGGTCAAGGGACCCGACAGACTTTGGTCGTGAACGAAAACCTATAGAAATGGGGGGTCTGGGCTGAGAAAATTGTGAAAAATTAAAAAATCTCTAAAAATCGCAAATATTCTGAATCGCCAGGAATGACCACACATGTATGGGCAAAGGTGGCGCCTTTAGGGTGAAAAACCGAAAAAACTAGCGCCCCTTTGGCTGACGGGTCATTGACTTGGTGAGTGAGTGAGAGCGAGAGAGCAAAGCAACGGCAGCAGCAAACATGCTCGTGGTGTACCAACCGAGTGCCATGGCTCCGTGTGATGGTTCGCTACTGGATATGTTTAGCCTTTTTGCGGAAAAGCATATGAATACAACGGAAAGTGATACAAAATATTCGCTGTTGCTAGCATATATCGCTTTTGCTTTCTCGCTAGCGCATTCGCTCTATGTGTGCTCTGTTGCATCGACTGCGTTGTCCGCCCGTATGGGGCGATTATATTCTTCTACCAAACGGTTGGTGTAACGAATGTACAGAAGAAATGCGTTTTTTTTTCGCAAATATTTCGCTAACCGTGTAATGTAACACTTTCAGTACCCCTTTAGTGCCATGGCACCCAAAATGCGCATGGATGATTCGTGTTTTCGCGAGGCCGCCGCTCAAATGATGCATCGGATGGTAATATATGTGTAAGAAAACTGCTGGTGATATATTTGATTTGCTAATAGCCGGTGGAAAATGCGCAGCGCACACAGCGCTCAATGTTCAGCTCAAACGCAAAACCACCACACCAAAGGTCAAGAGCAAACACAGCGCTGAGACAGAAGAGAGCGAAACCGAGAGAGAGAATTGCGCACGAAAGAGCGCGAGAGAGTCCACGAGGGCGTCATTCCCTTCGCTAAACTTCAACGGGGCCAGACGTGACCTCGGAATTCGCTGGCCATGAACATCCGAACGGGTTCGTGTGTGTGTGTGTATATGTGACGAAAAAGTGATTGTTTCATGCGCCACGGTGAGTTTTTTATGTTCTTTCGCATGAAATAGATGGCGTGCGTTTAAGAAAAAAGCATTGAAATTCATGCGAAAGAATTTTGTGTGCGTTCCAATCAAGTGCGACCCGGGTGTCATATATCCGTCGGATGCTCCGTTAACGGATTTGTTTACGAAAATCACCATTTTTCGTAAAGAGATAAAAAAAATTCAATAAAGTGATAAATTTGCTAAATATGCAAACGAAAAGTGTTTTACTTGCATCAGATTCACTGTTATTCCTTTTTTTTTTTGCAACATTTCGCAATCCAAATGTTACATTTTCAGTACCTTTAGTGTCATGTCACCCACGTGTAGGTGACGGCAGTTGCGTTCATCATAGCTTAGATTGTTTGCGGAGCATCATGACGCCATTCTCGATTGTTTCTTATCAAATTGGAATATTTCTAAGTCGTTCCAGTATGTTAACAAAGCATTCTGACGTCGTTCTAGAGTGTTTCCAAACCACGACGAATTTCATGTGAAGGAATTGTGTGTGCACGCGCGTGTGTATGTTCAATTTGCCGTGTTTTGTACGAATGAAATGGATGGTGTGCTTCCATCCAAAGAACAATGAATTTTTTGCGAAAGAATTGTGTCTGCGCGTTTGTGTGTATGTGTGTAAGGCTTTGCCTACCGAAATGTTAGCCCGTCCGGAGGCTAAGGCCCGTTTCCGTGTGGCTGTATATCATTGCAAGATTCTAAATCGTTTTTTTTTTCTATCCGTCTAGCTTTGTGATGAACTCGTAGCTGTTGTATCGCCCGTGTGTACATATTTTTGTGTGTGTGAATTCTTTCCCAGTAAATAAAAAGCGCTTTTAAATGATCCGAAATTCTCGTGTATAACATCAACCGATCTCCGAAAAGTAACAAAACCACGACGACGACGACGACACGGTGAGTTGGAAATATATTTTATTTCGTAGACCTTTTTTTTTTTTTTGTAGCAACACCGAGTGCGAAAGATTTTCATTCGCAACAACGCAACGCGCACTGGCTTTACGTTGGCAACGAGCATAACGACAGCACGGCCGATTTATGGTTGCTGCGATGTAGCAAAAATCACCATCCTCTCAACCACACCAACGACACGACAGACGGAAAGGAGAGGTCGAGAAGATGCTCCGCACCCCGCACCCCGTACACACCGTCGATTGTCCAGAGAACTTGTCCAGAGGAAAACTGGAAATCATTCGTGCCCATAGACACGCCAGGAAACGTGTGCGTGTGTGCCTAAAAGGGACGCCTGCGAGTGTAGCTAGCTGCTAGTCACAATTCGTGCGCAATGTGGACAGTACCCAAAAAAAAAATCACCATGCAAACGTCAAACGGCACTAGCATAAACATAGGGTGGTTTTGTTTTTTTTTACATTTCGCCACTGTGTGTGACAATTGTATTGATTGTATTGATTGTATGGAGTGTCAGGTTGGATGTACGGCATCGATGCTTAGGACCACCGGTGCTTAGGACCAAACAAAGTTGTGATTGCCAATGCCAATTGCTGAAGCTGAACGAAGCTGAAGAAGAAGCTCAAATTCTCTGTGCGCCTGGGTGCCGAGCGGCTAGTATGGTATGGTATGGTATGTATGCTGCAGATTAGGTTAGACGATTTTTTTTAAACAATTCGTGCTTTTATTTGTAGGGGCCGGTAAACGATAGTGAAACGACGGCGAACCTTTCCTTACACATGCAAGGAGCATCAGAGCAGATTACACAAACCACATGACAAGAGGCAGCTGACTGAATATTGATTGATTGTTTTGTACACAGGACTTCAATGATCGGGCCAGTAAAGAAGAAGAAGAAGATTGATTGAGTTGTTTCACATACAACCGAAGACTGCTCTATAAAAGGATTCCCCGTAATCCATGGCCCATCCATCCATTGTATGACAAAACAGCTAGACCTGTTGCCAACTCAACACCGTAAGCGTAACGGTCAACGCGTGGTTAAGAGGATATCGCACCTAGGGAAAGGGGGGGGGGGGGGTCGGAGGCGGGCGGGGAATATAGTGAAACATAGTTTTTTTGCAGCTAAACATGCATCGGATCCACGCATCGGGTGTATTTTGTCTGAAAAATGAAAACTGAAACCAAAAAAAGCTGTTCACGAAGGATAGAGAGAGAGAGAGAGGAAGAGGGGGGAAGATGGGGTGAGGCAACCAAAACGCGCACGGAGTACAGAATTGCACCGATGGCCCGGGATGTTATCACACAGCATCGTTGACGCTTAGCTCCTCTTTTGCCTTTGCCGTGGCCAGTCATGATTCGGTTCGGATGGGTTTGTTGATGCTCAATCGGACACGGGTGGGTGTTGCGTGAGGGGGATGTGGCGCTCGCGGGAAAGGTTTTAAAGAGGAAACCGAACCGAAAGGGGCACTGGGGCGCGTTATTACACTGGAAAGAGACACGAAAGAAATCAGAAACACTGATTCGAAGACCTTTGCTGCGCTGCTGTGAGCCGTGGCCGCATGATGGCGCTGCAGAAGGGAGGTCCCGGTGCAGCCGGGCCAACGAATCACGTACCGGGTTGGGATGGAAGACACGAATCCGCGAGGCCAATCGATCGATCGAGATTGTTCCGTTCAGCTAAAAAAACACCAATTGAGAATTAGCAATGAAGGTTTTCTTACGTATGGGAAAAGAAATGATTGGCCACGCGTGTGCTTCTGCTGCTGCTGCTGCCGCCGTCATCGAGGGTTGAAGTATGTTGTGACTGGCCGAAAACGGAGCTGTCAGAACTGAGGTCAGGTGAATCAGGTGTCAAAAGTGGGGGTTTGCCAGACTGGTCTATAGATAAAATAATATCGCTAATTGCAATAATCCATTGATAATGTGGTGCATGGTGGTGAATGAAATAAATTATTCTCATTATTATTGACATTATTATTCTTATTATTGGTGTTATTGATTGATGCATGGAATAGTTGAGTTTTATCGCAAATGGTCGTAAAGCGGTATTTATCGGTAGTAGAGGTTGCAAAAATACACCAAAAAAAGTAAGCTAGAGTAAAACCACTCATTTTTGGTTGTTTTTGTTGGTTTTCGTGTGTTTTTGTGTGAAAATGTGTGTAACCTAATTTGCATGAAAATCGTAAAAAAGCGGTATTTATCGGTGATTAGGCGTTCAGAAATTCAGTAAAATAGTAAATTTAATTAAAAACACTCAATTATGGGTTTTTATGTTGGTCTTGGTGGGTTTTTGTGTGAAAATGTGTGTAACCTAATTTGCATGAAAATCGTAAAAAAGCGGTATTTATCGGTGATTAGGCGTTCAGAAATTCAGTAAAATAGTAAATTTAGCTAAAAACACTCAATTATGGGTTTTTATGTTGGTCTTGGTGGGTTTTTGTGTGCAAATGAGTGTGTGAACAGTTTTCATGAAAATCGTAAAAAAGCGTTGTTTTTCAGTGTTGGATGGTTGTAAAAAATGTACTTAATTAGTACGTCAGCACTGCGATACCGTGTTTTAGTTTTTTCGTGGTTTTTTGTAGTTTCTCGTCCGCACGCTGGTGTACGTAATGGGCGAAGAAATGCTAAAAACGCAACATATATCGCTGCAGAATGGTTGTAGGAAATTCGGCGATAATTATCATGCAACAATTTGCGCACGGGAATGCATTTCTGTCGAATTTCTGGTCATCTGGTCGAAAGCTGGTCGAAAGCTGGTCTAGAGCTGGGATAAGGCTCGACAGAAGATAACTTTTTATACCAGCTCAAGGTCATCGAAGGTCAAGGGACCCGACAGATTTCGGTCGTGAACGAAAACCTATAGAAATGGGGGGTCTGGGCTGAGAAAATTGTGAAAAATTAAAAAATCTCTAAAAATCGCAAATATTCTGAATCGCCAGAAATGACCACACATGTATGGGCAAAGGTGGCGCCTTTAGGGTGAAAAACCGAAAAAACTAGCGCCCGTTGGCTGACGGGTCATTGACTTGGTGAGTGAGTGAGAGCGAGAGAGCAAAGCAACGGCAGCAGCATACATGCTCGTGGTGTACCAACCGAGTGCCATGGCTCCGTGTGATGGTTCGCTACTGGATATGTTTAGCCTTTTTGCGGAAAAGCATATGAATACAACGGAAAGTGATACAAAATATTCGCTGTTGCTAGCATATATTGCTTTTGCTTTCTCGCTAGCGCATTCGCTCTATGTGTGCTCTGTTGCATCGACTGCGTCGTCCGCCCGTATGGGGCGATTATATTCTTCTACCAAACGGTTGGTGTAACGAATGTACAGAAGAAATGCGTTTGTTTTTCGCAAATATTTCGCTAACCGTGTAATGTAACACTTTCAGTACCTTTAGTGCCATGGCACCCAAAATGCGCATGGATGATTCGTGTTTTCGCGAGGCCGCCGCTCAAATGATACATCGGATGGTAATATATGTGTAAGAAAACTGCTGGTTTGATATATTTGATTTGCTAATAGCCGGTGGAAAATGCGCAGCGCACACAGCGCTCAATGTTCAGCTCAAACGCAAAACCACCACCATAGGTCAAGAGCAAACACAGCGCTGAGACAGAAGAGAGCGAAACCGAGAGAGAGAATTGCGCACGAAAGAGCGCGAGAGAGTCCACGAGGGCGTCATTCCCTTCGCTAAACTTCAACGGGGCCAGACGTGACCTCGGCCAGAATTCGCTGGCCATGAACATCCGAACGGGTTCGTGTGTGTGTGTGTATATGTGACGAAAAAGTGATTGTTTCATGCGCCACGGTGAGTTTTTTATGTTCTTTCGCATGAAATAGATGGCGTGCGTTTAAGAAAAAAGCATTGAAATTCATGCGAAAGAATTTTGTGTGCGTTCCAATCAAGTGCGACCCGGGTGTCATATATCCGTCGGATGGTCCGTTAACGGATTTGTTTACGAAAATCACCATTTTTCGTAAAGAGATAAAAAAAATTCAATAAAGTGATAAATTTGCTAAATATGCAAACGAAAAGTGTTTTACTTGCATCAGATTCACTGTTATTCCTTTTTTTTTTTTTGCAACATTTCGCAATCCAAATGTTACATTTTCAGTACCTTTAGTGTCATGTCACCCACGTGTAGGTGACGGCAGTTGCGTTCATCATAGCTTAGATTGTTTGCGGAGCATCATGACGCCATTCTCGATTGTTTCTTATCAAATTGGAATATTTCTAAGTCGTTCCAGTATGTTAACAAAGCATTCTGACGTCGTTCTAGAGTGGCCAGTCATGATTCGGTTCGGATGGGTTTGTTGATGCTCAATCGGACACGGGTGGGTGTTGCGTGAGGGGGATGTGGCGCTCGCGGGAAAGGTTTTAAAGAGGAAACCGAACCGAAAGGGGCACTGGGGCGCGTTATTACACTGGAAAGAGACACGAAAGAAATCAGAAACACTGATTCGAAGACCTTTGCTGCGCTGCTGTGAGCCGTGGCCGCATGATGGCGCTGCAGAAGGGAGGTCCCGGTGCAGCCGGGCCAACGAATCACGTACCGGGTTGGGATGGAAGACACGAATCCGCGAGGCCAATCGATCGATCGATTGTTCCGTTCAGCTAAAAAAACACCAATTGAGCATTAGCAATGAAGGTTTTCTTACGTATGGGAAAAGAAATGATTGGCCACGCGTGTGCTTCTGCTGCTGCTGCTGCCGCCGTCATCGAGGGTTGAAGTATGTTGTGACTGGCCGAAAACGGAGCTGTCAGAACTGACGTACGGATCAGGTGTCAAAAGTGGGGGTTTGCCAGACTGGTCTATAGATAAAATAATATCGCTAATTGCAATAATCCATTGATAATGTGCATGGTGGTGAATGAAATAAATTATTCTCATTATTATTGACATTATTATTCTTATTATTGGTGTTATTGATTGATGCATGGAATAGTTGAGTTTTATCGCAAATGGTCGTAAAGCTCGTATTTATCGGTAGTAGAGGTTGCAAAAATTCACTAAAATAGTAAGCTAGAGTAAAACCACTCATTTTTGGTTGTTTTTGTTGGTTTTCGTGTGTTTTTTGTGTGAAAATGTGTGTAACCTAATTTGCATGAAAATCGTAAAAAAGCGGTATTTATCGGTGATTAGGCGTTCAGAAATTCAGTAAAATAGTAAATTTAATTAAAAACACTCAATTATGGGTTTTTATGTTGGTCTTGGTGGGTTTTTGTGTGCAAATGAGTGTGTGAACAGTTTTCATGAAAATCGTAAAAAAGCGTTGTTTTTCAGTGTTGGATGGTTGTAAAAAATGTACTTAATTAGTACGTCAGCACTGCGATACCGTGTTTTAGTTTTTTCGTGGTTTTTTGTAGTTTCTCGTCCGCACGCTGGTGTACGTAATGGGCGAAGAAATGCTAAAAACGCAACATATATCGCTGCAGAATGGTTGTAGGAAATTCGGCGATAATTATCATGCAACAATTTGCGCACGGGAATGCATTTCTGTCGAATTTCTGGTCATCTGGTCGAAAGCTGGTCGAAAGCTGGTCTAGAGCTGGGATAAGGCTCGACAGAAGATAACTTTTTATACCAGCTCAAGGTCATCGAAGGTCAAGGGACCCGACAGATTTCGGTCGTGAACGAAAACCTATAGAAATGGGGGGTCTGGGCTGAGAAAATTGTGAAAAATTAAAAAATCTCTAAAAATCGCAAATATTCTGAATCGCCAGAAATGACCACACATGTATGGGCAAAGGTGGCGCCTTTAGGGTGAAAAACCGAAAAAACTAGCGCCCGTTGGCTGACGGGTCATTGACTTGGTGAGTGAGTGAGAGCGAGAGAGCAAAGCAACGGCAGCAGCAAACATGCTCGTGGTGTACCAACCGAGTGCCATGGCTCCGTGTGATGGTTCGCTACTGGATATGTTTAGCCTTTTTGCGGAAAAGCATATGAATACAACGGAAAGTGATACAAAATATTCGCTGTTGCTAGCATATATTGCTTTTGCTTTCTCGCTAGCGCATTCGCTCTATGTGTGCTCTGTTGCATCGACTGCGTCGTCCGCCCGTATGGGGCGATTATATTCTTCTACCAAACGGTTGGTGTAACGAATGTACAGAAGAAATGCGTTTTTTTTTTCGCAAATATTTCGCTAACCGTGTAATGTAACACTTTCAGTACCTTTAGTGCCATGGCACCCAAAATGCGCATGGATGATTCGTGTTTTCGCGAGGCCGCCGCTCAAATGATACATCGGATGGTAATATATGTGTAAGAAAACTGCTGGTTTGATATATTTGATTTGCTAATAGCCGGTGGAAAATGCGCAGCGCGCACACAGCGCTCAATGTTCAGCTCAAACGCAAAACCACCACCAAAGGTCAAGAGCAAACACAGCGCTGAGACAGAAAGCGAGAGCGAAACCGAGAGAGAGAATTGCGCACGAAAGAGCGCGAGAGAGTCAACGAGGGCGTCATTCTTACGCTAAACTTCAACGGGGCCAGACGTGACCTCGGAATTCGCTGGCCATGAACATCCGAACGGGTTCGTGTGTGTGTGTGTGTATATGTGACGAAAAAGTGATTGTTTGATGCGCCACGGTGAGTTTTAATGTTCTTTCGCATGAAATAGATGGCGTGCGTTTAAGAAAAAAGCATTGAAATTCATGCGAAAGAATTTTGTGTGCGTTCCAATCAAGTGCGACCCGGGTGTCATATATCCATCCGTCGGATGGTCCGTTAACGGATTTGTTTACGAAAATCACCATTTTTCGTAAAGAGATATAAATATTCAATAAAGTGATAAATTTGCTAAATATGCAAACGAAAAGTGTTTTACTTGCATCAGATTCACTGTTATTCCTTTTTTTTTTTGCAACATTTCGCAATCCAAATGTTACATTTTCAGTACCTTTAGTGTCATGTCACCCACGTGTAGGTGACGGCAGTTGCGTTCATCTTAGCTTAGATTGTTTGCGGAGCATCATGACGCCATTCTCGATTGTTTCTTATCAAATTGGAATATTTCTAAGTCGTTCCAGTATGTTAACAAAGCATTCTGACGTCGTTCTAGAGTGTTTCCAAACCACGACAAATTTCATGTGAAGGAATTGTGTGTGCACGCGCGTGTGTATGTTCAATTTGCCGTGTTTTGTACGAATGAAATGGATGGTGTGCTTCCATCCAAAGAACAATGAATTTTTTGCGAAAGAATTGTGTCTGCGCGTTTGTGTGTATGTGTGTAAGGCTTTGCCTACCGAAATGTTAGCCCGTCCGGAGGCTAAGGCCCGTTTCCGTGTGGCTGTATATCATTGCAAGATTCTAAATCGTTTTTTTTTTTTCTATCCGTCTAGCTTTGTGATGAACTCGTAGCTGTTGTATCGCCCGTGTGTACATATGTTTGTGTGTGAATTCTTTCCCAGTAAATAAAAAGCGCTTTTAAATGATCCGAAATTCTCGTGTATAACATCAACCGATCTCCGAAAAGTAACAAAACCACGACGACGACGACGACACGGTGAGTTGGAAATATATTTTATTTCGTAGACCTTTTTTTTTTTTTTGTAGCAACACCGAGTGCGAAAGATTCATTCGCAACAACGCAACGCGCACTGGCTTTACGTTGGCAACGAGCATAACGACAGCACGGCCGATTTATGGTTGCTGCGATGTAGCAAAAATCACCATCCTCTCAACCACACCAACGACACGACAGACGGAAAGGAGAGGTCGAGAAGATGCTCCGCACCCCGCACCCCGTACACACCGTCGATTGTCCAGAGGAAAACTGGAAATCATTCGTGCCCATAGACACGCCAGGAAACGTGTGCGTGTCGTGTGTGCCTAAAAGGGACGCCTGCGAGTGTAGCTAGCTGCTAGTCACAATTCGTGCGCAATGTGGACAGTACCAAAAAAAAAAAATCACCATGCAAACGTCAAACGGCACTAGCATAAACATAGGGTGGTTTTGTTTTTTTACATTTCGCCACTGTGTGTGACAATTGTATTGATTGATTGTATGGAGTGTCAGGTTGGATGTACGGCATCGATGCTTAGGACCACCGGTGCCAATGCCAATTGCTGAAGCTGAACGAAGCTGAAGAAGAAGCTCAAATTCTCTGTGCGCCTGGGTGCCGAGCGGCTAGTATGGTATGGTATGGTATGGTATGTATGCTGCAGATTAGGTTAGACGATTTTTTTTAAACAACTCGTGCTTTTATTTGTAGGGGCCGGTAAACGATAGTGAAACGACGGCGAACCTTTCCTTACACATGCAAGGAGCATCAGAGCAGATTACACAAACCACATGACAAGAGGCAGCTGACTGAATATTGATTGATTGTTTTGTACACAGGACTTCAATGATCGGGCCAGTAAAGAAGAAGAAGAAGATTGATTGGGTTGTTTCACATACAACCGAAGACTGCTCTATAAAAGGATTCCCCGTAATCCATGGCCCATCCATCCATTGTATGACAAAACAGCTAGACCTGTTGCCAACTCAACACCGTAAGCGTAACGGTCAACGCGTGGTTAAGAGGATATCGCACGTGTTCACCTCTCAGATCATACACGTTTGTTCTTGGGAAATGGCTGGCTCAACCACAAGCCAACGAACGGTCAAAAGCTTGTGCCCGCGGCTTTGCTAGAGCTTTCTATATGACTTGAACTTAGACTCACGTAGCTGTGCGCTACGCAGTGCGACTCAGTCGAGACTTGAACCCGACCCGATGGTGATGATACCACGTGTGCTTGTGCCGTACGCTAACGCTTCGGCTAGCATGCTCAGACGATCGAAGTATAGTTTGGAAACCGAGTAAAAAAGGGAAGCATGCTTTCCCGAGCTTCGTTGGTTTTTCCACAGCAGGGAGATCATAGCAAATGAGAGGAAGCCAAAGCGAACCAAGCGGCAAATTTCTAAGCGTTTTCTGGCCAATGAAAGCTACTGCCGGATGAGTTCTGAGGAGCCGGTGAGCGACCGTATTCGTTCGCGACACCAGGCACGATCGCTTGCTTCTCAAAGGAGAATATCCTATACGATGTATACACTTTTAACGACGATGTCCTTCCATCTACCGTTTCAGCCAAATGTACGAGAAACCCAACTCTCCTCTACTAAAAGAACGGAACGGTGTGTGTGTGTGTGTGTGTGTGTGTATATATGATAATAATGCTCTCTTGACGACGATAACAATCTCGGCGCTACCGAAATGATGGAAAGCGTCCTCCGGAGATGGTAAGCATAGCAGCTTGTTGGTCTTTTAATGAAATGATTTCTTTTCTGTTTTAGGCTACGGATGTGCAACGAACGGATCGGCACTCCTCATATCCTCGAAACACATGAAACAAATAGTAGGCGAACAATTTGAATTGATTTGTTGAATTTGATAGAAGCGTAAGCGATAGGAAAGGGGCTTGGGTACACGATCGCACAAACATAACACATATGAGCACAGCAGAACAATTCTCTTGCAAAGCAATAGTTGTGGTCCTGAAAAGGACCGTTTTTTTTTGTTTGGTGGCTTTCGTCGTCGTTTTGAACAGCGCGCGTTAGCTTACTTCGAGCTGGTGTACTTGGTGCACTCCCCTGGGTGAAGAAGGGGGGGGGGGGGGGTTCCGAATTCAGCAGAACCTTTCGGATAGTTTTTGGGCAGAGTACCCAAAGTGATGAGTGCCGGTCTTAGCCGAGGGGAGAGTTCCGATTCTTTCCTTTTGAAGTAAAGTAAAAAAAACAAGTCCTTTCTTTTCGAGCTTTCGATCGACACTGATCTATTTAAAGTGAAATTCTGGCTTATTTACTAGCAATATTTGCAACAGTATGTGTTCGTGGTATCGTGTTGGGAATTTGTTGGCTGTATGCGAGCTTAAGACGTGGATCGTAAGCGTTTTTTCTCGATGTATCTATCTTTGTTTAGCGATAACGACATCCGCTATTTGCTTGTTGATTTTATGCATCTCACGCAGTCGCCTTCACACGTCGCGGTCTGTCTTTTATTGTCCTTTTCCTGTGTTTAGCATTCCCTCGTGTTCTTGGCCTTATCAATGGCCTTTCCTCTGTCGAGCCGCTCTGGATTGGGGTTTTTATTTTATGTCATTTTTTTTTCTCTTTCGACAAACCATGACAATGCCATACATTATTTTGAACCTTTTCCGTTGCGCTAGCGCCAGCTAAATTTACCCAAAATTACTTATTTTGTTACGTTCAGTCGTTATTTTTTATGACTGGAAAATTATCTCAAAAACCTGTTTTATTCTATCTTTAATTGTTGGTAAAACTATTGTTTTGCATGTAATACTGATGAGTTTTCCCAGAGAATTTGAAGCTTTGTTTCCATCATCAAACTATCAAATCACATTGTTTTAAAATCTGCCATGTTATTTGTCGATTGACCTTTTAAAGGGCAATGAGGGTAAAATAATTTATGTTTGAACACATAAAGCTTAAATTAAAATTTTTTCTTCGATTTATCTCTCATTGGTAGCCAATTTATATTTGCTCTCCATGAGATAAGTATACTTTACTTTGTACAACACGATATTTTCAGCAAGCAGATAAATAAGAAACATTATGTGCCAAATTATCTGCACGACTAAAAATAATTTATTTATCACCGAAAGAAAGAGTACAATCTATGCTAAGTCCGTTTCAGATGAATGTACCATCATTCCGTTCAGCTAAAAAAAACACCAATTGAGAATTAGCAATGAAGGTTTTCTTACGTATGGGAAAAGAAATGATTGGCCACGCGTGTGCTTCTGCTGCTGCTGCTGCCGCCGTCATCGAGGGTTGAAGTATGTTGTGACTGGCCGAAAACGGAGCTGTCAGAACTGAGGTCAGGTGAATCAGGTGTCAAAAGTGGGGGTTTGCCAGACTGGTCTATAGATAAAATAATATCGCTAATTGCAATAATCCATTGATAATGTGGTGCATGGTGGTGAATGAAATAAATTATTCTCATTATTATTGACATTATTATTCTTATTATTGGTGTTATTGATTGATGCATGGAATAGTTGAGTTTTGGTCGCAATGGTCGTAAAGCGGTATTTATCGGTAGTAGAGGTTGCAAAAATTCACTAAAATAGTAAGCTAGAGTAAAACCACTCATTTTTGGTTGTTTTTGTTGGTTTTCGTGTGTTTTTGTGTGAAAATGTGTGTAACCTAATTTGCATGAAAATCGTAAAAAAGCGGTATTTATCGGTGATTAGGCGTTCAGAAATTCAGTAAAATAGTAAATTTAAGTAAAAACACTCAATTATGGGTTTTTATGTTGGTCTTGGTGGGTTTTTGTGTGAAAATGTGTGTAACCTAATTTGCATGAAAATCGTAAAAAAGCGGTATTTATCGGTGATTAGGCGTTCAGAAATTCAGTAAAATAGTAAATTTAATTAAAAACACTCAATTATGGGTTTTTATGTTGGTCTTGGTGGGTTTTTGTGTGCAAATGAGTGTGTGAACAGTTTTCATGAAAATCGTAAAAAAGCGTTGTTTTTCAGGTGTTGGATGGTTGTAAAAAATGTACTTAATTAGTACGTCAGCACTGCGATACCGTGTTTTAGTTTTTTCGTGGCTTTTTTGTAGTTTCTCGTCCGCACGCTGGTGTACGTAATGGGCGAAGAAATGCTAAAAACGCAACATATATCGCTGCAGAATGGTTGTAGGAAATTCGGCGATAATTATCATGCAATAATTTGCGCACGGGAATGCATTTCTGTCGAATTTCTGGTCATCTGGTCGAGAGCTGGTCGAAAGCTGGTCTAGAGCTGGGATAAGGCTCGACAGAAGATAACTTTTTATACCAGCTCAAGGTCATCGAAGGTCAAGGGACCCGACAGACTTTGGTCGTGAACGAAAACCTATAGAAATGGGGGGTCTGGGCTGAGAAAATTGTGAAAAATTAAAAAATCTCTAAAAATCGCAAATATTCTGAATCGCCAGAAATGACCACACATGTATGGGCAAAGGTGGCGCCTTTAGGGTGAAAAACCGAAAAAACTAGCGCCCGTTGGCTGACGGGTCATTGACTTGGTGAGTGAGTGAGAGCGAGAGAGCAAAGCAACGGCAGCAGCAAACATGCTCGTGGTGTACCAACCGAGTGCCATGGCTCCGTGTGATGGTTCGCTACTGGATATGTTTAGCCTTTTTGCGGAAAAGCATATGAATACAACGGAAAGTGATACAAAATATTCGCTGTTGCTAGCATATATTGCTTTTGCTTTCTCGCTAGCGCATTCGCTCTATGTGTGCTCTGTTGCATCGACTGCGTTGTCCGCCCGTATGGGGCGATTATATTCTTCTACCAAACGGTTGGTGTAACGAATGTACAGAAGAAATGCGTTTTTTTTTTCGCAAATATTTCGCTAACCGTGTAATGTAACACTTTCAGTACCTTTAGTGCCATGGCACCCAAAATGCGCATGGATGATTCGTGTTTTCGCGAGGCCGCCGCTCAAATGATACATCGGATGGTAATATATGTGTAAGAAAACTGCTGGTGATATATTTGATTTGCTAATAGCCGGTGGAAAATGCGCAGCGCACACACAGCGCTCAATGTTCAGCTCAAACGCAAAACCACCACCAAAGGTCAAGAGCAAACACAGCGCTGAGAGCACAGAAGAGAGCGAAACCGAGAGAGAGAATTGCGCACGAAAGAGCGCGAGAGAGTCAACGAGGGCGTCATTCTTACGCTAAACTTCAACGGGGCCAGACGTGACTGCGGAATTCGCTGGCCATGAACATCCGAACGGGTTCGTGTGTGTGTGTGTGTATATGTGACGAAAAAGTGATTGTTTCATGCGCCACGGTGAGTTTTAATGTTCTTTCGCATGAAATAGATGGCGTGCGTTTAAGAAAAAAGCATTGAAATTCATGCGAAAGAATTTTGTGTGCGTTCCAATCAAGTGCGACCCGGGTGTCGGATATATCCGTCGGATGGTCCGTTAACGGATTTGTTTACGAAAATCACCATTTTTCGTAAAGAGATATAAATATTCAATAAAGTGATAAATTTGCTAAATATGCAAACGAAAAGTGTTTTACTTGCATCAGATTCACTGTTATTCCTTTTTTTTTTGCAACATTTCGCAATCCAAATGTTACATTTTCAGTACCTTTAGTGTCATGTCACCCACGTGTAGGTGACGGCAGTTGCGTTCATCTTAGCTTAGATTGTTTGCGGAGCATCATGACGCCATTCTCGATTGTTTCTTATCAAATTGGAATATTTCTAAGTCGTTCCAGTATGTTAACAAAGCATTTAACTTTGCCTTTGCCGTGGCCAGTCATGATTCGGTTCGGATGGGTTTGTTGATGCTCAATCGGACACGGGTGGGTGTTGCGTGAGGGGGATGTGGCGCTCGCGGGAAAGGTTTTAAAGAGGAAACCGAACCGAAAGGGGCACTGGGGCGCGTTATTACACTGGAAAGAGACACGAAAGAAATCAGAAACACTGATTCGAAGACCTTTGCTGCGCTGCTGTGAGCCGTGGCCGCATGATGGCGCTGCAGAAGGGAGGTCCCGGTGCAGCCGGGCCAACGAATCACGTACCGGGTTGGGATGGAAGACACGAATCCGCGAGGCCAATCGATCGATCGATCGATTGTTCCGCTCAGCTAAAAAACACCAATTGAGAATTAGCAATGAAGGTTTTCTTACGTATGGGAAAAGAAATGATTGGCCACGCGTGTGCTTCTGCTGCTGCTGCCGCCGTCATCGAGGGTTGAAGTATGTTGTGACTGGCCGAAAACGGAGCTGTCAGAACTGAGGTCAGGTGAATCAGGTGTCAAAAGTGGGGGTTTGCCAGACTGGTCTATAGATAAAATAATATCGCTAATTGCAATAATCCATTGATAATGTGGTGCATGGTGGTGAATGAAATAAATTATTCTCATTATTATTGACATTATTATTCTTATTATTGGTGTTATTGATTGATGCATGGAATAGTTGAGTTTTGGTCGCAATGGTCGTAAAGCGGTATTTATCGGTAGTAGAGGTTGCAAAAATTCACTAAAATAGTAAGCTAGAGTAAAACCACTCATTTTTGGTTGTTTTTGTTGGTTTTCGTGTGTTTTTGTGTGAAAATGTGTGTAACCTAATTTGCATGAAAATCGTAAAAAAGCGGTATTTATCGGTGATTAGGCGTTCAGAAATTCAGTAAAATAGTAAATTTAATTAAAAACACTCAATTATGGGTTTTTATGTTGGTCTTGGTGGGTTTTTGTGTGCAAATGAGTGTGTGAACAGTTTTCATGAAAATCGTAAAAAAGCGTTGTTTTTCAGTGTTGGATGGTTGTAAAAAATGTACTTAATTAGTACGTCAGCACTGCGATACCGTGTTTTAGTTTTTTCGTGGCTTTTTTGTAGTTTCTCGTCCGCACGCTGGTGTACGTAATGGGCGAAGAAATGCTAAAAACGCAACATATATCGCTGCAGAATGGTTGTAGGAAATTCGGCGATAATTATCATGCAATAATTTGCGCACGGGAATGCATTTCTGTCGAATTTCTGGTCATCTGGTCGAGAGCTGGTCGAAAGCTGGCATAAGGCTCGACAGACGATTACTTTTTATACCAGCTCAAGGTCAAGGGACCCGACAGATTTCGGTCGTGAACGAAAACCTATAGAAATGGGGGGTCTGGGCTGAGAAAATTGTGAAAAATTAAAAAATTTCTAAAAATCGCAAATATTCTGAATCGCCAGAAATGACCACACATGTATGGGCAAAGGTGGCGCCTTTAGGGTGAAAAACCGAAAAAACTAGCGCCCGTTGGCTGACGGGTCATTGACTTGGTGAGTGAGTGAGAGCGAGAGAGCAAAGCAACGGCAGCAGCAAACATGCTCGTGGTGTACCAACCGAGTGCCATGGCTCCGTGTGATGGTTCGCTACTGGATATGTTTAGCCTTTTTGCGGAAAAGCATATGAATACAACGGAAAGTGATACAAAATATTCGCTGTTGCTAGCATATATTGCTTTTGCTTTCTCGCTAGCGCATTCGCTCTATGTGTGCTCTGTTGCATCGACTGCGTTGTCCGCCCGTATGGGGCGATTATATTCTTCTACCAAACGGTTGGTGTAACGAATGTACAGAAGAAATGCGTTTTTTTTTTCGCAAATATTTCGCTAACCGTGTAATGTAACACTTTCAGTACCTTTAGTGCCATGGCACCCAAAATGCGCATGGATGATTCGTGTTTTCGCGAGGCCGCCGCTCAAATGATACATCGGATGGTAATATATGTGTAAGAAAACTGCTGGTGATATATTTGATTTGCTAATAGCCGGTGGAAAATGCGCAGCGCACACACAGCGCTCAATGTTCAGCTCAAACGCAAAACCACCACCAAAGGTCAAGAGCAAACACAGCGCTGAGACAGAAGAGAGCGAAACCGAGAGAGAGAATTGCGCACGAAAGAGCGCGAGAGAGTCAACGAGGGCGTCATTCAACAACGCTAAACTTCAACGGGGCCAGACGTGACTGCGGAATTCGCTGGCCATGAACATCCGAACGGGTTCGTGTGTGTGTGTGTGTATATGTGACGAAAAAGTGATTGTTTCATGCGCCACGGTGAGTTTTAATGTTCTTTCGCATGAAATAGATGGCGTGCGTTTAAGAAAAAAGCATTGAAATTCATGCGAAAGAATTTTGTGTGCGTTCCAATCAAGTGCGACCCGGGTGTCGGATATATCCGTCGGATGGTCCGTTAACGGATTTGTTTACGAAAATCACCATTTTTCGTAAAGAGATATAAATATTCAATAAAGTGATAAATTTGCTAAATATGCAAACGAAAAGTGTTTTACTTGCATCAGATTCACTGTTATTCCTTTTTTTTTTGCAACATTTCGCAATCCAAATGTTACATTTTCAGTACCTTTAGTGTCATGTCACCCACGTGTAGGTGACGGCAGTTGCGTTCATCTTAGCTTAGATTGTTTGCGGAGCATCATGACGCCATTCTCGATTGTTTCTTATCAAATTGGAATATTTCTAAGTCGTTCCAGTATGTTAACAAAGCATTTAACTTTGCCTTTGCCGTGGCCAGTCATGATTCGGTTCGGATGGGTTTGTTGATGCTCAATCGGACACGGGTGGGTGTTGCGTGAGGGGGATGTGGCGCTCGCGGGAAAGGTTTTAAAGAGGAAAACGAACCGAAAGGGGCACTGGGGCGCGTTATTACACTGGAAAGAGACACGAAAGAAATCAGAAACACTGATTCGAAGACCTTTGCTGCGCTGCTGTGAGCCGTGGCCGCATGATGGCGCTGCAGAAGGGAGGTCCCGGTGCAGCCGGGCCAACGAATCACGTACCGGGTTGGGATGGAAGACACGAATCCGCGAGGCCAATCGATCGATCGATCGATTGTTCCGCTCAGCTAAAAAACACCAATTGAGAATTAGCAATGAAGGTTTTCTTACGTATGGGAAAAGAAATGATTGGCCACGCGTGTGCTTCTGCTGCTGCTGCCGCCGTCATCGAGGGTTGAAGTATGTTGTGACTGGCCGAAAACGGAGCTGTCAGAACTGAGGTCAGGTGAATCAGGTGTCAAAAGTGGGGGTTTGCCAGACTGGTCTATAGATAAAATAATATCGCTAATTGCAATAATCCATTGATAATGTGGTGCATGGTGGTGAATGAAATAAATTATTCTCATTATTATTGACATTATTATTCTTATTATTGGTGTTATTGATTGATGCATGGAATAGTTGAGTTTTGGTCGCAATGGTCGTAAAGCGGTATTTATCGGTAGTAGAGGTTGCAAAAATTCACTAAAATAGTAAGCTAGAGTAAAACCACTCATTTTTGGTTGTTTTTGTTGGTTTTCGTGTGTTTTTGTGTGAAAATGTGTGTAACCTAATTTGCATGAAAATCGTAAAAAAGCGGTATTTATCGGTGATTAGGCGTTCAGAAATTCAGTAAAATAGTAAATTTAATTAAAAACACTCAATTATGGGTTTTTATGTTGGTCTTGGTGGGTTTTTGTGTGCAAATGAGTGTGTGAACAGTTTTCATGAAAATCGTAAAAAAGCGTTGTTTTTCAGTGTTGGATGGTTGTAAAAAATGTACTTAATTAGTACGTCAGCACTGCGATACCGTGTTTTAGTTTTTTCGTGGCTTTTTTGTAGTTTCTCGTCCGCACGCTGGTGTACGTAATGGGCGAAGAAATGCTAAAAACGCAACATATATCGCTGCAGAATGGTTGTAGGAAATTCGGCGATAATTATCATGCAATAATTTGCGCACGGGAATGCATTTCTGTTGAATTTCTGGTCATCTGGTCGAGAGCTGGTCGAAAGCTGGCATAAGGCTCGACAGAAGATAACTTTTTATACCAGCTCAAGGTCATCGAAGGTCAAGGGACCCGACAGACTTTGGTCGTGAACGAAAACCTATAGAAATGGGGGGTCTGGGCTGAGAAAATTGTGAAAAATTAAAAAATCTCTAAAAATCGCAAATATTCTGAATCGCCAGGAATGACCACACATGTATGGGCAAAGGTGGCGCCTTTAGGGTGAAAAACCGAAAAAACTAGCGCCCGTTGGCTGACGGGTCATTGACTTGGTGAGTGAGTGAGAGCGAGAGAGCAAAGCAACGGCAGCAGCAAACATGCTCGTGGTGTACCAACCGAGTGCCATGGCTCCGTGTGATGGTTCGCTACTGGATATGTTTAGCCTTTTTGCGGAAAAGCATATGAATACAACGGAAAGTGATACAAAATATTCGCTGTTGCTAGCATATATTGCTTTTGCTTTCTCGCTAGCGCATTCGCTCTATGTGTGCTCTGTTGCATCGACTGCGTTGTCCGCCCGTATGGGGCGATTATATTCTTCTACCAAACGGTTGGTGTAACGAATGTACAGAAGAAATGCGTTTTTTTTTTCGCAAATATTTCGCTAACCGTGTAATGTAACACTTTCAGTACCTTTAGTGCCATGGCACCCAAAATGCGCATGGATGATTCGTGTTTTCGCGAGGCCGCCGCTCAAATGATACATCGGATGGTAATATATGTGTAAGAAAACTGCTGGTGATATATTTGATTTGCTAATAGCCGGTGGAAAATGCGCAGCGCACACACAGCGCTCAATGTTCAGCTCAAACGCAAAACCACCACCAAAGGTCAAGAGCAAACACAGCGCTGAGAGCACAGAAGAGAGCGAAACCGAGAGAGAATTGCGCACGAAAGAGCGCGAGAGAGTCAACGAGGGCGTCATTCTTACGCTAAACTTCAACGGGGCCAGACGTGACCTCGGAATTCGCTGGCCATGAACATCCGAACGGGTTCGTGTGTGTGTGTGTATATGTGACGAAAAAGTGATTGTTTCATGCGCCACGGTGAGTTTTAATGTTCTTTCGCATGAAATAGATGGCGTGCGTTTAAGAAAAAAGCATTGAAATTCATGCGAAAGAATTTTGTGTGCGTTCCAATCAAGTGCGACCCGGGTGTCGGATATATCCGTCGGATGGTCCGTTAACGGATTTGTTTACGAAAATCACCATTTTTCGTAAAGAGATATAAATATTCAATAAAGTGATAAATTTGCTAAATATGCAAACGAAAAGTGTTTTACTTGCATCAGATTCACTGTTATTCCTTTTTTTTTTGCAACATTTCGCAATCCAAATGTTACATTTTCAGTACCTTTAGTGTCATGTCACCCACGTGTAGGTGACGGCAGTTGCGTTCATCTTAGCTTAGATTGTTTGCGGAGCATCATGACGCCATTCTCGATTGTTTCTTATCAAATTGGAATATTTCTAAGTCGTTCCAGTATGTTAACAAAGCATTTAACTTTGCCTTTGCCGTGGCCAGTCATGATTCGGTTCGGATGGGTTTGTTGATGCTCAATCGGACACGGGTGGGTGTTGCGTGAGGGGGATGTGGCGCTCGCGGGAAAGGTTTTAAAGAGGAAAACGAACCGAAAGGGGCACTGGGGCGCGTTATTACACTGGAAAGAGACACGAAAGAAATCAGAAACACTGATTCGAAGACCTTTGCTGCGCTGCTGTGAGCCGTGGCCGCATGATGGCGCTGCAGAAGGGAGGTCCCGGTGCAGCCGGGCCAACGAATCACGTACCGGGTTGGGATGGAAGACACGAATCCGCGAGGCCAATCGATCGATCGATCGATTGTTCCGCTCAGCTAAAAAACACCAATTGAGAATTAGCAATGAAGGTTTTCTTACGTATGGGAAAAGAAATGATTGGCCACGCGTGTGCTTCTGCTGCTGCTGCCGCCGTCATCGAGGGTTGAAGTATGTTGTGACTGGCCGAAAACGGAGCTGTCAGAACTGAGGTCAGGTGAATCAGGTGTCAAAAGTGGGGGTTTGCCAGACTGGTCTATAGATAAAATAATATCGCTAATTGCAATAATCCATTGATAATGTGGTGCATGGTGGTGAATGAAATAAATTATTCTCATTATTATTGACATTATTATTCTTATTATTGGTGTTATTGATTGATGCATGGAATAGTTGAGTTTTGGTCGCAATGGTCGTAAAGCGGTATTTATCGGTAGTAGAGGTTGCAAAAATTCACTAAAATAGTAAGCTAGAGTAAAACCACTCATTTTTGGTTGTTTTTGTTGGTTTTCGTGTGTTTTTGTGTGAAAATGTGTGTAACCTAATTTGCATGAAAATCGTAAAAAAGCGGTATTTATCGGTGATTAGGCGTTCAGAAATTCAGTAAAATAGTAAATTTAATTAAAAACACTCAATTATGGGTTTTTATGTTGGTCTTGGTGGGTTTTTGTGTGCAAATGAGTGTGAACAGTTTTCATGAAAATCGTAAAAAAGCGTTGTTTTTCAGGTGTTGGATGGTTGTAAAAAATGTACTTAATTAGTACGTCAGCACTGCGATACCGTGTTTTAGTTTTTTCGTGGCTTTTTTGTAGTTTCTCGTCCGCACGCTGGTGTACGTAATGGGCGAAGAAATGCTAAAAACGCAACATATATCGCTGCAGAATGGTTGTAGGAAATTCGGCGATAATTATCATGCAACAATTTGCGCACGGGAATGCATTTCTGTCGAATTTCTGGTCATCTGGTCGAGAGCTGGGATAAGGCTCGACTGGCGGTGGCGATTTATACCAGCTCAAGGTCATCGAAGGTCAAGGGACCCGACAGATTTCGGTCGTGAACGAAAACCTATAGAAATGGGGGGTCTGGGCTGAGAAAATTGTGAAAAATTAAAAAATCTCTAAAAATCGCAAATATTCTGAATCGCCAGGAATGACCACACATGTATGGGCAAAGGTGGCGCCTTTAGGGTGAAAAACCGAAAAAACTAGCGCCCGTTGGCTGACGGGTCATTGACTTGGTGAGTGAGTGAGTGAGAGCGAGAGAGCAAAGCAACGGCAGCAGCAAACATGCTCGTGGTGTACCAACCGAGTGCCATGGCTCCGTGTGATGGTTCGCTACTGGATATGTTTAGCCTTTTTGCGGAAAAGCATATGAATACAACGGAAAGTGATACAAAATATTCGCTGTTGCTAGCATATATCGCTTTTGCTTTCTCGCTAGCGCATTCGCTCTATGTGTGCTCTGTTGCATCGACTGCGTTGTCCGCCCGTATGGGGCGATTATATTCTTCTACCAAACGGTTGGTGTAACGAATGTACAGAAGAAATGCGTTTTTTTTTCGCAAATATTTCGCTAACCGTGTAATGTAACACTTTCAGTACCTTTAGTGCCATGGCACCCAAAATGCGCATGGATGATTCGTGTTTTCGCGAGGCCGTCGCTCAAATGATACATCGGATGGTAATATATGTGTAAGAAAACTGCTGGTTTGATATATTTGATTTGCTAATAGCCGGTGGAAAATGCGCAGCGCACACAGCGCTCAATGTTCAGCTCAAACGCAAAACCACCACCAAAGGTCAAGAGCAAACACAGCGCTGAGACAGAAAGCGAGAGCGAAACCGAGAGAGAGAATTGCGCACGAAAGAGCGCGAGAGAGTCAACGAGGGCGTCATTCTTACGCTAAACTTCAACGGGGCCAGACGTGACCTCGGAATTCGCTGGCCATGAACATCCGAACGGGTTCGTGTGTGTGTGTGTGTATATGTGACGAAAAAGTGATTGTTTCATGCGCCACGGTGAGTTTTAATGTTCTTTCGCATGAAATAGATGGCGTGCGTTTAAGAAAAAAGCATTGAAATTCATGCGAAAGAATTTTGTGTGCGTTCCAATCAAGTGCGACCCGGGTGTCATATATCCGTCGGATGGTCCGTTAACGGATTTGTTTACGAAAATCACCATTTTTCGTAAAGAGATATAAATATTCAATAAAGTGATAAATTTGCTAAATATGCAAACGAAAAGTGTTTTACTTGCATCAGATTCACTGTTATTCCTTTTTTTTTTTGCAACATTTCGCAATCCAAATGCTACATTTTCAGTACCTTTAGTGTCATGTCACCCACGACGTAGGTGACGGCAGTTGCGTTCATCTTAGCTTAGATTGTTTGCGGAGCATCATGACGCCATTCTCGATTGTTTCTTATCAAATTGGAATATTTCTAAGTCGTTCCAGTATGTTAACAAAGCATTCTGACGTCGTTCTAGAGTGTTTCTAAGTAACCCCAGTATGTTACCAAAGCATTGTGACGTCGTTCTAGAGTGTTTCCAAACCACGACGAATTTCATGTGAAGGAATTGTGTGTGCACGCGCGTGTGTATGTTCAATTTGCCGTGTTTTGTACGAATGAAATGGATGGTGTGCTTCCATCCAAAGAACAATGAATTTTTTGCGAAAGAATTGTGTCTGCGCGTTTGTGTGTATGTGTGTAAGGCTTTGCCTACCGAAATGTTAGCCCGTCCGGAGGCTAAGGCCCGTTTCCGCCAGTGTGCATGTACATGAAAAAAACATGAAAATAACAGAAAACGCGTGTGGCTGTATATCATTGCAAGATTCTAAATCGTTTTTCTTTTCTATCCGTCTAGCTTTGTGATGAACTCGTAGCTGTTGTATCGCCCGTGTGTACATATGTTTGTGTGTGTGAATTCTTTCCCAGTAAATAAAAAGCGCTTTTAAATGATCCGAAATTCTCGTGTATAACATCAACCGATCTCCGAAAAGTAACAAAACCACGACGACGACGACGACACGGTGAGTTGGAAATATATTTTATTTCGTAGACCTTTTTTTTTTTTGTAGCAACACCGAGTGCGAAAGATTCATTCGCAACAACGCAACGCGCACTGGCTTTACGTTGGCAACGAGCATAACGACAGCACGGCCGATTTATGGTTGCTGCGATGTAGCAAAAATCACCATCCTCTCAACCACACCAACGACACGACAGACGGAAAGGAGAGGTCGAGAAGATGCTCCGCACCCCGCACCCCGTACACACCGTCGATTGTCCAGAGAACTTGTCCAGAGGAAAACTGGAAATCATTCGTGCCCATAGACACGCCAGGAAACGTGTGCGTGTGTGCCTAAAAGGGACGCCTGCGAGTGTAGCTAGCTGCTAGTCACAATTCGTGCGCAATGTGGACAGTACCCAAAAAAAAAATCACCATGCAAACGTCAAACGGCACTAGCATAAACATAGGGTGGTTTTGTTTTTTTTTACATTTCGCCACTGTGTGTGACAATTGTATTGATTGATTGTATGGAGTGTCAGGTTGGATGTACGGCATCGATGCTTAGGACCAAACAAAGTTGTGATTGCCAATGCCAATTGCTGAAGCTGAACGAAGCTGAAGAAGAAGCTCAAATTCTCTGTGCGCCTGGGTGCGCCTGGTAGCGGCTAGTATGGTATGGTATGGTATGGTATGTATGCTGCAGATTAGGTTAGACGATTTTTTTTAAACAATTCGTGCTTTTATTTGTAGGGGCCGGTAAACGATAGTGAAACGACGGCGAACCTTTCCTTACATGCAAGGAGCATCAGAGCAGATTACACAAACCACATGACAAGAGGCAGCTGACTGAATATTGATTGATTGTTTTGTACACAGGACTTCAATGATCGGGCCAGTAAAGAAGAAGAAGATTGATTGGGTTGTTTCACATACAACCGAAGACTGCTCTATAAAAGGATTCCCCGTAATCCATGGCCCATCCATCCATTGTATGACAAAACAGCTAGACCTGTTGCCAACTCAACACCGTAAGCGTAACGGTCAACGCGTGGTTAAGAGGATATCGCACGTGTTCACCTCTCAGATCATACACGTTTGTTCTTGGGAAATGGCTGGCTCAACCACAAGCCAACGAACGGTCAAAAGCTTGTGCCCGCGGCTTTGCTAGAGCTTTCTATATGACTTGAACTTAGACTCACGTAGCTGTGCGCTACGCAGTGCGACTCAGTCGAGACTTGAACCCGACCCGATGGTGATGATACCACGTGTGCTTGTGCCGTACGCTAACGCTTCGGCTAGCATGCTCAGACGATCGAAGTATAGTTTGGAAACCGAGTAAAAAAGGGAAGCATGCTTTCCCGAGCTTCGTTGGTTTTTCCACAGCAGGGAGATCATAGCAAATGAGAGGAAGCCAAAGCGAACCAAGCGGCAAATTTCTAAGCGTTTTCTGGCCAATGAAAGCTACTGCCGGATGAGTTCTGAGGAGCCGGTGAGCGACCGTATTCGTTCGCGACACCAGGCACGATCGCTTGCTTCTCAAAGGAGAATATCCTATACGATGTATACTTTTAACGACGATGTCCTTCTATCTACCGTTTCAGCCAAATGTACGAGAAACCCAACTCTCCTCTACTAAAAGAACGGAACGGTGTGTGTATATATGATAATAATGCTCTCTTGACGACGATAACAATCTCGGCGCTACCGAAATGATGGAAAGCGTCCTCCGGAGATGGTAAGCATAGCAGCTTGTTGGTCTTTTAATGAAATGATTTCTTTTCTGTTTTAGGCTACGGATGTGCAACGAACGGATGGCACTCCTCATATCCTCGAAACACATGAAACAAATAGTAGGCGAACAATTTGAATTGATTTGTTGAATTTGATAGAAGCGTAAGCGATAGGAAAGGGGCTTGGGTACACGATCGCACAAACATAACACATATGAGCACAGCAGAACAATTCTCTTGCAAAGCAATAGTTGTGGTCCTGAAAAGGACCGTTTTTTTTTTGTTTGGTGGCTTTCGTCGTCGTTTTGAACAGCGCGCGTTAGCTTACTTCGAGCTGGTGTACTTGGTGCACTCCCCTGGGTGAAGAAGAGGGGGTTCCGAATTCAGCAGAACCTTTCGGATAGTTTTTGGGCAGAGTACCCAAAGTGATGAGTGCCGGTCTTAGCCGAGGGGAGAGTTCCGATTCTTTCCTTTTGAAGTAAAGTCAAAAAAAAACAAGTCCTTTCTTTTCGAGCTTTCGATCGACACTGATTTATTTAAAGTGAAATTCTGGCTTATTTACTAGCAATATTTGCAACAGTATGTGTTCGTGGTATCGTGTTGGGAATTTGTTGGCTGTATGCGAGCTTAAGACGTGGATCGTAAGCGTTTGCTCGATGTATCTATCGTTGTTTAGCGATAACAACATCCGCTATTTGCTTGTTGATTTTATGCATCTCACGCAGTCGCCTTCACACGTCGCGGTCTGTCTTTTATTGTCCTTTTCCTGTGTTTAGCATTCCCTCGTGTTCTTGGCCTTATCAATGGCCTTTCCTCTGTCGAGCCGCTCTGTATTGGGGTTTTTATTTTATGTCATTTTTTTTTCTCTTTCGACAAACCATGACAAAATGCCATACATTATTTCGAACCTTTTCCGTTGCGCTAGCGCCAGTTAAATTTACCCAAAATTACTTATTTTGTTACGCTCAGTGCTTATTTTTTTTTTGACTGGAAAATTATCTCAAAAAACCTGTTTTAGTCTATCTTTAATTGTTGGTAAAACTATTGTTTTGCATGTAATACTGATGAGTTTTCGCAGAGAATTTGAAGCTTTGTTTCAATCATCAAACTATCAAATCACATTGTTTTAAAATCTGCTATGTTATTTGTCGATTGACCCTTTAAAGGGCAATGAGGGTAAAATAATTTATGTTTGAACATATAAAGCTTAAATTTAAAATTTTTTCTTCGATTTATCTCTCATTGGTAGCCAATTTATATTTGCTCTCCATGAGATAAATATACTTTACTTTGTACAGCACGATATTTTCAGCACGCAGATAAATAAGAAACATTATGTGCCAAATTATCTGCACGACTAAACATAATTTATTTATCACCGAAAGAAAGAGTACAATCTATGCTAAGTCCGTTTCAGATGAATGTACCATCATTCCGTTCAGCTAAAAAACACCAATTGAGCATTAGCAATGAAGGTTTTCTTACGTATGGGAAAAGAAATGATTGGCCACGCGTGTGCTTCTGCTGCTGCTGCTGCCGCCGTCATCGAGGGTTGAAGTATGTTGTGACTGGCCGAAAACGGAGCTGTCAGAACTCCGAAGGTCCGAATCAGGTGTCAAAAGTGGGGGTTTGCCAGACTGGTCTATAGATAAAATAATATCGCTAATTACAATAATCCATTGATAATGTGGTGCATGGTGGTGAATGAAATAAATTATTCTCATTATTATTGACATTATTATTCTTATTATTGGTGTTATTGATTGATGCATGGAATAGTTGAGTTTTATCGCAATGGTCGTAAAGCGGTATTTATCGGTAGTAGAGGTTGCAAAAATTCACTAAAATAGTAAGCTAGAGTAAAACCACTCATTTTTGGTTGTTTTTGTTGGTTTTCGTGTGTTTTTGTGTGAAAATGTGTGTAACCTAATTTGCATGAAAATCGTAAAAAAGCGGTATTTATCGGTGATTAGGCGTTCAGAAATTCAGTAAAATAGTAAATTTAATTAAAAACACTCAATTATGGGTTTTTATGTTGGTCTTGGTGGGTTTTTGTGTGAAAATGTGTGTAACCTAATTTGCATGAAAATCGTAAAAAAGCGGTATTTATCGGTGATTAGGCGTTCAGAAATTCAGTAAAATAGTAAATTTAATTAAAAACACTCAATTATGGGTTTTTATGTTGGTCTTGGTGGGTTTTTGTGTGCAAATGAGTGTGTGAACAGTTTTCATGAAAATCGTAAAAAAGCGTTGTTTTTCAGTGTTGGATGGTTGTAAAAAATGTACTTAATTAGTACGTCAGCACTGCGATACCGTGTTTTAGTTTTTTTCGTGGTTTTTTGTAGTTTCTCGTCCGCACGCCAGTGTACGTAATGGGCGAAGAAATGCTAAAAACGCAACATATATCGCTGCAGAATGGTTGTAGGAAATTCGGCGATAATTATCATGCAACAATTTGCGCACGGGAACGCAATTCTGTTGAATTTCTGGTCATCTGGTCTAGAGCTGGGATAAGGCTCGACAGAAGAAAACTTTTTATACCAGCTCAAGGTCATCGAAGGGACCCGACAGACTTTGGTCGTGAACGAAAACCTATAGAAATGGGGGGTCTGGGCTGAGAAAATTGTGAAAAATTAAAAAATCTCTAAAAATCGCAAATATTCTGAATCGCCAGGAATGACCACACATGTATGGGCAAAGGTGGCGCCTTTAGGGTGAAAAACCGAAAAAACTAGCGCCCGTTGGCTGACGGGTCATTGACTTGAGTGAGTGAGTGAGTGAGAGCGAGAGAGCAAAGCAACGGCAGCAGCAAACATGCTCGTGGTGTACCAACCGAGTGCCATGGCTCCGTGTGATGGTTCGCTACTGGATATGTTTAGCCTTTTTGCGGAAAAGCATATGAATACAACGGAAAGTGATACAAAATATTCGCTGTTGCTAGCATATATCGCTTTTGCTTTCTCGCTAGCGCATTCGCTCTATGTGTGCTCTGTTGCATCGACTGCGTCGTCCGCCCGTATGGGGCGATTATATTCTTCTACCAAACGGTTGGTGTAACGAATGTACAGAAGAAATGCGTTTTTTTTCGCAAATATTTCGCTAACCGAATGTAACACTTTCAGTACCTTTAGTGCCATGGCACCCAAAATGCGCATGGATGATTCGTGTTTTCGCGAGGCCGCCGCTCAAACGATACACCGGATGGTAATATATGTGTAAGAAAACTGCTGGTTTGATATATTTGATTTGCTAATAGCCGGTGGAAAATGCGCAGCGCGCACACAGCGCTCAATGTTCAGCTCAAACGCAAAACCACCACCAAAGGTCAAGAGCAAACACAGCGCTGAGACAGAAGAGAGCGAAACCGAGAGAGAGAATTGCGCACGAAAGAGCGCGAGAGAGTCAACGAGGGCGTCATTCTTACGCTAAACTTCAACGGGGCCAGACGTGACCTCGGAATTCGCTGGCCATGAACATCCGAACGGGTTCGTGTGACGAAAAAGTGATTGTTTCATGCGCCACGGTGAGTTTTAATGTTCTTTCGCATGAAATAGATGGCGTGCGTTTAAGAAAAAAGCATTGAAATTCATGCGAAAGAATTTTGTGTGCGTTCCAATCAAGTGCGACCCGGGTGTCATATATCCGTCGGATGGTCCGTTAACGGATTTGTTTACGAAAATCACCATTTTTCGTAAAGAGATATAAATATTCAATAAAGTGATAAATTTGCTAAATATGCAAACGAAAAGTGTTTTACTTGCATCAGATTCACTGTTATTCCTTTTTTTTTTGCAACATTTCGCAATCCAAATGTACATACATTTTCAGTACCTTTAGTGTCATGTCACCCACGTGTAGGTGACGGCAGTTGCGTTCATCTTAGCTTAGATTGTTTGCGGAGCATCATGACGCCATTCTCGATTGTTTCTTATCAAATTGGAATATTTCTAAGTCGTTCCAGTATGTTACCAAAGCATTGTGACGTCGTTCTAGAGTGTTTCCAAACCACGACGAATTTCATGTGAAGGAATTGTGTGTGCACGCGCGTGTGTATGTTCAATTTGCCGTGTTTTGTACGAATGAAATGGATGGTGTGCTTCCATCCAAAGAACAATGAATTTTTTGCGAAAGAATTGTGTCTGCGCGTTTGTGTGTATGTGTGTAAGGCTTTGCCTACCGAAATGTTAGCCCGTCCGGAGGCTAAGGCCCGTTTCCGTGTGGCTGTATATCATTGCAAGATTCTAAATCGTTTTTTTTTCTATCCGTCTAGCTTTGTGATGAACTCGTAGCTGTTGTGTATCGCCCGTGTGTACATATGTTTGTGTGTGTGAATTCTTTCCCAGTAAATAAAAAGCGCTTTTAAATGATCCGAAATTCTCGTGTATAACATCAACCGATCTCCGAAAAGTAACAAAACCACGACGACGACGACGACACGGTGAGTTGGAAATATATTTTATTTCGTAGACCTTTTTTTTTTTTTTTGTAGCAACACCGAGTGCGAAAGATTCATTCGCAACAACGCAACGCGCACTGGCTTTACGTTGGCAACGAGCATAACGACAGCACGGCCGATTTATGGTTGCTGCGATGTAGCAAAAATCACCATCCTCTCAACCACACCAACGACACGACAGACGGGGAAAGGAGAGGTCGAGAAGATGCTCCGCACCCCGCACCCCGTACACACCGTCGATTGTCCAGAGGAAAACTGGAAATCATTCGTGCCCATAGACACGCCAGGAAACGTGTGCGTGTGTGCCCAAAAAGGGACGCCTGCGAGTGTAGCTAGCTGCTAGTCACAATTCGTGCGCAATGTGGACAGTACCCAAAAAAATCACCATGCAAACGTCAAACGGCACTAGCATAAACATAGGGTGGTTTTGTTTTTTTTTACATTTCGCCACTGTGTGTGACAATTGTATTGATTGATTGTATGGAGTGTCAGGTTGGATGTACGGCATCGATGCTTAGGACCACCGGTGCTTAGGACCAAACAAAGTTGTGATTGCCAATGCCAATTGAAGCTGAACGAAGCTGAAGAAGAAGCTCAAATTCTCTGTGCGCCTGGGTGCCGAGCGGCTAGTATGGTATGGTATGGTATGGTATGGTATGCTGCAGATTAGGTTAGACGATTTTTTTTAAACAAATCGTGCTTTTATTTGTAGGGGCCGGTAAACGATAGTGAAACGACGGCGAACCTTTCCTTACACATGCAAGGAGCATCAGAGCAGATTACACAAACCACATGACAAGAGGCAGCTGACTGAATATTGATTGATTGTTTTGTACACAGGACTTCAATGATCGGGCCAGTAAAGAAGAAGAAGAAGATTGATTGGGTTGTTTCACATACAACCGAAGACTGCTCTATAAAAGGATTCCCCTGTAATCCATGGCCCATCCATCCATTGTATGACAAAACAGCTAGACCTGTTGCCAACTCAACACCGTAAGCGTAACGGTCAACGCGTGGTTAAGAGGATATCGCACCTAGTGAAAGGGGGGGGGGGGGTCGGAGGCGGGCGGGGAATATAGTGAAACATAGTTTTTTTGCAGCTAAACATGCATCGGATCCACGCATCGGGTGTATTTTGTCTGAAAAATGAAAACTGAAACCAAAAAAAGCTGTTCACGAAGGAGAGAGAGAGGAAGAGGGGGGAAGATGGGGGAAGATGGGGTGAGGCAACCAAAACGCGCACGGAGTACAGAATTGCACCGATGGCCCGGGATGTTATCACACAGCATCGTTGACGCTTGGCTCCTCCTTTGCCTCCCTTGCCGCGTCCGGTCATGATTCGGTTCGGATGGGTTTGTTGATGCTCAATCGGACACGGGTGGGTGTTGCGTGAGGGGGATGTGGCGCTCGCGGGAAAGGTTTTAAAGAGGAAACCGAACCGAAAGGGGCACTGGGGCGCGTTATTACACTGGAAAGAGACACGAAAGAAATCAGAAACACTGATTCGAAGACCTTTGCTGCGCTGCTGTGAGCCGTGGCCGCATGATGGCGCTGCAGAAGGGAGGTCCCGGTGCAGCCGGGCCAACGAATCACGTACCGGGTTGGGATGGAAGACACGAATCCGCGAGGCCAATCGATCGATCGATTGTTCCGTTCAGCTAAAAAACACCAATTGAGCATTAGCAATGAAGGTTTTCTTACGTATGGGAAAAGAAATGATTGGCCACGCGTGTGCTTCTGCTGCTGCTGCTGCCGCCGTCATCGAGGGTTGAAGTATGTTGTGACTGGCCGAAAACGGAGCTGTCAGAACTGAGGTCAGGTGAATCAGGTGTCAAAAGTGGGGGTTTGCCAGACTGGTCTATAGATAAAATAATATCGCTAATTGCAATAATCCATTGATAATGGGGTGCATGGTGGTGAATGAAATAAATTATTCTCATTATTATTGACATTATTATTCTTATTATTGGTGTTATTGATTGATGCATGGAATAGTTGAGTTTTATCGCAATGGTCGTAAAGCGGTATTTATCGGTAGTAGAGGTTGCAAAAATTCACTAAAATAGTAAGCTAGAGTAAAACCTCTCATTTTTGGTTGTTTTTGTTGGTTTTCGTGTGTTTTTGTGTGAAAATGTGTGTAACCTAATTTGCATGAAAATCGTAAAAAAGCGGTATTTATCGGTGATTAGGCGTTCAGAAATTCAGTAAAATAGTAAATTTAATTAAAAACACTCAATTATGGGTTTTTATGTTGGTCTTGGTGGGTTTTTGTGTGCAAATGAGTGTGTGAACAGTTTTCATGAAAATCGTAAAAAAGCGTTGTTTTTCAGTGTTGGATGGTTGTAAAAAATGTACTTAATTAGTACGTCAGCACTGCGATACCGTGTTTTAGTTTTTTCGTGGTTTTTTTTTTAGTTTCTCGTCCGCACGCTGGTGTACGTAATGGGCGAAGAAATGCTAAAAACGCAACATATATCGCTGCAGAATGGTTGTAGGAAATTCGGCGATAATTATCATGCAACAATTTGCGCACGGGAACGCAATTCTGTTGAATTTCTGGTCATCTGGTCGAAAGCTGGTCGAAAGCTGGTCTAGAGCTGGGATAAGGCTCGACAGAAGATAAGTTTTTATACCAGCTCAAGGTCATCGAAGGTCAAGGGACCCGACAGACTTTGGTCGTGAACGAAAACCTATAGAAATGGGGGGTCTGGGCTGAGAAAATTGTGAAAAATTAAAAAATCTCTAAAAATCGCAAATATTCTGAATCGCCAGGAATAACCACACATGTATGGGCAAAGGTGGCGCCTTTAGGGTGAAAAACCGAAAAAACTAGCGCCCCTTTGGCTGACGGGTCATTGACTTGGTGAGTGAGTGAGAGCGAGAGAGCAAAGCAACGGCAGCAGCAAACATGCTCGTGGTGTACCAACCGAGTGCCATGGCTCCGTGTGATGGTTCGCTACTGGATATGTTTAGCCTTTTTGCGGAAAAGCATATGAATACAACGGAAAGTGATACAAAATATTCGCTGTTGCTAGCATATATCGCTTTTGCTTTCTCGCTAGCGCATTCGCTCTATGTGTGCTCTGTTGCATCGACTGCGTCGTCCGCCCGTATGGGGCGATTATATTCTTCTACCAAACGGTTGGTGTAACGAATGTACAGAAGAAATGCGTTTTTTTTTCGCAAATATTTCGCTAACCGAATGTAACACTTTCAGTACCTTTAGTGCCATGGCACCCAAAATGCGCATGGATGATTCGTGTTTTCGCGAGGCCGCTCGCTCAAATGATACATCGGATGGTAATATATGTGTAAGAAAACTGCTGGTGATATATTTGATTTGCTAATAGCCGGTGGAAAATGCGCAGCGCACACAGCGCTCAATGTTCAGCTCAAACGCAAAACCACCACACCAAAGGTCAAGAGCAAACACAGCGCTGAGAGCACAGAAGAGAGCGAAACCGAGAGAGAGAATTGCGCACGAAAGAGCGCGAGAGAGTCAACGAGGGCGTCATTCTTACGCTAAACTTCAACGGGGCCAGACGTGACTGCGGAATTCGCTGGCCATGAACATCCGAACGGGTTCGTGTGTGTGTGTGTGTATATGTGACGAAAAAGTGATTGTTTCATGCGCCACGGTGAGTTTTAATGTTCTTTCGCATGAAATAGATGGCGTGCGTTTAAGAAAAAAGCATTGAAATTCATGCGAAAGAATTTTGTGTGCGTTCCAATCAAGTGCGACCCGGGTGTCGGATATATCCGTCGGATGGTCCGTTAACGGATTTGTTTACGAAAATCACCATTTTTCGTAAAGAGATATAAATATTCAATAAAGTGATAAATTTGCTAAATATGCAAACGAAAAGTGTTTTACTTGCATCAGATTCACTGTTATTCCTTTTTTTTTTTTGCAACATTTCGCAATCCAAATGCTACATTTTCAGTACCTTTAGTGTCATGTCACCCACGTGTAGGTGACGGCAGTTGCGTTCATCTTAGCTTAGATTGTTTGCGGAGCATCATGACGCCATTATCGATTGTTTCTTATCAAATTGGAATATTTCTAAGTCGTTCCAGTATGTTAACAAAGCATTCTGACGTCGTTCTAGAGTGGCCAGTCATGATTCGGTTCGGATGGGTTTGTTGATGCTCAATCGGACACGGGTGGGTGTTGCGTGAGGGGGATGTGGCGCTCGCGGGAAAGGTTTTAAAGAGGAAACCGAACCGAAAGGGGCACTGGGGCGCGTTATTACACTGGAAAGAGACACGAAAGAAATCAGAAACACTGATTCGAAGACCTTTGCTGCGCTGCTGTGAGCCGTGGCCGCATGATGGCGCTGCAGAAGGGAGGTCCCGGTGCAGCCGGGCCAACGAATCACGTACCGGGTTGGGATGGAAGACACGAATCCGCGAGGCCAATCGATCGATCGATTGTTCCGTTCAGCTAAAAAAACACCAATTGAGAATTAGCAATGAAGGTTTTCTTACGTATGGGAAAAGGCCATGATTGGCCACGCGTGTGCTTCTGCTGCTGCTGCTGCTGCCGTCATCGAGGTTTGAAGTATGTTGTGACTGGCCGAAAACGGAGCTGTCAGAACTCCGAAGGTCCGAATCAGGTGTCAAAAGTGGGGGTTTGCCCGACTGGTCTATAGATAAAATAATATCGCTAATTGCAATAATCCATTGATAATGTGGTGCATGGTGGTGAATGAAATAAATTATTCTCATTATTATTGACATTATTATTCTTATTATTGGTGTTATTGATTGATGCATGGAATAGTTGAGTTTTGGTCGCAAATGGTCGTAAAGCGGTATTTATCGGTAGTAGAGGTTGCAAAAATTCACTAAAATAGTAAGCTAGAGTAAAACCACTCATTTTTGGTTGTTTTTGTTGGTTTTCGTGTGTTTTTGTGTGAAAATGTGTGTAACCTAATTTGCATGAAAATCGTAAAAAAGCGGTATTTATCGGTGATTAGGCGTTCAGAAATTCAGTAAAATAGTAAATTTAATTAAAAACACTCAATTATGGGTTTTTATGTTGGTCTTGGTGGGTTTTTGTGTGAAAATGTGTGTAACCTAATTTGCATGAAAATCGTAAAAAAGCGGTATTTATCGGTGATTAGGCGTTCAGAAATTCAGTAAAATAGTAAATTTAATTAAAAACACTCAATTATGGGTTTTTATGTTGGTCTTGGTGGGTTTTTGTGTGCAAATGAGTGTGTGAACAGTTTTCATGAAAATCGTAAACAAGCGTTGTTTTTCAGTGTTGGATGGTTGTAAAAAATGTACTTAATTAGTACGTCAGCACTGCGATACCGTGTTTTAGTTTTTTCGTGGTTTTTTGTAGTTTCTCGTCCGCACGCTGGTGTACGTAATGGGCGAAGAAATGCTAAAAACGCAACATATATCACTGCAGAATGGTTGTAGGAAATTCGGCGATAATTATCATGCAACAATTTGCGCACGGGAACGCAATTCTGTTGAATTTCTGGTCATCTGGTCGAGAGCTGGGATAAGGCTCGACAGAAGATAACTTTTTATACCAGCTCAAGGTCATCGAAGGTCAAGGGACCCGACAGACTTTGGTCGTGAACGAAAACCTATAGAAATGGGGGGTCTGGGCTGAGAAAATTGTGAAAAATTAAAAAATCTCTAAAAATCGCAAATATTCTGAATCGCCAGGAATGACCACACATGTATGGGCAAAGGTGGCGCCTTTAGGGTGAAAAACCGAAAAAACTAGCGCCCCTTTGGCTGACGGGTCATTGACTTGGTGAGTGAGTGAGAGCGAGAGAGCAAAGCAACGGCAGCAGCAAACATGCTCGTGGTGTACCAACCGAGTGCCATGGCTCCGTGTGATGGTTCGCTACTGGATATGTTTAGCCTTTTTGCGGAAAAGCATATGAATACAACGGAAAGTGATACAAAATATTCGCTGTTGCTAGCATATATTGCTTTTGCTTTCTCGCTAGCGCATTCGCATTCGTATGTGTGCTCTGTTGCATCGACTGCGTTGTCCGCCCGTATGGGGCGATTATATTCTTCTACCAAACGGTTGGTGTAACGAATGTACAGAAGAAATGCGTTTTTTTTTCGCAAATATTTCGCTAACCGAATGTAACACTTTCAGTACCTTTAGTGCCATGGCACCCAAAATGCGCATGGATGATTCGTGTTTTCGCGAGGCCGCCGCTCAAATGATACACCGGATGGTAATGGTAATATGTGTAAGAAAACTGCTGGTGATATATTTGATTTGCTAATAGCCGGTGGAAAATGCGCAGCGCGCACACAGCGCTCAATGTTCAGCTCAAACGCAAAACCACCACCAAAGGTCAAGAGCAAACACAGCGCTGAGACAGAAGAGAGCGAAACCGAGAGAGAGAATTGCGCACGAAAGAGCGCGAGAGAGTCAACGAGGGCGTCATTCTTACGCTAAACTTCAACGGGGCCAGACGTGACCTCGGAATTCGCTGGCCATGAACATCCGAACGGGTTCGTGTGTGTGTGTGTATATGTGACGAAAAAGTGATTGTTTCATGCGCCACGGTGAGTTTTAATGTTCTTTCGCATGAAATAGATGGCGTGCGTTTAAGAAAAAAGCATTGAAATTCATGCGAAAGAATTTTGTGTGCGTTCCAATCAAGTGCGACCCGGGTGTCATATATCCGTCGGATGGTCCGTTAACGGATTTGTTTACGAAAATCACCATTTTTCGTAAAGAGATATAAATATTCAATAAAGTGATAAATTTGCTAAATATGCAAACGAAAAGTGTTTTACTTGCATCGGATTCACTGTTATTCCTTTTTTTTTTTGCAACATTTCGCAATCCAAATGTTACATTTTCAGTACCTTTAGTGTCATGTCACCCACGTGTAGGTGACGGCAGTTGCGTTCATCTTAGCTTAGATTGTTTGCGGAGCATCATGACGCCATTCTCGATTGTTTCTTATCAAATTGGAATATTTCTAAGTCGTTCCAGTATGTTAACAAAGCATTCTGACGTCGTTCTAGAGTGGCCAGTCATGATTCGGTTCGGATGGGTTTGTTGATGCTCAATCGGACACGGGTGGGTGTTGCGTGAGGGGGATGTGGCGCTCGCGGGAAAGGTTTTAAAGAGGAAACCGAACCGAAAGGGGCACTGGGGCGCGTTATTACACTGGAAAGATGCACGAAAGAAATCAGAAACACTGATTCGAAGACCTTTGCTGCGCTGCTGTGAGCCGTGGCCGCATGATGGCGCTGCAGAAGGGAGGTCCCGGTGCAGCCGGGCCAACGAATCACGTACCGGGTTGGGATGGAAGACACGAATCCGCGAGGCCAATCGATCGATCGATCGATTGTTCCGTTCAGCTAAAAAAACACCAATTGAGAATTAGCAATGAAGGTTTTCTTACGTATGGGAAAAGAAATGATTGGCCACGCGTGTGCTTCTGCTGCTGCTGCTGCCGCCGTCATCGAGGGTTGAAGTATGTTGTGACTGGCCGAAAACGGAGCTGTCAGAACTCCGAAGGTCCGAATCAGGTGTCAAAAGTGGGGGTTTGCCAGACTGGTCTATAGATAAAATAATATCGCTAATTGCAATAATCCATTGATAATGTGCATGGTGGTGAATGAAATAAATTATTCTCATTATTATTGACATTATTATTCTTATTATTGGTGTTATTGATTGATGCATGGAATAGTTGAGTTTTGGTCGCAATGGTCGTAAAGCGGTATTTATCGGTAGTAGAGGTTGCAAAAATTCACTAAAATAGTAAGCTAGAGTAAAACCACTCATTTTTGGTTGTTTTTGTTGGTTTTCGTGTGTTTTTGTGTGAAAATGTGTGTAACCTAATTTGCATGAAAATCGTAAAAAAGCGGTATTTATCGGTGATTAGGCGTTCAGAAATTCAGTAAAATAGTAAATTAAATTAAAAACACTCAATTATGGGTTTTTATGTTGGTCTTGGTGGGTTTTTGTGTGCAAATGAGTGTGTGAACAGTTTTCATGAAAATCGTAAAAAAGCGTTGTTTTTCAGTGTTGGATGGTTGTAAAAAATGTACTTAATTAGTACGTCAGCACTGCGATACCGTGTTTTAGTTTTTTCGTGGTTTTTTGTAGTTTCTCGTCCGCACGCTGGTGTACGTAATGGGCGAAGAAATGCTAAAAACGCAACATATATCGCTGCAGAATGGTTGTAGGAAATTCGGCGATAATTATCATGCAACAATTTGCGCACGGGAATGCATTTCTGTCGAATTTCTGGTCATCTGGTCGAAAGCTGGGATAAGGCTCGACAGAAGATAACTTTTTATACCAGCTCAAGGTCATCGAAGGTCAAGGGACCCGACAGACTTTGGTCGTGAACGAAAACCTATAGAAATGGGGGGTCTGGGCTGAGAAAATTGTGAAAAATTAAAAAATCTCTAAAAATCGCAAATATTCTGAATCGCCAGAAATGACCACACATGTATGGGCAAAGGTGGCGCCTTTAGGGTGAAAAACCGAAAAAACTAGCGCCCGTTGGCTGACGGGTCATTGACTTGGTGAGTGAGTGAGAGCGAGAGAGCAAAGCAACGGCAGCAGCAAACATGCTCGTGGTGTACCAACCGAGTGCCATGGCTCCGTGTGATGGTTCGCTACTGGATATGTTTAGCGTTTTGCGGAAAAGCATATGAATACAACGGAAAGTGATACAAAATATTCGCTGTTGCTAGCATATATTGCTTTTGCTTTCTCGCTAGCGCATTCGCTCTATGTGTGCTCTGTTGCATCGACTGCGTTGTCCGCCCGTATGGGGCGATTATATTCTTCTACCAAACGGTTGGTGTAACGAATGTACAGAAGAAATGCGTTTTTTTTTCGCCAATATTTCGCTAACCGTGTAATGTAACACTTTCAGTACCTTTAGTGCCATGGCACCCAAAATGCGCATGGATGATTCGTGTTTTCGCGAGGCCGCCGCTCAAATGATACATCGGATGGTAATATATGTGTAAGAAAACTGCTGGTGATATATTTGATTTGCTAATAGCCGGTGGAAAATGCGCAGCGCGCACACAGCGCTCAATGTTCAGCTCAAACGCAAAACCACCACCAAAGGTCAAGAGCAAACACAGCGCTGAGACAGAAGAGAGCGAAACCGAGAGAGAGAATTGCGCACGAAAGAGCGCGAGAGAGTCAACGAGGGCGTCATTCTTACGCTAAACTTCAACGGGGCCAGACGTGACCTCGGAATTCGCTGGCCATGAACATCCGAACGGGTTCGTGTGTGTGTGTGTATATGTGACGAAAAAGTGATTGTTTCATGCGCCACGGTGAGTTTTAATGTTCTTTCGCATGAAATAGATGGCGTGCGTTTAAGAAAAAAGCATTGAAATTCATGCGAAAGAATTTTGTGTGCGTTCCAATCAAGTGCGACCCGGGTGTCATATATCCGTCGGATGGTCCGTTAACGGATTTGTTTACGAAAATCACCATTTTTCGTAAAGAGATATAAATATTCAATAAAGTGATAAATTTGCTAAATATGCAAACGAAAAGTGTTTTACTTGCATCAGATTCACTGTTATTCCTTTTTTTTTTTTGCAACATTTCGCAATCCAAATGCTATATATTCAGTACCTTTAGTGTCATGTCACCCACGTGTAGGTGACGGCAGTTGCGTTCATCATAGCTTAGATTGTTTGCGGAGCATCATGTCGCCATTCTCGATTGTTTCTTATCAAATTGGAATATTTCTAAGTCGTTCCAGTATGTTACCAAAGCATTGTGACGTCGTTCTAGAGTGGCCAGTCATGATTCGGTTCGGATGGGTTTGTTGATGCTCAATCGGACACGGGTGGGTGTTGCGTGAAGGGGATGTGGCGCTCGCGGGAAAGGTTTTAAAGAGGAAACCGAACCGAAAGGGGCACTGGGGCGCGTTATTACACTGGAAAGAGACACGAAAGAAATCAGAAACACTGATTCGAAGACCTTTGCTGCGCTGCTGTGAGCCGTGGCCGCATGATGGCGCTGCAGAAGGGAGGTCCCGGTGCAGCCGGGCCAACGAATCACGTACCGGGTTGGGATGGAAGACACGAATCCGCGAGGCCAATCGATCGATCGATTGTTCCGTTCAGCTAAAAAAACACCAATTGAGAATTAGCAATGAAGGTTTTCTTACGTATGGGAAAAGGCCATGATTGGCCACGCGTGTGCTTCTGCTGCTGCTGCTGCTGCCGTCATCGAGGTTTGAAGTATGTTGTGACTGGCCGAAAACGGAGCTGTCAGAACTCCGAAGGTCCGAATCAGGTGTCAAAAGTGGCGGTTTGCCAGACTGGTCTATAGATAAAATAATATCGCTAATTGCAATAATCCATTGATAATGTGGTGCATGGTGGTGAATGAAATAAATTATTCTCATTATTATTGACATTATTATTCTTATTATTGGTGTTATTGATTGATGCATGGAATAGTTGAGTTTTATCGCAATGGTCGTAAAGCGGTATTTATCGGTAGTAGAGGTTGCAAAAATTCACTAAAATAGTAAGCTAGAGTAAAACCACTCATTTTTGGTTGTTTTTGTTGGTTTTCGTGTGTTTTTGTGTGAAAATGTGTGTAACCTAATTTGCATGAAAATCGTAAAAAAGCGGTATTTATCGGTGATTAGGCGTTCAGAAATTCAGTAAAATAGTAAATTTAATTAAAAACACTCAATTATGGGTTTTTATGTTGGTCTTGGTGGGTTTTTGTGTGCAAATGAGTGTGAACAGTTTTCATGAAAATCGTAAAAAAGCGTTGTTTTTCAGTGTTGGATGGTTGTAAAACATGTACTTAATTAGTACGTCAGCACTGCGATACCGTGTTTTAGTTTTTTCGTGGTTTTTTGTAGTTTCTCGTCCGCACGCTGGTGTACGTAATGGGCGAAGAAATGCTAAAAACGCAACATATATCGCTGCAGAATGGTTGTAGGAAATTCGGCGATAATTATCATGCAACAATTTGCGCACGGGAATGCATTTCTGTCGAATTTCTGGTCATCTGGTCGAGAGCTGGTCGAAAGCTGGTCTAGAGCTGGGATAAGGCTCGACAGAAGATAACTTTTTATACCAGCTCAAGGTCAGCGAAGGTCAAGGGACCCGACAGACTTTGGTCGTGAACGAAAACCTATAGAAATGGGGGGTCTGGGCTGAGAAAATTGTGAAAAATTAAAAAATCTCTAAAAATCGCAAATATTCTGAATCGCCAGGAATGACCACACATGTATGGGCAAAGGTGGCGCCTTTAGGGTGAAAAACCGAAAAAACTAGCGCCCGTTGGCTGACGGGTCATTGACTTGAGTGAGTGAGTGAGAGCGAGAGAGCAAAGCAACGGCAGCAGCAAACATGCTCGTGGTGTACCAACCGAGTGCCATGGCTCCGTGTGATGGTTCGCTACTGGATATGTTTAGCCTTTTTGCGGAAAAGCATATGAATACAACGGAAAGTGATACAAAATATTCGCTGTTGCTAGCATATATCGCTTTTGCTTTCTCGCTAGCGCATTCGCTCTATGTGTGCTCTGTTGCATCGACTGCGTCGTCCGCCCGTATGGGGCGATTATATTCTTCTACCAAACGGTTGGTGTAACGAATGTACAGAAGAAATGCGTTTTTTTTTCGCAAATATTTCGCTAACCGAATGTAACACTTTCAGTACCTTTAGTGCCATGGCACCCAAAATGCGCATGGATGATTCGTGTTTTCGCGAGGCCGCTCGCTCAAATGATACATCGGATGGTAATATATGTGTAAGAAAACTGCTGGTGATATATTTGATTTGCTAATAGCCGGTGGAAAATGCGCAGCGCACACAGCGCTCAATGTTCAGCTCAAACGCAAAACCACCACACCAAAGGTCAAGAGCAAACACAGCGCTGAGAGCACAGAAGAGAGCGAAACCGAGAGAGAATTGCGCACGAAAGAGCGCGAGAGAGTCAACGAGGGCGTCATTCTTACGCTAAACTTCAACGGGGCCAGACGTGACCTCGGAATTCGCTGGCCATGAACGAATCCGAAACGGGTTCGTGTGTGTGTGTGTGTATATGTGACGAAAAAGTGATTGTTTCATGCGCCACGGTGAGTTTTAATGTTCTTTCGCATGAAATAGATGGCGTGCGTTTAAGAAAAAAGCATTGAAATTCATGCGAAAGAATTTTGTGTGCGTTCCAATCAAGTGCGACCCGGGTGTCATATATCCGTCGGATGGTCCGTTAACGGATTTGTTTACGAAAATCACCATTTTTCGTAAAGAGATATAAATATTCAATAAAGTGATAAATTTGCTAAATATGCAAACGAAAAGTGTTTTACTTGCATCAGATTCACTGTTATTCCTTTTTTTTTTTGCAACATTTCGCAATCCAAATGTTACATTTTCAGTACCTTTAGTGTCATGTCACCCACGACGTAGGTGACGGCAGTTGCGTTCATCATAGCTTAGATTGTTTGCGGAGCATCATGACGCCATTCTCGATTGTTTCTTATCAAATTGGAATATTTCTAAGTCGTTCCAGTATGTCAACAAAGCATTCTGACGTCGTTCTAGAGTGTTTCCAAACCACGACGAATTTCATGTGAAGGAATTGTGTGTGCACGCGCGTGTGTATGTTCAATTTGCCGTGTTTTGTACGAATGAAATGGATGGTGTGCTTCCATCCAAAGAACAATGAATTTTTTGCGAAAGAATTGTGTCTGCGCGTTTGTGTGTATGTGTGTAAGGCTTTGCCTACCGAAATGTTAGCCCGTCCGGAGGCTAAGGCCCGTTTCCGTGTGGCTGTATATCATTGCAAGATTCTAAATCGTTTTTTTTTTCTATCCGTCTAGCTTTGTGATGAACTCGTAGCTGTTGTATCGCCCGTGTCGTACATATGTTTGTGTGTGAATTCTTTCCCAGTAAATAAAAAGCGCTTTTAAATGATCCGAAATTCTCGTGTATAACATCAACCGATCTCCGAAAAGTAACAAAACCACGACGACGACGACGACACGGTGAGTTGGAAATATATTTTATTTCGTAGACCTTTTTTTTTTTTTTTGTAGCAACACCGAGTGCGAAAGATTCATTCGCAACAACGCAACGCGCACTGGCTTTACGTTGGCAACGAGCATAACGACAGCACGGCCGATTTATGGTTGCTGCGATGTAGCAAAAATCACCATCCTCTCAACCACACCAACGACACGACAGACGGGGAAAGGAGAGGTCGAGAAGATGCTCCGCACCCCGCACCCCGTACACACCGTCGATAGTCCAGAGAACTTGTCCAGAGGAAAACTGGAAATCATTCGTGCCCATAGACACGCCAGGAAACGTGTGCGTGTGTGCCCAAAAAGGGACGCCTGCGAGTGTAGCTAGCTGCTAGTCACAATTCGTGCGCAATGTGGACAGTACCCAAAAAAAAATCACCATGCAAACGTCAAACGCGGCACTAGCATAAACATAGGGTGGTTTTGTTTTTTTACATTTCGCCACTGTGTGTGACAATTGTATTGATTGATTGTATGGAGTGTCAGGTTGGATGTACGGCATCGATGCTTAGGACCACCGGTGCTTAGGACCAAACAAAGTTGTGATTGCCAATGCCAATTGCTGAAGCTGAACGAAGCTGAAGAAGAAGCTCAAATTCTCTGTGCGCCTGGGTGCCGAGCGGCTAGTATGGTATGGTATGGTATGGTATGTATGCTGCAGATTAGGTTAGACGATTTTTAAACAACTCGTGCTTTTATTTGTAGGGGCCGGTAAACGATAGTGAAACGACGGCGAACCTTTCCTTACACATGCAAGGAGCATCAGAGCAGATTACACAAACCACATGACAAGAGGCAGCTGACTGAATATTGATTGATTGTTTTGTACACAGGACTTCAATGATCGGGCCAGTAAAGAAGAAGAAGATTGATTGGGTTGTTTCACATACAACCGAAGACTGCTCTATAAAAGGATTCCCCGTAATCCATGGCCCATCCATCCATTGTATGACAAAACAGCTAGACCTGTTGCCAACTCAACACCGTAAGCGTAACGGTCAACGCGTGGTTAAGAGGATACACGTTTGTTCTTGGGAAATGGCTGGCTCAACCACAAGCCAACGAACGGTCAAAAGCTTGTGCCCGCGGCTTTGCTAGAGCTTTCTATATGACTTGAACTTAGACTCACGTAGCTGTGCTACGCAGTGCGACTCAGTCGAGACTTGAACCCGACCCACGTGGTGATGATACCACGTGTGCTTGTGCCGTACGCTAACGCTTCGGCTAGCATGCTCAGACGATCGAAGTATAGTTTGGAAACCGAGTAAAAAAGGGAAGCATGCTTTCCCGAGCTTCGTTGGTTTTTCCACAGCAGGGAGATCATAGCAAATGAGAGGAAGCCAAAGCGAACCAAGCGGCAAATTTCTAAGCGTTTTCTGGCCAATGAAAGCTACTGCCGGATGAGTTCTGAGGAGCCGGTGAGCGACCGTATTCGTTCGCGACACCAGGCACGATCGCTTGCTTCTCAAAGGAGAATATCCTATACGATGTATACTTTTAACGACGATGTCCTTCCATCTACCGTTTCAGCCAAATGTACGAGAAACCCAACTCTCCTCTACTAAAAGAACGGAACGGTGTGTGTATATATGATAATAATGCTCTCTTGACGACGATAACAATCTCGGCGCTACCGAAATGATGGAAAGCGTCCTCCGGAGATGGTAAGCATAGCAGCTTGTTGGTCTTTTAATGAAATGATTTCTTTTCTGTTTTAGGCTACGGATGTGCAACGAACGGATCGGCACTCCTCATATCCTCGAAACACATGAAACAAATAGTAGGCGAACAATTTGAATTGATTTGTTGAATTTGATAGAAGCGTAAGCGATAGGAAAGGGGCTTGGGTACACGATCGCACAAACATAACACATATGAGCACAGCAGAACAATTCTCTTGCAAAGCAATAGTTGTGGTCCTGAAAAGGACCGTTTTTTTTTTGTTTGGTGGCTTTCGTCGTCGTTTTGAACAGCGCGCGTTAGCTTACTTCGAGCTGGTGTACTTGGTGCACTCCCCTGGGTGAAGAAGAGGGGGAGTTCCGAATTCAGCAGAACCTTTCGGATAGTTTTTGGGCAGAGAGTACCCAAAGTGATGAGTGCCGGTCTTAGCCGAGGGGAGAGTTCCGATTCTTTCCTTTTGAAGTAAAGTCAAAAAAAAAAAGTCTTTTCTTTTCGAGCTCTCGATCGACACTGATCTATTTAAAGTGAAATTCTGGCTTATTTACTAGCAATATTTGCAATAGGATGTGGTCGTGGTATCGTGTTGGGAATTTGTTGGCTGTGTGCGAGCTTAAGACGTGGATCGTAAGCGTTTGCTCGATGTTTCTATCGTTGTTTAGCGATAACGACATCCGCTATTTGCTTGTTGATTTTATGCATCTCACGCAGTCGCCTTCACACGTCGCGGTCTGTCTTTTATTATCCTTTTCCTGTTTTTAGAATTCCCTCGTTTTCTTGGCCTTATCAATGGCCTTTCCTCTGTCGAGCCGCTCTGGATTGGTTTTTATTTTATGTCATTTTTTTTTCTCTTTCGACAAACCATGACAATGCCATACATTATTTCAAACCTTTTCCGTTGCGCTAGCGCCAGCTAAATTTACCCAAAATTACTTATTTTGTTACGTTCAGTGCTTATTTTTTTTTTGACTGGAAAATTATCTCAAAAACCTGTTTTATTCTATCTTTAATTGTTGGTAAAACTATTGTTTTGCATGTACTACTGATGAGTTTTCCCAGAGAATTTGAAGCTTTGTTTCTATAAATCAAACTATCAAATCACATTGTTTTAAAATCTGCTATGTTATTTGTCGATTGACCCTTTAAAGGGCAATGAGGGTAAAATAATTTATGTTTGAACACATAAAGCTTAAATTTAAAATTTTTTCTTCGATTTATCTCTCATTGGTAGCCAATTTATATTTGCTCTCCATGAGATAAGTATACTTTAACTTGTACAACACGATATTTTCAGCAAGCAGATAAATAAGAAACATTATGTGCCAAATTATCTGCACGACTAAAAATAATTTATTTATCACCGAAAGAAAGAGTACAATCTATGCTAAGCCCGTTTCAGATGAATGTACCATCATTCCGTTCAGCTAAAAAACACCAATTGAGAATTAGCAATGAAGGTTTTCTTACGTATGGGAAAAGAAATGATTGGCCACGCGTGTGCTTCTGCTGCTGCTGCTGCCGCCGTCATCGAGGGTTGAAGTATGTTGTGACTGGCCGAAAACGGAGCTGTCAGAACTCCGAAGGTCCGAATCAGGTGTCAAAAGTGGGGGTTTGCCAGACTGGTCTATAGATAAAATAATATCGCTAATTGCAATAATCCATTGATAATGTGGTGCATGGTGGTGAATGAAATAAATTATTCTCATTATTATTGACATTATTATTCTTATTATTGGTGTTATTGATTGATGCATGGAATAGTTGAGTTTTGGTCGCAATGGTCGTAAAGCGGTATTTATCGGTAGTAGAGGTTGCAAAAATTCACTAAAATAGTAAGCTAGAGTAAAACCACTCATTTTTGGTTGTTTTTGTTGGTTTTCGTGTGTTTTTGTGTGAAAATGTGTGTAACCTAATTTGCACGAAAATCGTAAAAAAGCGGTATTTATCGGTGATTAGGCGTTCAGAAATTCAGTAAAATAGTAAATTTAATTAAAAACACTCAATTATGGGTTTTTATGTTGGTCTTGGTGGGTTTTTGTGTGAAAATGTGTGTAACCTAATTTGCATGAAAATCGTAAAAAAGCGGTATTTATCGGTGATTAGGCGTTCAGAAATTCAGTAAAATAGTAAATTTAATTAAAAACACTCAATTATGGGTTTTTATGTTGGTCTTGGTGGGTTTTTGTGTGCAAATGAGTGTGTGAACAGTTTTCATGAAAATCGTAAACAAGCGTTGTTTTTCAGTGTTGGATGGTTGTAAAAAATGTACTTAATTAGTACGTCAGCACTGCGATACCGTGTTTTAGTTTTTTCGTGGTTTTTTGTAGTTTCTCGTCCGCACGCTGGTGTACGTAATGGGCGAAGAAATGCTAAAAACGCAACATATATCGCTGCAGAATGGTTGTAGGAAATTCGGCGATAATTATCATGCAATAATTTGCGCACGGGAATGCATTTCTGTTGAATTTCTGGTCATCTGGTCGAGAACTGGGATAAGGCTCGACAGAAGATAACTTTTTATACCAGCTCAAGGTCATCGAAGGTCAAGGGACCCGACAGATTTCCGTCGTGAACGAAAACCTATAGAAATGGGGGGTCTGGGCTGAGAAAATTGTGAAAAATTAAAAAATCTCTAAAAATCGCAAATATTCTGAATCGCCAGGAATGACCACACATGTATGGGCAAAGGTGGCGCCTTTAGGGTGAAAAACCGAAAAAACTAGCGCCCCTTTGGCTGACGGGTCATTGACTTGGTGAGTGAGTGAGAGCGAGAGAGCAAAGCAACGGCAGCAGCAAACATGCTCGTGGTGTACCAACCGAGTGCCATGGCTCCGTGTGATGGTTCGCTACTGGATATGTTTAGCCTTTTTGCGGAAAAGCATATGAATACAACGGAAAGTGATACAAAATATTCGCTGTTGCTAGCATATATCGCTTTTGCTTTCTCGCTAGCGCATTCGCTCTATGTGTGCTCTGTTGCATCGACTGCGTCGTCCGCCCGTATGGGGCGATTATATTCTTCTACCAAACGGTTGGTGTAACGAATGTACAGAAGAAATGCGTTTTTTTTTCGCCAATATTTCGCTAACCGTGTAATGTAACACTTTCAGTACCTTTAGTGCCATGGCACCCAAAATGCGCATGGATGATTCGTGTTTTCGCGAGGCCGCCGCTCAAATGATACATCGGATGGTAATATATGTGTAAGAAAACTGCTGGTTTGATATATTTGATTTGCTAATAGCCGGTGGAAAATGCGCAGCGCGCACACAGCGCTCAATGTTCAGCTCAAACGCAAAACCACCACCAAAGGTCAAGAGCAAACACAGCGCTGAGAGCACAGAAGAGAGCGAAACCGAGAGAGAGAATTGCGCACGAAAGAGCGCGAGAGAGTCAACGAGGGCGTCATTCTTACGCTAAACTTCAACGGGGCCAGACGTGACTGCGGAATTCGCTGGCCATGAACATCCGAACGGGTTCGTGTGTGTGTGTGTGTATATGTGACGAAAAAGTGATTGTTTCATGCGCCACGGTGAGTTTTAATGTTCTTTCGCATGAAATAGATGGCGTGCGTTTAAGAAAAAAGCATTGAAATTCATGCGAAAGAATTTTGTGTGCGTTCCAATCAAGTGCGACCCGGGTGTCGGATATATCCGTCGGATGGTCCGTTAACGGATTTGTTTACGAAAATCACCATTTTTCGTAAAGAGATATAAATATTCAATAAAGTGATAAATTTGCTAAATATGCAAACGAAAAGTGTTTTACTTGCATCAGATTCACTGTTATTCCTTTTTTTTTTTTGCAACATTTCGCAATCCAAATGCTACATTTTCAGTACCTTTAGTGTCATGTCACCCACGTGTAGGTGACGGCAGTTGCGTTCATCTTAGCTTAGATTGTTTGCGGAGCATCATGACGCCATTATCGATTGTTTCTTATCAAATTGGAATATTTCTAAGTCGTTCCAGTATGTTAACAAAGCATTCTGACGTCGTTCTAGAGTGGCCAGTCATGATTCGGTTCGGATGGGTTTGTTGATGCTCAATCGGACACGGGTGGGTGTTGCGTGAGGGGGATGTGGCGCTCGCGGGAAAGGTTTTAAAGAGGAAACCGAACCGAAAGGGGCACTGGGGCGCGTTATTACACTGGAAAGAGACACGAAAGAAATCAGAAACACTGATTCGAAGACCTTTGCTGCGCTGCTGTGAGCCGTGGCCGCATGATGGCGCTGCAGAAGGGAGGTCCCGGTGCAGCCGGGCCAACGAATCACGTACCGGGTTGGGATGGAAGACACGAATCCGCGAGGCCAATCGATCGATCGATTGTTCCGTTCAGCTAAAAAAACACCAATTGAGAATTAGCAATGAAGGTTTTCTTACGTATGGGAAAAGGCCATGATTGGCCACGCGTGTGCTTCTGCTGCTGCTGCTGCTGCCGTCATCGAGGTTTGAAGTATGTTGTGACTGGCCGAAAACGGAGCTGTCAGAACTCCGAAGGTCCGAATCAGGTGTCAAAAGTGGGGGTTTGCCCGACTGGTCTATAGATAAAATAATATCGCTAATTGCAATAATCCATTGATAATGTGGTGCATGGTGGTGAATGAAATAAATTATTCTCATTATTATTGACATTATTATTCTTATTATTGGTGTTATTGATTGATGCATGGAATAGTTGAGTTTTGGTCGCAAATGGTCGTAAAGCGGTATTTATCGGTAGTAGAGGTTGCAAAAATTCACTAAAATAGTAAGCTAGAGTAAAACCACTCATTTTTGGTTGTTTTTGTTGGTTTTCGTGTGTTTTTGTGTGAAAATGTGTGTAACCTAATTTGCATGAAAATCGTAAAAAAGCGGTATTTATCGGTGATTAGGCGTTCAGAAATTCAGTAAAATAGTAAATTTAATTAAAAACACTCAATTATGGGTTTTTATGTTGGTCTTGGTGGGTTTTTGTGTGAAAATGTGTGTAACCTAATTTGCATGAAAATCGTAAAAAAGCGGTATTTATCGGTGATTAGGCGTTCAGAAATTCAGTAAAATAGTAAATTTAATTAAAAACACTCAATTATGGGTTTTTATGTTGGTCTTGGTGGGTTTTTGTGTGCAAATGAGTGTGTGAACAGTTTTCATGAAAATCGTAAACAAGCGTTGTTTTTCAGTGTTGGATGGTTGTAAAAAATGTACTTAATTAGTACGTCAGCACTGCGATACCGTGTTTTAGTTTTTTCGTGGTTTTTTGTAGTTTCTCGTCCGCACGCTGGTGTACGTAATGGGCGAAGAAATGCTAAAAACGCAACATATATCGCTGCAGAATGGTTGTAGGAAATTCGGCGATAATTATCATGCAACAATTTGCGCACGGGAATGCATTTCTGTCGAATTTCTGGTCATCTGGTCGAGAGCTGGGATAAGGCTCGACAGAAGATAACTTTTTATACCAGCTCAAGGTCATCGAAGGTCAAGGGACCCGACAGACTTTGGTCGTGAACGAAAACCTATAGAAATGGGGGGTCTGGGCTGAGAAAATTGTGAAAAATTAAAAAATCTCTAAAAATCGCAAATATTCTGAATCGCCAGGAATGACCACACATGTATGGGCAAAGGTGGCGCCTTTAGGGTGAAAAACCGAAAAAACTAGCGCCCCTTTGGCTGACGGGTCATTGACTTGAGTGAGTGAGTGAGTGAGAGCGAGAGAGCAAAGCAACGGCAGCAGCAAACATGCTCGTGGTGTACCAACCGAGTGCCATGGCTCCGTGTGATGGTTCGCTACTGGATATGTTTAGCCTTTTTGCGGAAAAGCATATGAATACAACGGAAAGTGATACAAAATATTCGCTGTTGCTAGCATATATCGCTTTTGCTTTCTCGCTAGCGCATTCGCTCTATGTGTGCTCTGTTGCATCGACTGCGTCGTCCGCCCGTATGGGGCGATTATATTCTTCTACCAAACGGTTGGTGTAACGAATGTACAGAAGAAATGCGTTTTTTTTTTCGCAAATATTTCGCTAACCGAATGTAACACTTTCAGTACCTTTAGTGCCATGGCACCCAAAATGCGCATGGATGATTCGTGTTTTCGCGAGGCCGCCGCTCAAACGATACATCGGATGGTAATATATGTGTAAGAAAACTGCTGGTGATATATTTGATTTGCTAATAGCCGGTGGAAAATGCGCAGCGCGCACACAGCGCTCAATGTTCAGCTCAAACGCAAAACCACCACACCAAAGGTCAAGAGCAAACACAGCGCTGAGACAGAAGAGAGCGAAATCGAGAGAGAGAATTGCGCACGAAAGAGCGCGAGAGAGTCAACGAGGGCGTCATTCTTACGCTAAACTTCAACGGGGCCAGACGTGACCTCGGAATTCGCTGGCCATGAACATCCGAACGGGTTCGTGTGTGTGTGTGTATATGTGACGAAAAAGTGATTGTTTCATGCGCCACGGTGAGTTTTAATGTTCTTTCGCATGAAATAGATGGCGTGCGTTTAAGAAAAAAGCATTGAAATTCATGCGAAAGAATTTTGTGTGCGTTCCAATCAAGTGCGACCCGGGTGTCATATATCCGTCGGATGGTCCGTTAACGGATTTGTTTACGAAAATCACCATTTTTCGTAAAGAGATATAAATATTCAATAAAGTGATAAATTTGCTAAATATGCAAACGAAAAGTGTTTTACTTGCATCAGATTCACTGTTATTCCTTTTTTTTTTTGCAACATTTCGCAATCCAAATGTTACATTTTCAGTACCTTTAGTGTCATGTCACCCACGTGTAGGTGACGGCAGTTGCGTTCATCTTAGCTTAGATTGTTTGCGAAGCATCATGACGCCATTCTCGATTGTTTCTTATCAAATTGGAATATTTCTAAGTCGTTCCAGTATGTTACCAAAGCATTGTGACGTCGTTCTAGAGTGTTTCCAAACCACGACGAATTTCATGTGAACGAATTGTGTGTGCACGCGCGTGTGTATGTTCAATTTGCCGTGTTTTGTACGAATGAAATGGATGGTGTGCTTCCATCCAAAGAACAATGAATTTTTTGCGAAAGAATTGTGTCTGCGCGTTTGTGTGTATGTGTGTAAGGCTTTGCCTACCGAAATGTTAGCCCGTCCGGAGGCTAAGGCCCGTTTCCGCCAGTGTGCACGTACATGAAAAAACATGAAAATAACAGAAAAAGCGTGTGGCTGTATATCATTGCAAGATTCTAAATCGTTTTTTTTTTCTATCCGTCTAGCTTTGTGATGAACTCGTAGCTGTTGTATCGCCCGTGTGTACATATGTTTGTGTGTGTGAATTCTTTCCCAGTAAATAAAAAGCGCTTTTAAATGATCCGAAATTCTCGTGTATAACATCAACCGATCTCCGAAAAGTAACAAAACCACGACGACGACGACGACACGGTGAGTTGGAAATATATTTTATTTCGTAGACCTTTTTTTTTTTTTGTAGCAACACCGAGTGCGAAAGATTCATTCGCAACAACGCAACGCGCACTGGCTTTACGTTGGCAACGAGCATAACGACAGCACGGCCGATTTATGGTTGCTGCGATGTAGCAAAAATCACCATCCTCTCAACCACACCAACGACACGACAGACGGAAAGGAGAGGTCGAGAAGATGCTCCGCACCCCGCACCCCGTACACACCGTCGATTGTCCAGAGGAAAACTGGAAATCATTCGTGCCCATAGACACGCCAGGAAACGTGTGCGTGTGTGCCTAAAAGGGACGCCTGCGAGTGTAGGCTAGCTGCTAGTCACAATTCGTGCGCAATGTGGACAGTACCCAAAAAAAAAATCACCATGCAAACGTCAAACGGCACTAGCATAAACATAGGGTGGTTTTGTTTTTTTACATTTCGCCACTGTGTGTGACAATTGTATTGATTGATTGTATGGAGTGTCAGGTTGGATGTACGGCATCGATGCATCGAGGACCACCGGTGCTTAGGACCAAACAAAGTTGTGATTGCCAATGCCAATTGCTGAAGCTGAACGAAGCTGAAGAAGAAGCTCAAATTCTCTGTGCGCCTGGGTGCCGAGCGGCTAGTATGGTATGGTATGGTATGGTATGTATGCTGCAGATTAGGTTAGACGATTTTTTTTAAACAAATCGTGCTTTTATTTGTAGGGGCCGGTAAACGATAGTGAAACGACGGCGAACCTTTCCTTACACATGCAAGGAGCATCAGAGCAGATTACACAAACCACATGACAAGAGGCAGCTGACTGAATATTGATTGATTGTTTTGTACACAGGACTTTGGGCCCGATCATTGGGCCAGTAAAGAAGAAGAAGAAGATTGATTGGGTTGTTTCACATACAACCGAAGACTGCTCTATAAAAGGATTCCCCGTAATCCATGGCCCATCCATCCATTGTATGACAAAACAGCTAGACCTGTTGCCAACTCAACACCGTAAGCGTAACGGTCAACGCGTGGTTAAGAGGATATCGCACCTAGGGAAAGGGGGGGGGGGGTCGGAGGCGGGCGGGGAATATAGTGAAACATAGTTTTTTTGCAGCTAAACATGCATCGGATCCACGCATCGGGTGTATTTTGTCTGAAAAATGAAAACTGAAACCAAAAAAAGCTGTTCACGAAGGATAGAGAGAGAGAGAGAGAGAGGAAGAGGGGGGAAGATGGGGTGAGGCAACCAAAACGCGCACGGAGTACAGAATTGCACCGATGGCCCGGGATGTTATCACACAGCATCGTTGACGCTTGGCTCCTCCTTTGCCTCCCTTGCCGCGTCCGGTCATGATTCGGTTCGGATGGGTTTGTTGATGCTCAATCGGACACGGGTGGGTGTTGCGTGAGGGGGATGTGGCGCTCGCGGGAAAGGTTTTAAAGAGGAAACCGAACCGAAAGGGGCACTGGGGCGCGTTATTACACTGGAAAGAGACACGAAAGAAATCAGAAACACTGATTCGAAGACCTTTGCTGCGCTGCTGTGAGCCGTGGCCGCATGATGGCGCTGCAGAAGGGAGGTCCCGGTGCAGCCGGGCCAACGAATCACGTACCGGGTTGGGATGGAAGACACGAATCCGCGAGGCCAATCGATCGATCGATCGATTGTTCCGTTCAGCTAAAAAAACACCAATTGAGCATTAGCAATGAAGGTTTTCTTACGTATGGGAAAAGAAATGATTGGCCACGCGTGTGCTTCTGCTGCTGCTGCTGCCGCCGTCATCGAGGGTTGAAGTATGTTGTGACTGGCCGAAAACGGAGCTGTCAGAACTCCGAAGGTCCGAATCAGGTGTCAAAAGTGGGGGTTTGCCAGACTGGTCTATAGATAAAATAATATCGCTAATTGCAATAATCCATTGATAATGTGCATGGTGGTGAATGAAATAAATTATTCTCATTATTATTGACATTATTATTCTTATTATTGGTGTTATTGATTGATGCATGGAATAGTTGAGTTTTGGTCGCAATGGTCGTAAAGCGGTATTTATCGGTAGTAGAGGTTGCAAAAATTCACTAAAATAGTAAGCTAGAGTAAAACCACTCATTTTTGGTTGTTTTTGTTGGTTTTCGTGTGTTTTTTGTGTGAAAATGTGTGTAACCTAATTTGCATGAAAATCGTAAAAAAGCGGTATTTATCGGTGATTAGGCGTTCAGAAATTCAGTAAAATAGTAAATTTAATTAAAAACACTCAATTATGGGTTTTTATGTTGGTCTTGGTGGGTTTTTGTGTGCAAATGAGTGTGAACAGTTTTCATGAAAATCGTAAAAAAGCGTTGTTTTTCAGTGTTGGATGGTTGTAAAAAATGTACTTAATTAGTACGTCAGCACTGCGATACCGTGTTTTAGTTTTTTCGTGGCTTTTTTGTAGTTTCTCGTCCGCACGCTGGTGTACGTAATGGGCGAAGAAATGCTAAAAACGCAACATATATCGCTGCAGAATGGTTGTAGGAAATTCGGCGATAATTATCATGCAACAATTTGCGCACGGGAACGCAATTCTGTTGAATTTCTGGTCATCTGGTCAAGGGACCCGACAGATTTCGGTCGTGAACGAAAACCTATAGAAATGGGGGGTCTGGGCTGAGAAAATTGTGAAAAATTAAAAAATCTCTAAAAATCGCAAATATTCTGAATCGCCAGGAATGACCACACATGTATGGGCAAAGGTGGCGCCTTTAGGGTGAAAAACCGAAAAAACTAGCGCCCGTTGGCTGACGGGTCATTGACTTGGTGAGTGAGTGAGAGCGAGAGAGCAAAGCAACGGCAGCAGCAAACATGCTCGTGGTGTACCAACCGAGTGCCATGGCTCATGTGTGATGGTTCGCTACTGGATATGTTTAGCCTTTTTGCGGAAAAGCATATGAATACAACGGAAAGTGATACAAAATATTCGCTGTTGCTAGCATATATCGCTTTTGCTTTCTCGCTAGCGCATTCGCTCTATGTGTGCTCTGTTGCATCGACTGCGTCGTCCGCCCGTATGGGGCGATTATATTCTTCTACCAAACGGTTGGTGTAACGAATGTACAGAAGAAATGCGTTTTTTTTTTCGCAAATATTTCGCTAACCGAATGTAACACTTTCAGTACCTTTAGTGCCATGGCACCCAAAATGCGCATGGATGATTCGTGTTTTCGCGAGGCCGCCGCTCAAATGATACATCGGATGGTAATGGTAATATGTGTAAGAAAACTGCTGGTGATATATTTGATTTGCTAATAGCCGGTGGAAAATGCGCAGCGCGCACACAGCGCTCAATGTTCAGCTCAAACGCAAAACCACCACCAAAGGTCAAGAGCAAACACAGCGCTGAGACAGAAGAGAGCGAAACCGAGAGAGAGAATTGCGCACGAAAGAGCGCGAGAGAGTCAACGAGGGCGTCATTCTTACGCTAAACTTCAACGGGGCCAGACGTGACCTCGGAATTCGCTGGCCATGAACATCCGAACGGGTTCGTGTGTGTGTGTGTATATGTGACGAAAAAGTGATTGTTTCATGCGCCACGGTGAGTTTTGATGTTCTTTCGCATGAAATAGATGGCGTGCGTTTAAGAAAAAAGCATTGAAATTCATGCGAAAGAATTTTGTGTGCGTTCCAATCAAGTGCGACCCGGGTGTCATATATCCGTCGGATGGTCCGTTAACGGATTTGTTTACGAAAATCACCATTTTTCGTAAAGAGATATAAATATTCAATAAAGTGATAAATTTGCTAAATATGCAAACGAAAAGTGTTTTACTTGCATCAGATTCACTGTTATTCCTTTTTTTTTTTGCAACATTTCGCAATCCAAATGTTACATTTTCAGTACCTTTAGTGTCATGTCACCCACGTGTAGGTGACGGCAGTTGCGTTCATCTTAGCTTAGATTGTTTGCGAAGCATCATGACGCCATTCTCGATTGTTTCTTATCAAATTGGAATATTTCTAAGTCGTTCCAGTATGTTACCAAAGCATTGTGACGTCGTTCTAGAGTGTTTCCAAACCACGACGAATTTCATGTGAACGAATTGTGTGTGCACGCGCGTGTGTATGTTCAATTTGCCGTGTTTTGTACGAATGAAATGGATGGTGTGCTTCCATCCAAAGAACAATGAATTTTTTGCGAAAGAATTGTGTCTGCGCGTTTGTGTGTATGTGTGTAAGGCTTTGCCTACCGAAATGTTAGCCCGTCCGGAGGCTAAGGCCCGTTTCCGCCAGTGTGCACGTACATGAAAAAACATGAAAATAACAGAAAAAGCGTGTGGCTGTATATCATTGCAAGATTCTAAATCGTTTTTTTTTTCTATCCGTCTAGCTTTGTGATGAACTCGTAGCTGTTGTATCGCCCGTGTGTACATATGTTTGTGTGTGTGAATTCTTTCCCAGTAAATAAAAAGCGCTTTTAAATGATCCGAAATTCTCGTGTATAACATCAACCGATCTCCGAAAAGTAACAAAACCACGACGACGACGACGACACGGTGAGTTGGAAATATATTTTATTTCGTAGACCTTTTTTTTTTTTTGTAGCAACACCGAGTGCGAAAGATTCATTCGCAACAACGCAACGCGCACTGGCTTTACGTTGGCAACGAGCATAACGACAGCACGGCCGATTTATGGTTGCTGCGATGTAGCAAAAATCACCATCCTCTCAACCACACCAACGACACGACAGACGGAAAGGAGAGGTCGAGAAGATGCTCCGCACCCCGCACCCCGTACACACCGTCGATTGTCCAGAGGAAAACTGGAAATCATTCGTGCCCATAGACACGCCAGGAAACGTGTGCGTGTGTGCCTAAAAGGGACGCCTGCGAGTGTAGGCTAGCTGCTAGTCACAATTCGTGCGCAATGTGGACAGTACCCAAAAAAAAAATCACCATGCAAACGTCAAACGGCACTAGCATAAACATAGGGTGGTTTTGTTTTTTTACATTTCGCCACTGTGTGTGACAATTGTATTGATTGATTGTATGGAGTGTCAGGTTGGATGTACGGCATCGATGCATCGAGGACCACCGGTGCTTAGGACCAAACAAAGTTGTGATTGCCAATGCCAATTGCTGAAGCTGAACGAAGCTGAAGAAGAAGCTCAAATTCTCTGTGCGCCTGGGTGCCGAGCGGCTAGTATGGTATGGTATGGTATGGTATGTATGCTGCAGATTAGGTTAGACGATTTTTTTTAAACAAATCGTGCTTTTATTTGTAGGGGCCGGTAAACGATAGTGAAACGACGGCGAACCTTTCCTTACACATGCAAGGAGCATCAGAGCAGATTACACAAACCACATGACAAGAGGCAGCTGACTGAATATTGATTGATTGTTTTGTACACAGGACTTTGGGCCCGATCATTGGGCCAGTAAAGAAGAAGAAGAAGATTGATTGGGTTGTTTCACATACAACCGAAGACTGCTCTATAAAAGGATTCCCCGTAATCCATGGCCCATCCATCCATTGTATGACAAAACAGCTAGACCTGTTGCCAACTCAACACCGTAAGCGTAACGGTCAACGCGTGGTTAAGAGGATATCGCACCTAGGGAAAGGGGGGGGGGGGTCGGAGGCGGGCGGGGAATATAGTGAAACATAGTTTTTTTGCAGCTAAACATGCATCGGATCCACGCATCGGGTGTATTTTGTCTGAAAAATGAAAACTGAAACCAAAAAAAGCTGTTCACGAAGGATAGAGAGAGAGAGAGAGAGAGGAAGAGGGGGGAAGATGGGGTGAGGCAACCAAAACGCGCACGGAGTACAGAATTGCACCGATGGCCCGGGATGTTATCACACAGCATCGTTGACGCTTGGCTCCTCCTTTGCCTCCCTTGCCGCGTCCGGTCATGATTCGGTTCGGATGGGTTTGTTGATGCTCAATCGGACACGGGTGGGTGTTGCGTGAGGGGGATGTGGCGCTCGCGGGAAAGGTTTTAAAGAGGAAACCGAACCGAAAGGGGCACTGGGGCGCGTTATTACACTGGAAAGAGACACGAAAGAAATCAGAAACACTGATTCGAAGACCTTTGCTGCGCTGCTGTGAGCCGTGGCCGCATGATGGCGCTGCAGAAGGGAGGTCCCGGTGCAGCCGGGCCAACGAATCACGTACCGGGTTGGGATGGAAGACACGAATCCGCGAGGCCAATCGATCGATCGATCGATTGTTCCGTTCAGCTAAAAAAACACCAATTGAGCATTAGCAATGAAGGTTTTCTTACGTATGGGAAAAGAAATGATTGGCCACGCGTGTGCTTCTGCTGCTGCTGCTGCCGCCGTCATCGAGGGTTGAAGTATGTTGTGACTGGCCGAAAACGGAGCTGTCAGAACTCCGAAGGTCCGAATCAGGTGTCAAAAGTGGGGGTTTGCCAGACTGGTCTATAGATAAAATAATATCGCTAATTGCAATAATCCATTGATAATGTGCATGGTGGTGAATGAAATAAATTATTCTCATTATTATTGACATTATTATTCTTATTATTGGTGTTATTGATTGATGCATGGAATAGTTGAGTTTTGGTCGCAATGGTCGTAAAGCGGTATTTATCGGTAGTAGAGGTTGCAAAAATTCACTAAAATAGTAAGCTAGAGTAAAACCACTCATTTTTGGTTGTTTTTGTTGGTTTTCGTGTGTTTTTTGTGTGAAAATGTGTGTAACCTAATTTGCATGAAAATCGTAAAAAAGCGGTATTTATCGGTGATTAGGCGTTCAGAAATTCAGTAAAATAGTAAATTTAATTAAAAACACTCAATTATGGGTTTTTATGTTGGTCTTGGTGGGTTTTTGTGTGCAAATGAGTGTGAACAGTTTTCATGAAAATCGTAAAAAAGCGTTGTTTTTCAGTGTTGGATGGTTGTAAAAAATGTACTTAATTAGTACGTCAGCACTGCGATACCGTGTTTTAGTTTTTTCGTGGCTTTTTTGTAGTTTCTCGTCCGCACGCTGGTGTACGTAATGGGCGAAGAAATGCTAAAAACGCAACATATATCGCTGCAGAATGGTTGTAGGAAATTCGGCGATAATTATCATGCAACAATTTGCGCACGGGAACGCAATTCTGTTGAATTTCTGGTCATCTGGTCGAAAGCTGGTCGAAAGCTGGTCGAGAGCTGGGATAAGGCTCGACAGACGATTACTTTTTATACCAGCTCAAGGTCAGCGAAGGTCAAGGGACCCGACAGATTTCGGTCGTGAACGAAAACCTATAGAAATGGGGGGTCTGGGCTGAGAAAATTGTGAAAAATTAAAAAATCTCTAAAAATCGCAAATATTCTGAATCGCCAGGAATGACCACACATGTATGGGCAAAGGTGGCGCCTTTAGGGTGAAAAACCGAAAAAACTAGCGCCCGTTGGCTGACGGGTCATTGACTTCAGTGAGTGAGTGAGTGAGAGCGAGAGAGCAAAGCAACGGCAGCAGCAAACATGCTCGTGGTGTACCAACCGAGTGCCATGGCTCCGTGTGATGGTTCGCTACTGGATATGTTTAGCCTTTTTGCGGAAAAGCATATGAATACAACGGAAAGTGATACAAAATATTCGCTGTTGCTAGCATATATCGCTTTTGCTTTCTCGCTAGCGCATTCGCTCTATGTGTGCTATGTGTTGCATCGACTGCGTCGTCCGCCCGTATGGGGCGATTATATTCTTCTACCAAACGGTTGGTACAGAAACGAATGTACAGAAGAAATGCGTTTTTTTTTTCGCAAATATTTCGCTAACCGTGTAATGTAACACTTTCAGTACCTTTAGTGCCATGGCACCCAAAATGCGCATGGATGATTCGTGTTTTCGCGAGGCCGCCGCTCAAATGATACATCGGATGGTAATATATGTGTAAGAAAACTGCTGGTGATATATTTGATTTGCTAATAGCCGGTGGAAAATGCGCAGCGCACACAGCGCTCAATGTTCAGCTCAAACGCAAAACCACCACCAAAGGTCAAGAGCAAACACAGCGCTGAGACAGAAGAGAGCGAAACCGAGAGAGAGAATTGCGCACGAAAGAGCGCGAGAGAGTCAACGAGGGCGTCATTCAACAACGCTAAACTTCAACGGGGCCAGACGTGACTGCGGAATTCGCTGGCCATGAACATCCGAACGGGTTCGTGTGTGTGTGTGTATATGTGACGAAAAAGTGATTGTTTCATGCGCCACGGTGAGTTTTGATGTTCTTTCGCATGAAATAGATGGCGTGCGTTTAAGAAAAAAGCATTGAAATTCATGCGAAAGAATTTTGTGTGCGTTCCAATCAAGTGCGACCCGGGTGTCATATATCCGTCGGATGGTCCGTTAACGGATTTGTTTACGAAAATCACCATTTTTCGTAAAGAGATATAAATATTCAATAAAGTGATAAATTTGCTAAATATGCAAACGAAAAGTGTTTTACTTGCATCAGATTCACTGTTATTCCTTTTTTTTTTTGCAACATTTCGCAATCCAAATGCTACATTTTCAGTACCTTTAGTGTCATGTCACCCACGTGTAGGTGACGGCAGTTGCGTTCATCTTAGCTTAGATTGTTTGCGGAGCATCATGACGCCATTCTCGATTGTTTCTTATCAAATTGGAATATTTCTAAGTCGTTCCAGTATGTTAACAAAGCATTCTGACGTCGTTCTAGAGTGGCCAGTCATGATTCGGTTCGGATGGGTTTGTTGATGCTCAATCGGACACGGGTGGGTGTTGCGTGAGGGGGATGTGGCGCTCGCGGGAAAGGTTTTAAAGAGGAAACCGAACCGAAAGGGGCACTGGGGCGCGTTATTACACTGGAAAGAGACACGAAAGAAATCAGAAACACTGATTCGAAGACCTTTGCTGCGCTGCTGTGAGCCGTGGCCGCATGATGGCGCTGCAGAAGGGAGGTCCCGGTGCAGCCGGGCCAACGAATCACGTACCGGGTTGGGATGGAAGTCACGAATCCGCGAGGCCAATCGATCGATCGATCGATTGTTCCGTTCAGCTAAAAAAACACCAATTGAGCATTAGCAATGAAGGTTTTCTTACGTATGGGAAAAGAAATGATTGGCCACGCGTGTGCTTCTGCTGCTGCTGCTGCCGCCGTCATCGAGGGTTGAAGTATGTTGTGACTGGCCGAAAACGGAGCTGTCAGAACTGAGGTCCGAATCAGGTGTCAAAAGTGGGGGTTTGCCAGACTGGTCTATAGATAAAATAATATCGCTAATTGCATTAATCCATTGATAATGTGCATGGTGGTGAATGAAATAAATTATTCTCATTATTATTGACATTATTATTCTTATTATTGGTGTTATTGATTGATGCATGGAATAGTTGAGTTTTGGTCGCAATGGTCGTAAAGCGGTATTTATCGGTAGTAGAGGTTGCAAAAATTCACTAAAATAGTAAGCTAGAGTAAAACCACTCATATTTGGTTGTTTTTGTTGGTTTTCGTGTGTTTTTGTGTGAAAATGTGTGTAACCTAATTTGCACGAAAATCGTAAAAAAGCGGTATTTATCGGTGATTAGGCGTTCAGAAATTCAGTAAAATAGTAAATTTAATTAAAAACACTCAATTATGGGTTTTTATGTTGGTCTTGGTGGGTTTTTGTGTGAAAATGTTTGTAACCTAATTTGCATGAAAATCGTAAAAAAGCGGTATTTATCGGTGATTAGGCGTTCAGAAATTCAGTAAAATAGTAAATTTAATTAAAAACACTCAATTATGGGTTTTTATGTTGGTCTTGGTGGGTTTTTGTGTGCAAATGAGTGTGTGAACAGTTTTCATGAAAATCGTAAAAAAGCGTTGTTTTTCAGGTGTTGGATGGTTGTAAAAAATGTACTTAATTAGTACGTCAGCACTGCGATACCGTGTTTTAGTTTTTTCGTGGTTTTTTGTAGTTTCTCGTCCGCACGCTGGTGTACGTAATGGGCGAAGAAATGCTAAAAACGCAACATATATCGCTGCAGAATGGTTGTAGGAAATTCGGCGTTAATTATCATGCAACAATTTGCGCACGGGAACGCAATTCTGTTGAATTTCTGGTCATCTGGTCGAGAGCTGGTCGAAAGCTGGCATAAGGCTCGACAGACGATTACTTTTTATACCAGCTCAAGGTCAGCGAAGGTCAAGGGACCCGACAGATTTCGGTCGTGAACGAAAACCTATAGAAATGGGGGGTCTGGGCTGAGAAAATTGTGAAAAATTAAAAAATCTCTAAAAATCGCAAATATTCTGAATCGCCAGGAATGACCACACATGTATGGGCAAAGGTGGCGCCTTTAGGGTGAAAAACCGAAAAAACTAGCGCCCGTTGGCTGACGGGTCATTGACTTGGTGAGTGAGTGAGAGCGAGAGAGCAAAGCAACGGCAGCAGCAAACATGCTCGTGGTGTACCAACCGAGTGCCATGGCTCATGTGTGATGGTTCGCTACTGGATATGTTTAGCCTTTTTGCGGAAAAGCATATGAATACAACGGAAAGTGATACAAAATATTCGCTGTTGCTAGCATATATCGCTTTTGCTTTCTCGCTAGCGCATTCGCTCTATGTGTGCTCTGTTGCATCGACTGCGTCGTCCGCCCGTATGGGGCGATTATATTCTTCTACCAAACGGTTGGTGTAACGAATGTACAGAAGAAATGCGTTTTTTTTTTTCGCAAATATTTCGCTAACCGAATGTAACACTTTCAGTACCTTTAGTGCCATGGCACCCAAAATGCGCATGGATGATTCGTGTTTTCGCGAGGCCGCCGCTCAAATGATACATCGGATGGTAATGGTAATATGTGTAAGAAAACTGCTGGTGATATATTTGATTTGCTAATAGCCGGTGGAAAATGCGCAGCGCGCACACAGCGCTCAATGTTCAGCTCAAACGCAAAACCACCACCAAAGGTCAAGAGCAAACACAGCGCTGAGACAGAAGAGAGCGAAACCGAGAGAGAGAATTGCGCACGAAAGAGCGCGAGAGAGTCAACGAGGGCGTCATTCTTACGCTAAACTTCAACGGGGCCAGACGTGACCTCGGAATTCGCTGGCCATGAACATCCGAACGGGTTCGTGTGTGTGTGTGTATATGTGACGAAAAAGTGATTGTTTCATGCGCCACGGTGAGTTTTGATGTTCTTTCGCATGAAATAGATGGCGTGCGTTTAAGAAAAAAGCATTGAAATTCATGCGAAAGAATTTTGTGTGCGTTCCAATCAAGTGCGACCCGGGTGTCATATATCCGTCGGATGGTCCGTTAACGGATTTGTTTACGAAAATCACCATTTTTCGTAAAGAGATATAAATATTCAATAAAGTGATAAATTTGCTAAATATGCAAACGAAAAGTGTTTTACTTGCATCAGATTCACTGTTATTCCTTTTTTTTTTTGCAACATTTCGCAATCCAAATGTTACATTTTCAGTACCTTTAGTGTCATGTCACCCACGTGTAGGTGACGGCAGTTGCGTTCATCTTAGCTTAGATTGTTTGCGAAGCATCATGACGCCATTCTCGATTGTTTCTTATCAAATTGGAATATTTCTAAGTCGTTCCAGTATGTTACCAAAGCATTGTGACGTCGTTCTAGAGTGTTTCCAAACCACGACGAATTTCATGTGAACGAATTGTGTGTGCACGCGCGTGTGTATGTTCAATTTGCCGTGTTTTGTACGAATGAAATGGATGGTGTGCTTCCATCCAAAGAACAATGAATTTTTTGCGAAAGAATTGTGTCTGCGCGTTTGTGTGTATGTGTGTAAGGCTTTGCCTACCGAAATGTTAGCCCGTCCGGAGGCTAAGGCCCGTTTCCGCCAGTGTGCACGTACATGAAAAAACATGAAAATAACAGAAAAAGCGTGTGGCTGTATATCATTGCAAGATTCTAAATCGTTTTTTTTTTCTATCCGTCTAGCTTTGTGATGAACTCGTAGCTGTTGTATCGCCCGTGTGTACATATGTTTGTGTGTGTGAATTCTTTCCCAGTAAATAAAAAGCGCTTTTAAATGATCCGAAATTCTCGTGTATAACATCAACCGATCTCCGAAAAGTAACAAAACCACGACGACGACGACGACACGGTGAGTTGGAAATATATTTTATTTCGTAGACCTTTTTTTTTTTTTGTAGCAACACCGAGTGCGAAAGATTCATTCGCAACAACGCAACGCGCACTGGCTTTACGTTGGCAACGAGCATAACGACAGCACGGCCGATTTATGGTTGCTGCGATGTAGCAAAAATCACCATCCTCTCAACCACACCAACGACACGACAGACGGAAAGGAGAGGTCGAGAAGATGCTCCGCACCCCGCACCCCGTACACACCGTCGATTGTCCAGAGGAAAACTGGAAATCATTCGTGCCCATAGACACGCCAGGAAACGTGTGCGTGTGTGCCTAAAAGGGACGCCTGCGAGTGTAGGCTAGCTGCTAGTCACAATTCGTGCGCAATGTGGACAGTACCCAAAAAAAAAATCACCATGCAAACGTCAAACGGCACTAGCATAAACATAGGGTGGTTTTGTTTTTTTACATTTCGCCACTGTGTGTGACAATTGTATTGATTGATTGTATGGAGTGTCAGGTTGGATGTACGGCATCGATGCATCGAGGACCACCGGTGCTTAGGACCAAACAAAGTTGTGATTGCCAATGCCAATTGCTGAAGCTGAACGAAGCTGAAGAAGAAGCTCAAATTCTCTGTGCGCCTGGGTGCCGAGCGGCTAGTATGGTATGGTATGGTATGGTATGTATGCTGCAGATTAGGTTAGACGATTTTTTTTAAACAAATCGTGCTTTTATTTGTAGGGGCCGGTAAACGATAGTGAAACGACGGCGAACCTTTCCTTACACATGCAAGGAGCATCAGAGCAGATTACACAAACCACATGACAAGAGGCAGCTGACTGAATATTGATTGATTGTTTTGTACACAGGACTTTGGGCCCGATCATTGGGCCAGTAAAGAAGAAGAAGAAGATTGATTGGGTTGTTTCACATACAACCGAAGACTGCTCTATAAAAGGATTCCCCGTAATCCATGGCCCATCCATCCATTGTATGACAAAACAGCTAGACCTGTTGCCAACTCAACACCGTAAGCGTAACGGTCAACGCGTGGTTAAGAGGATATCGCACCTAGGGAAAGGGGGGGGGGGGTCGGAGGCGGGCGGGGAATATAGTGAAACATAGTTTTTTTGCAGCTAAACATGCATCGGATCCACGCATCGGGTGTATTTTGTCTGAAAAATGAAAACTGAAACCAAAAAAAGCTGTTCACGAAGGATAGAGAGAGAGAGAGAGAGAGGAAGAGGGGGGAAGATGGGGTGAGGCAACCAAAACGCGCACGGAGTACAGAATTGCACCGATGGCCCGGGATGTTATCACACAGCATCGTTGACGCTTGGCTCCTCCTTTGCCTCCCTTGCCGCGTCCGGTCATGATTCGGTTCGGATGGGTTTGTTGATGCTCAATCGGACACGGGTGGGTGTTGCGTGAGGGGGATGTGGCGCTCGCGGGAAAGGTTTTAAAGAGGAAACCGAACCGAAAGGGGCACTGGGGCGCGTTATTACACTGGAAAGAGACACGAAAGAAATCAGAAACACTGATTCGAAGACCTTTGCTGCGCTGCTGTGAGCCGTGGCCGCATGATGGCGCTGCAGAAGGGAGGTCCCGGTGCAGCCGGGCCAACGAATCACGTACCGGGTTGGGATGGAAGACACGAATCCGCGAGGCCAATCGATCGATCGATCGATTGTTCCGTTCAGCTAAAAAAACACCAATTGAGCATTAGCAATGAAGGTTTTCTTACGTATGGGAAAAGAAATGATTGGCCACGCGTGTGCTTCTGCTGCTGCTGCTGCCGCCGTCATCGAGGGTTGAAGTATGTTGTGACTGGCCGAAAACGGAGCTGTCAGAACTCCGAAGGTCCGAATCAGGTGTCAAAAGTGGGGGTTTGCCAGACTGGTCTATAGATAAAATAATATCGCTAATTGCAATAATCCATTGATAATGTGCATGGTGGTGAATGAAATAAATTATTCTCATTATTATTGACATTATTATTCTTATTATTGGTGTTATTGATTGATGCATGGAATAGTTGAGTTTTGGTCGCAATGGTCGTAAAGCGGTATTTATCGGTAGTAGAGGTTGCAAAAATTCACTAAAATAGTAAGCTAGAGTAAAACCACTCATTTTTGGTTGTTTTTGTTGGTTTTCGTGTGTTTTTTGTGTGAAAATGTGTGTAACCTAATTTGCATGAAAATCGTAAAAAAGCGGTATTTATCGGTGATTAGGCGTTCAGAAATTCAGTAAAATAGTAAATTTAATTAAAAACACTCAATTATGGGTTTTTATGTTGGTCTTGGTGGGTTTTTGTGTGCAAATGAGTGTGAACAGTTTTCATGAAAATCGTAAAAAAGCGTTGTTTTTCAGTGTTGGATGGTTGTAAAAAATGTACTTAATTAGTACGTCAGCACTGCGATACCGTGTTTTAGTTTTTTCGTGGCTTTTTTGTAGTTTCTCGTCCGCACGCTGGTGTACGTAATGGGCGAAGAAATGCTAAAAACGCAACATATATCGCTGCAGAATGGTTGTAGGAAATTCGGCGATAATTATCATGCAACAATTTGCGCACGGGAACGCAATTCTGTTGAATTTCTGGTCATCTGGTCAAGGGACCCGACAGATTTCGGTCGTGAACGAAAACCTATAGAAATGGGGGGTCTGGGCTGAGAAAATTGTGAAAAATTAAAAAATCTCTAAAAATCGCAAATATTCTGAATCGCCAGGAATGACCACACATGTATGGGCAAAGGTGGCGCCTTTAGGGTGAAAAACCGAAAAAACTAGCGCCCGTTGGCTGACGGGTCATTGACTTGGTGAGTGAGTGAGAGCGAGAGAGCAAAGCAACGGCAGCAGCAAACATGCTCGTGGTGTACCAACCGAGTGCCATGGCTCATGTGTGATGGTTCGCTACTGGATATGTTTAGCCTTTTTGCGGAAAAGCATATGAATACAACGGAAAGTGATACAAAATATTCGCTGTTGCTAGCATATATCGCTTTTGCTTTCTCGCTAGCGCATTCGCTCTATGTGTGCTCTGTTGCATCGACTGCGTCGTCCGCCCGTATGGGGCGATTATATTCTTCTACCAAACGGTTGGTGTAACGAATGTACAGAAGAAATGCGTTTTTTTTTTCGCAAATATTTCGCTAACCGAATGTAACACTTTCAGTACCTTTAGTGCCATGGCACCCAAAATGCGCATGGATGATTCGTGTTTTCGCGAGGCCGCCGCTCAAATGATACATCGGATGGTAATGGTAATATGTGTAAGAAAACTGCTGGTGATATATTTGATTTGCTAATAGCCGGTGGAAAATGCGCAGCGCGCACACAGCGCTCAATGTTCAGCTCAAACGCAAAACCACCACCAAAGGTCAAGAGCAAACACAGCGCTGAGACAGAAGAGAGCGAAACCGAGAGAGAGAATTGCGCACGAAAGAGCGCGAGAGAGTCAACGAGGGCGTCATTCTTACGCTAAACTTCAACGGGGCCAGACGTGACCTCGGAATTCGCTGGCCATGAACATCCGAACGGGTTCGTGTGTGTGTGTGTATATGTGACGAAAAAGTGATTGTTTCATGCGCCACGGTGAGTTTTGATGTTCTTTCGCATGAAATAGATGGCGTGCGTTTAAGAAAAAAGCATTGAAATTCATGCGAAAGAATTTTGTGTGCGTTCCAATCAAGTGCGACCCGGGTGTCATATATCCGTCGGATGGTCCGTTAACGGATTTGTTTACGAAAATCACCATTTTTCGTAAAGAGATATAAATATTCAATAAAGTGATAAATTTGCTAAATATGCAAACGAAAAGTGTTTTACTTGCATCAGATTCACTGTTATTCCTTTTTTTTTTTGCAACATTTCGCAATCCAAATGTTACATTTTCAGTACCTTTAGTGTCATGTCACCCACGTGTAGGTGACGGCAGTTGCGTTCATCTTAGCTTAGATTGTTTGCGAAGCATCATGACGCCATTCTCGATTGTTTCTTATCAAATTGGAATATTTCTAAGTCGTTCCAGTATGTTACCAAAGCATTGTGACGTCGTTCTAGAGTGTTTCCAAACCACGACGAATTTCATGTGAACGAATTGTGTGTGCACGCGCGTGTGTATGTTCAATTTGCCGTGTTTTGTACGAATGAAATGGATGGTGTGCTTCCATCCAAAGAACAATGAATTTTTTGCGAAAGAATTGTGTCTGCGCGTTTGTGTGTATGTGTGTAAGGCTTTGCCTACCGAAATGTTAGCCCGTCCGGAGGCTAAGGCCCGTTTCCGCCAGTGTGCACGTACATGAAAAAACATGAAAATAACAGAAAAAGCGTGTGGCTGTATATCATTGCAAGATTCTAAATCGTTTTTTTTTTCTATCCGTCTAGCTTTGTGATGAACTCGTAGCTGTTGTATCGCCCGTGTGTACATATGTTTGTGTGTGTGAATTCTTTCCCAGTAAATAAAAAGCGCTTTTAAATGATCCGAAATTCTCGTGTATAACATCAACCGATCTCCGAAAAGTAACAAAACCACGACGACGACGACGACACGGTGAGTTGGAAATATATTTTATTTCGTAGACCTTTTTTTTTTTTTGTAGCAACACCGAGTGCGAAAGATTCATTCGCAACAACGCAACGCGCACTGGCTTTACGTTGGCAACGAGCATAACGACAGCACGGCCGATTTATGGTTGCTGCGATGTAGCAAAAATCACCATCCTCTCAACCACACCAACGACACGACAGACGGAAAGGAGAGGTCGAGAAGATGCTCCGCACCCCGCACCCCGTACACACCGTCGATTGTCCAGAGGAAAACTGGAAATCATTCGTGCCCATAGACACGCCAGGAAACGTGTGCGTGTGTGCCTAAAAGGGACGCCTGCGAGTGTAGGCTAGCTGCTAGTCACAATTCGTGCGCAATGTGGACAGTACCCAAAAAAAAAATCACCATGCAAACGTCAAACGGCACTAGCATAAACATAGGGTGGTTTTGTTTTTTTACATTTCGCCACTGTGTGTGACAATTGTATTGATTGATTGTATGGAGTGTCAGGTTGGATGTACGGCATCGATGCATCGAGGACCACCGGTGCTTAGGACCAAACAAAGTTGTGATTGCCAATGCCAATTGCTGAAGCTGAACGAAGCTGAAGAAGAAGCTCAAATTCTCTGTGCGCCTGGGTGCCGAGCGGCTAGTATGGTATGGTATGGTATGGTATGTATGCTGCAGATTAGGTTAGACGATTTTTTTTAAACAAATCGTGCTTTTATTTGTAGGGGCCGGTAAACGATAGTGAAACGACGGCGAACCTTTCCTTACACATGCAAGGAGCATCAGAGCAGATTACACAAACCACATGACAAGAGGCAGCTGACTGAATATTGATTGATTGTTTTGTACACAGGACTTTGGGCCCGATCATTGGGCCAGTAAAGAAGAAGAAGAAGATTGATTGGGTTGTTTCACATACAACCGAAGACTGCTCTATAAAAGGATTCCCCGTAATCCATGGCCCATCCATCCATTGTATGACAAAACAGCTAGACCTGTTGCCAACTCAACACCGTAAGCGTAACGGTCAACGCGTGGTTAAGAGGATATCGCACCTAGGGAAAGGGGGGGGGGGGGTCGGAGGCGGGCGGGGAATATAGTGAAACATAGTTTTTTTGCAGCTAAACATGCATCGGATCCACGCATCGGGTGTATTTTGTCTGAAAAATGAAAACTGAAACCAAAAAAAGCTGTTCACGAAGGATAGAGAGAGAGAGAGAGAGAGGAAGAGGGGGGAAGATGGGGTGAGGCAACCAAAACGCGCACGGAGTACAGAATTGCACCGATGGCCCGGGATGTTATCACACAGCATCGTTGACGCTTGGCTCCTCCTTTGCCTCCCTTGCCGCGTCCGGTCATGATTCGGTTCGGATGGGTTTGTTGATGCTCAATCGGACACGGGTGGGTGTTGCGTGAGGGGGATGTGGCGCTCGCGGGAAAGGTTTTAAAGAGGAAACCGAACCGAAAGGGGCACTGGGGCGCGTTATTACACTGGAAAGAGACACGAAAGAAATCAGAAACACTGATTCGAAGACCTTTGCTGCGCTGCTGTGAGCCGTGGCCGCATGATGGCGCTGCAGAAGGGAGGTCCCGGTGCAGCCGGGCCAACGAATCACGTACCGGGTTGGGATGGAAGACACGAATCCGCGAGGCCAATCGATCGATCGATCGATTGTTCCGTTCAGCTAAAAAAACACCAATTGAGCATTAGCAATGAAGGTTTTCTTACGTATGGGAAAAGAAATGATTGGCCACGCGTGTGCTTCTGCTGCTGCTGCTGCCGCCGTCATCGAGGGTTGAAGTATGTTGTGACTGGCCGAAAACGGAGCTGTCAGAACTCCGAAGGTCCGAATCAGGTGTCAAAAGTGGGGGTTTGCCAGACTGGTCTATAGATAAAATAATATCGCTAATTGCAATAATCCATTGATAATGTGCATGGTGGTGAATGAAATAAATTATTCTCATTATTATTGACATTATTATTCTTATTATTGGTGTTATTGATTGATGCATGGAATAGTTGAGTTTTGGTCGCAATGGTCGTAAAGCGGTATTTATCGGTAGTAGAGGTTGCAAAAATTCACTAAAATAGTAAGCTAGAGTAAAACCACTCATTTTTGGTTGTTTTTGTTGGTTTTCGTGTGTTTTTTGTGTGAAAATGTGTGTAACCTAATTTGCATGAAAATCGTAAAAAAGCGGTATTTATCGGTGATTAGGCGTTCAGAAATTCAGTAAAATAGTAAATTTAATTAAAAACACTCAATTATGGGTTTTTATGTTGGTCTTGGTGGGTTTTTGTGTGCAAATGAGTGTGAACAGTTTTCATGAAAATCGTAAAAAAGCGTTGTTTTTCAGTGTTGGATGGTTGTAAAAAATGTACTTAATTAGTACGTCAGCACTGCGATACCGTGTTTTAGTTTTTTCGTGGCTTTTTTGTAGTTTCTCGTCCGCACGCTGGTGTACGTAATGGGCGAAGAAATGCTAAAAACGCAACATATATCGCTGCAGAATGGTTGTAGGAAATTCGGCGATAATTATCATGCAACAATTTGCGCACGGGAACGCAATTCTGTTGAATTTCTGGTCATCTGGTCGAGAGCTGGTCGAAAGCTGGTCTAGAGCTGGGATAAGGCTCGACAGAAGATAACTTTTTATACCAGCTCAAGGTCATCGAAGGTCAAGGGACCCGACAGATTTCCGTCGTGAACGAAAACCTATAGAAATGGGGGGTCTGGGCTGAGAAAATTGTGAAAAATTAAAAAATCTCTAAAAATCGCAAATATTCTGAATCGCCAGGAATGACCACACATGTATGGGCAAAGGTGGCGCCTTTAGGGTGAAAAACCGAAAAAACTAGCGCCCGTTGGCTGACGGGTCATTGACTTGGTGAGTGAGTGAGAGCGAGAGAGCACAGCAACGGCAGCAGCAAACATGCTCGCGGAGTACCAACCGAGTGCCATGGCTCCGTGTGATGGTTCGCTACTGGATATGTTTAGCCTTTTTGCGGAAAAGCATATGAATACAACGGAAAGTGATACAAAATATTCGCTGTTGCTAGCATATATTGCTTTTGCTTTCTCGCTAGCGCATTCGCTCTATGTGTGCTATGTGTTGCATCGACTGCGTTGTCCGCCCGTATGGGGCGATTATATTCTTCTACCAAACGGTTGGTGTAACGAATGTACAGAAGAAATGCGTTTTTTTTTCGCAAATATTTCGCTAACCGTGTAATGTAACACTTTCAGTACCTTTAGTGCCATGGCACCCAAAATGAGAACACAAGAGACAGAAAGAGCGAAACCGAGAGAGAGAATTGCGCACGAAAGAGCGCGAGAGAGTCAACGAGGGCGTCATTCTTACGCTAAACTTCAACGGGGCCAGACGTGACCTCGGAATTCGCTGGCCATGAACGAATCCGAAACGGGTTCGTGTGTGTGTGTATATGTGACGAAAAAGTGATTGTTTCATGCGCCACGGTGAGTTTTAATGTTCTTTCGCATGAAATAGATGGCGTGCGTTTAAGAAAAAAGCATTGAAATTCATGCGAAAGAATTTTGTGTGCGTTCCAATCAAGTGCGACCCGGGTGTCATATATCCGTCGGATGGTCCGTTAACGGATTTGTTTACGAAAATCACCATTTTTCGTAAAGAGATATAAATATTCAATAAAGTGATAAATTTGCTAAATATGCAAACGAAAAGTGTTTTACTTGCATCAGATTCACTGTTATTCCTTTTTTTTTTTGCAACATTTCGCAATCCAAATGCTACATTTTCAGTACCCCTTTAGTGTCATGTCACCCACGTGTAGGTGACGGCAGTTGCGTTCATCTTAGATTGTTTGCGGAGCATCATGACGCCATTCTCGATTGTTTCTTATCAAATTGGAATATTTCTAAGTCGTTCCAGTATGTTAACAAAGCATTCTGACGTCGTTCTAGAGTGTTTCCAAACCACGACGAATTTCATGTGAAGGAATTGTGTGTGCACGCGCGTGTGTATGTTCAATTTGCCGTGTTTTGTACGAATGAAATGGATGGTGTGCTTCCATCCAAAGAACAATGAATTTTTTGCGAAAGAATTGTGTCTGCGCGTTTGTGTGTGTGTGTGTGTAAGGCTTTGCCTACCGAAATGTTAGCCCGTCCGGAGGCTAAGGCCCGTTTCCGCCAGTGTGCACGTACATGAAAAAACATGAAAATAACAGAAATCGCGTGTGGCTGTATATCATTGCAAGATTCTAAATCGTTTTTTTTTTTCTATCCGTCTAGCTTTGTGATGAACTCGTAGCTGTTGTATCGCCCGTGTCGTACATATGTTTGTGTGTGAATTCTTTCTCAGTAAATAAAAAGCGCTTTTAAATGATCCGAAATTCTCGTGTATAACATCAACCGATCTCCGAAAAGTAACAAAACCACGACGACGACGACGACACGGTGAGTTGGAAATATATTTTATTTCGTAGACCTTTTTTTTTTTTTTTGTAGCAACACCGAGTGCGAAAGATTCATTCGCAACAACGCAACGCGCACTGGCTTTACGTTGGCAACGAGCATAACGACAGCACGGCCGATTTATGGTTGCTGCGATGTAGCAAAAATCACCATCCTCTCAACCACACCAACGACACGACAGACGGAAAGGAGAGGTCGAGAAGATGCTCCGCACCCCGCACCCCGTACACACCGTCGATTGTCCAGAGGAAAACTGGAAATCATTCGTGCCCATAGACACGCCAGGAAACGTGTGCGTGTGTGCCTAAAAGGGACGCCTGCGAGTGTAGCTAGCTGCTAGTCACAATTCGTGCGCAATGTGGACAGTACCCAAAAAAATCACCATGCAAACGTCAAACGGCACTAGCATAAACATAGGGTGGTTTTGTTTTTTTTTTTACATTTCGCCACTGTGTGTGACAATTGTATTGATTGATTGTATGGAGTGTCAGGTTGGATGTACGGCATCGATGCTTAGGACCACCGGTGCTTAGGACCAAACAAAGTTGTGATTGCCAATGCCAATTGCTGAAGCTGAACGAAGCTGAAGAAGAAGCTCAAATTCTCTGTGCGCCTGGGTGCCTGGGAGCGGCTAGTATGGTATGGTATGGTATGGTATGTATGCTGCAGATTAGGTTAGACGATTTTTTTTAAACAATTCGTGCTTTTATTTGTAGGGGCCGGTAAACGATAGTGAAACGACGGCGAACCTTTCCTTACACATGCAAGGAGCATCAGAGCAGATTACACAAACCACATGACAAGACATGGCAGCTGACTGAATATTGATTGATTGTTTTGTACACAGGACTTCAATGATCGGGCCAGTAAAGAAGAAGAAGATTGATTGGGTTGTTTCACATACAACCGAAGACTGCTCTATAAAAGGATTCCCCGTAATCCATGGCCCATCCATCCATTGTATGACAAAACAGCTAGACCTGTTGCCAACTCAACACCGTAAGCGTAACGGTCAACGCGTGGTTAAGAGGATATCGCACCTAGGGAAAGGGGGGGGGGTCGGAGGCGGGCAGGGAATATAGTGAAACATAGTTTTTTTGCAGCTAAACATGCATCGGATCCACGCATCGGGTGTATTTTGTCTGAAAAATGAAAACTGAAACCAAAAAAAGCTGTTCACGAAGGATAGAGAGAGAGAGAGAGAGGAAGAGGGGGGAAGATGGGGTGAGGCAACCAAAACGCGCACGGAGTACAGAATTGCACCGATGGCCCGGGATGTTATCACACAGCATCGTTGACGCTTAGCTCCTCCTTTGCCTCCCTTGCCGTGGCCAGTCATGATTCGGTTCGGATGGGTTTGTTGATGCTCAATCGGACACGGGTGGGTGTTGCGTGAGGGGGATGTGGCGCTCGCGGGAAAGGTTTTAAAGAGGAAACCGAACCGAAAGGGGCACTGGGGCGCGTTATTACACTGGAAAGAGACACGAAAGAAATCAGAAACACTGATTCGAAGACCTTTGCTGCGCTGCTGTGAGCCGTGGCCGCATGATGGCGCTGCAGAAGGGAGGTCCCGGTGCAGCCGGGCCAACGAATCACGTACCGGGTTGGGATGGAAGACACGAATCCGCGAGGCCAATCGATCGATCGATCGATTGTTCCGTTCAGCTAAAAAAACACCAATTGAGAATTAGCAATGAAGGTTTTCTTACGTATGGGAAAAGAAATGATTGGCCACGCGTGTGCTTCTGCTGCTGCTGCTGCCGCCGTCATCGAGGGTTGAAGTATGTTGTGACTGGCCGAAAACGGAGCTGTCAGAACTGAGGTCAGGTGAATCAGGTGTCAAAAGTGGGGGTTTGCCAGACTGGTCTATAGATAAAATAATATCGCTAATTGCAATAATCCATTGATAATGTGGTGCATGGTGGTGAATGAAATAAATTATTCTCATTATTATTGACATTATTATTCTTATTATTGGTGTTATTGATTGATGCATGGAATAGTTGAGTTTTATCGCAAATGGTCGTAAAGCGGTATTTATCGGTAGTAGAGGTTGCAAAAATTCACTAAAATAGTAAGCTAGAGTACAACCACTCATTTTTGGTTGTTTTTGTTGGTTTTCGTGTGTTTTTTGTGTGAAAATGTGTGTAACCTAATTTGCATGAAAATCGTAAAAAAGCGGTATTTATCGGTGATTAGGCGTTCAGAAATTCAGTAAAATAGTAAATTTAATTAAAAACACTCAATTATGGGTTTTTATGTTGGTCTTGGTGGGTTTTTGTGTGCAAATGAGTGTGAACAGTTTTCATGAAAATCGTAAAAAAGCGTTGTTTTTCAGTGTTGGATGGTTGTAAAAAATGTACTTAATTAGTACGTTAGCACTGCGATACCGTGTTTTAGTTTTTATGTGGTTTTTTGTAGTTTCTCGTCCGCACGCCAGTGTACGTAATGGGCGAAGAAATGCTAAAAACGCAACATATATCGCTGCAGAATGGTTGTAGGAAATTCGGCGATAATTATCATGCAATAATTTGCGAACGGGAACGCAATTCTGTTGAATTTCTGGTCATCTGGTCGAGAGCTGGTCGAAAGCTGGTCTAGAGCTGGGATAAGGCTCGACAGAAGATAACTTTTTATACCAGCTCAAGGTCATCGAAGGTCAAGGGACCCGACAGACTTTGGTCGTGAACGAAAACCTATAGAAATGGGGGGTCTGGGCTGAGAAAATTGTGAAAAATTAAAAAATCTCTAAAAATCGCAAATATTCTGAATCGCCAGGAATGACCACACATGTATGGGCAAAGGTGGCGCCTTTAGGGTGAAAAACCGAAAAAACTAGCGCCCGTTGGCTGACGGGTCATTGACTTGGTGAGTGAGTGAGAGCGAGAGAGCACAGCAACGGCAGCAGCAAACATGCTCGTGGTGTACCAACCGAGTGCCATGGCTCCGTGTGATGGTTCGCTACTGGATATGTTTAGCGTTTTTGCGGAAAAGCATATGAATACAACGGAAAGTGATACAAAATATTCGCTGTTGCTAGCATATATCGCTTTTGCTTTCTCGCTAGCGCATTCGCTCTATGTGTGCTCTGTTGCATCGACTGCGTTGTCCGCCCGTATGGGGCGATTATATTCTTCTACCAAACGGTTGGTGTAACGAATGTACAGAAGAAATGCGTTTTTTTTTCGCAAATATTTCGCTAACCGTGTAATGTAACACTTTCAGTACCTTTAGTGCCATGGCACCCAAAATGCGCATGGATGATTCGTGTTTTCGCGAGGCCGCCGCTCAAATGATACCTCGGATGGTAATATATGTGTAAGAAAACTGCTGGTTTGATATATTTGATTTGCTAATAGCCGGTGGAAAATGCGCAGCGCGTACACAGCGCTCAATGTTCAGCTCAAACGCAAAACCACCACACCAAAGGTCAAGAGCAAACACAGCGCTGAGACAGAAGAGAGCGAAACCGAGAGAGAATTGCGCACGAAAGAGCGCGAGAGAGTCAACGAGGGCGTCGATTCTTACGCTAAACTTCAACGGGGCCAGACGTGACTGCGGAATTCGCTGGCCATGAACATCCGAACGGGTTCGTGTGTGTGTGTGTATATGTGACGAAAAAGTGATTGTTTCATGCGCCACGGTGAGTTTTAATGTTCTTTCGCATGAAATAGATGGCGTGCGTTTAAGAAAAAAGCATTGAAATTCATGCGAAAGAATTTTGTGTGCGTTCCAATCAAGTGCGACCCGGGTGTCATATATCCGTCGGATGGTCCGTTAACGGATTTGTTTACGAAAATCACCATTTTTCGTAAAGAGATATAAATATTCAATAAAGTGATAAATTTGCTAAATATGCAAACGAAAAGTGTTTTACTTGCATCAGATTCACTGTTATTCCTTTTTTTTTTTGCAACATTTCGCAATCCAAATGTTACATTTTCAGTACCTTTAGTGTCATGTCACCCACGTGTAGGTGACGGCAGTTGCGTTCATCTTAGCTTAGATTGTTTGCGGAGCATCATGACGCCATTCTCGATTGTTTCTTATCAAATTGGAATATTTCTAAGTCGTTCCAGTATGTTAACAAAGCATTCTGACGTCGTTCTAGAGTGGCCAGTCATGATTCGGTTCGGATGGGTTTGTTGATGCTCAATCGGACACGGGTGGGTGTTGCGTGATGGGGATGTGGCGCTCGCGGGAAAGGTTTTAAAGAGGAAAACGAACCGAAAAGGGCACTGGGGCGCGTTATTACACTGGAAAGATGCACGAAAGAAATCAGAAACACTGATTCGAAGACCTTTGCTGCGCTGCTGTGAGCCGTGGCCGCATGATGGCGCTGCAGAAGGGAGGTCCCGGTGCAGCCGGGCCAACGAATCACGTACCGGGTTGGGATGGAAGACACGAATCCGCGAGGCCAATCGATCGATCGATCGATTGTTCCGTTCAGCTAAAAAACAGCAATTGAGAATTAGCAATGAAGGTTTTCTTACGTATGGGAAAAGAAATGATTGGCCACGCGTGTGCTTCTGCTGCTGCTGCTGCCGCCGTCATCGAGGGTTGAAGTATGTTGTGACTGGCCGAAAACGGAGCTGTCAGAACTGACGTACGGATCAGGTGTCAAAAGTGGGGGTTTGCCCGACTGGTCTATAGATAAAATAATATCGCTAATTGCAATAATCCATTGATAATGTGGTGCATGGTGGTGAATGAAATAAATTATTCTCATTATTATTGACATTATTATTCTTATTATTGGTGTTATTGATTGATGCATGGAATAGTTGAGTTTTGGTCGCAATGGTCGTAAAGCGGTATTTATCGGTAGTAGAGGTTGCAAAAATTCACTAAAATAGTAAGCTAGAGTAAAACCACTCATTTTTGGTTGTTTTTGTTGGTTTTCGTGTGTTTTTGTGTGAAAATGTGTGTAACCTAATTTGCATGAAAATCGTAAAAAAGTGGTATTTATCGGTGATTAGGCGTTCAGAAATTCAGTAAAATAGTAAATTTAATTAAAAACACTCAATTATGGGTTTTTATGTTGGTCTTGGTGGGTTTTTGTGTGCAAATGAGTGTGAACAGTTTTCATGAAAATCGTAAAAAAGCGTTGTTTTTCAGTGTTGGATGGTTGTAAAAAATGTACTTAATTAGTACGTCAGCACTGCGATACCGTGTTTTAGTTTTTTCGTGGTTTTTTGTAGTTTCTCGTCCGCACGCTGGTGTACGTAATGGGCGAAGAAATGCTAAAAACGCAACATATATCGCTGCAGAATGGTTGTAGGAAATTCGGCGATAATTATCATGCAACAATTTGCGCACGGGAACGCAATTCTGTTGAATTTCTGGTCATCTGGTCGAGAGCTGGTCGAAAGCTGGTCTAGAGCTGGGATAAGGCTCGACAGAAGATAACTTTTTATACCAGCTCAAGGTCATCGAAGGTCAAGGGACCCGACAGATTTCCGTCGTGAACGAAAACCTATAGAAATGGGGGGTCTGGGCTGAGAAAATTGTGAAAAATTAAAAAATCTCTAAAAATCGCAAATATTCTGAATCGCCAGGAATGACCACACATGTATGGGCAAAGGTGGCGCCTTTAGGGTGAAAAACCGAAAAAACTAGCGCCCGTTGGCTGACGGGTCATTGACTTGGTGAGTGAGTGAGAGCGAGAGAGCAAAGCAACGGCAGCAGCATACATGCTCGTGGTGTACCAACCGAGTGCCATGGCTCCGTGTGATGGTTCGCTACTGGATATGTTTAGCCTTTTTGCGGAAAAGCATATGAATACAACGGAAAGTGATACAAAATATTCGCTGTTGCTAGCATATATTGCTTTTGCTTTCTCGCTAGCGCATTCGCTCTATGTGTGCTCTGTTGCATCGACTGCGTCGTCCGCCCGTATGGGGCGATTATATTCTTCTACCAAACGGTTGGTGTAACGAATGTACAGAAGAAATGCGTTTTTTTTTCGCAAATATTTCGCTAACCGTGTAATGTAACACTTTCAGTACCTTTAGTGCCATGGCACCCAAAATGAGAACACAAGAGACAGAAAGAGCGAAACCGAGAGAGAGAATTGCGCACGAAAGAGCGCGAGAGAGTCAACGAGGGCGTCATTCTTACGCTAAACTTCAACGGGGCCAGACGTGACCTCGGAATTCGCTGGCCATGAACGAATCCGAAACGGGTTCGTGTGTGTGTGTATATGTGACGAAAAAGTGATTGTTTCATGCGCCACGGTGAGTTTTAATGTTCTTTCGCATGAAATAGATGGCGTGCGTTTAAGAAAAAAGCATTGAAATTCATGCGAAAGAATTTTGTGTGCGTTCCAATCAAGTGCGACCCGGGTGTCATATATCCGTCGGATGGTCCGTTAACGGATTTGTTTACGAAAATCACCATTTTTCGTAAAGAGATATAAATATTCAATAAAGTGATAAATTTGCTAAATATGCAAACGAAAAGTGTTTTACTTGCATCAGATTCACTGTTATTCCTTTTTTTTTTTGCAACATTTCGCAATCCAAATGCTACATTTTCAGTACCCCTTTAGTGTCATGTCACCCACGTGTAGGTGACGGCAGTTGCGTTCATCTTAGATTGTTTGCGGAGCATCATGACGCCATTCTCGATTGTTTCTTATCAAATTGGAATATTTCTAAGTCGTTCCAGTATGTTAACAAAGCATTCTGACGTCGTTCTAGAGTGTTTCCAAACCACGACGAATTTCATGTGAAGGAATTGTGTGTGCACGCGCGTGTGTATGTTCAATTTGCCGTGTTTTGTACGAATGAAATGGATGGTGTGCTTCCATCCAAAGAACAATGAATTTTTTGCGAAAGAATTGTGTCTGCGCGTTTGTGTGTGTGTGTGTGTAAGGCTTTGCCTACCGAAATGTTAGCCCGTCCGGAGGCTAAGGCCCGTTTCCGCCAGTGTGCACGTACATGAAAAAACATGAAAATAACAGAAATCGCGTGTGGCTGTATATCATTGCAAGATTCTAAATCGTTTTTTTTTTTCTATCCGTCTAGCTTTGTGATGAACTCGTAGCTGTTGTATCGCCCGTGTCGTACATATGTTTGTGTGTGAATTCTTTCTCAGTAAATAAAAAGCGCTTTTAAATGATCCGAAATTCTCGTGTATAACATCAACCGATCTCCGAAAAGTAACAAAACCACGACGACGACGACGACACGGTGAGTTGGAAATATATTTTATTTCGTAGACCTTTTTTTTTTTTTTTGTAGCAACACCGAGTGCGAAAGATTCATTCGCAACAACGCAACGCGCACTGGCTTTACGTTGGCAACGAGCATAACGACAGCACGGCCGATTTATGGTTGCTGCGATGTAGCAAAAATCACCATCCTCTCAACCACACCAACGACACGACAGACGGAAAGGAGAGGTCGAGAAGATGCTCCGCACCCCGCACCCCGTACACACCGTCGATTGTCCAGAGGAAAACTGGAAATCATTCGTGCCCATAGACACGCCAGGAAACGTGTGCGTGTGTGCCTAAAAGGGACGCCTGCGAGTGTAGCTAGCTGCTAGTCACAATTCGTGCGCAATGTGGACAGTACCCAAAAAAATCACCATGCAAACGTCAAACGGCACTAGCATAAACATAGGGTGGTTTTGTTTTTTTTTTTACATTTCGCCACTGTGTGTGACAATTGTATTGATTGATTGTATGGAGTGTCAGGTTGGATGTACGGCATCGATGCTTAGGACCACCGGTGCTTAGGACCAAACAAAGTTGTGATTGCCAATGCCAATTGCTGAAGCTGAACGAAGCTGAAGAAGAAGCTCAAATTCTCTGTGCGCCTGGGTGCCTGGGAGCGGCTAGTATGGTATGGTATGGTATGGTATGTATGCTGCAGATTAGGTTAGACGATTTTTTTTAAACAATTCGTGCTTTTATTTGTAGGGGCCGGTAAACGATAGTGAAACGACGGCGAACCTTTCCTTACACATGCAAGGAGCATCAGAGCAGATTACACAAACCACATGACAAGACATGGCAGCTGACTGAATATTGATTGATTGTTTTGTACACAGGACTTCAATGATCGGGCCAGTAAAGAAGAAGAAGATTGATTGGGTTGTTTCACATACAACCGAAGACTGCTCTATAAAAGGATTCCCCGTAATCCATGGCCCATCCATCCATTGTATGACAAAACAGCTAGACCTGTTGCCAACTCAACACCGTAAGCGTAACGGTCAACGCGTGGTTAAGAGGATATCGCACCTAGGGAAAGGGGGGGGGGTCGGAGGCGGGCAGGGAATATAGTGAAACATAGTTTTTTTGCAGCTAAACATGCATCGGATCCACGCATCGGGTGTATTTTGTCTGAAAAATGAAAACTGAAACCAAAAAAAGCTGTTCACGAAGGATAGAGAGAGAGAGAGAGAGGAAGAGGGGGGAAGATGGGGTGAGGCAACCAAAACGCGCACGGAGTACAGAATTGCACCGATGGCCCGGGATGTTATCACACAGCATCGTTGACGCTTAGCTCCTCCTTTGCCTCCCTTGCCGTGGCCAGTCATGATTCGGTTCGGATGGGTTTGTTGATGCTCAATCGGACACGGGTGGGTGTTGCGTGAGGGGGATGTGGCGCTCGCGGGAAAGGTTTTAAAGAGGAAACCGAACCGAAAGGGGCACTGGGGCGCGTTATTACACTGGAAAGAGACACGAAAGAAATCAGAAACACTGATTCGAAGACCTTTGCTGCGCTGCTGTGAGCCGTGGCCGCATGATGGCGCTGCAGAAGGGAGGTCCCGGTGCAGCCGGGCCAACGAATCACGTACCGGGTTGGGATGGAAGACACGAATCCGCGAGGCCAATCGATCGATCGATCGATTGTTCCGTTCAGCTAAAAAAACACCAATTGAGAATTAGCAATGAAGGTTTTCTTACGTATGGGAAAAGAAATGATTGGCCACGCGTGTGCTTCTGCTGCTGCTGCTGCCGCCGTCATCGAGGGTTGAAGTATGTTGTGACTGGCCGAAAACGGAGCTGTCAGAACTGAGGTCAGGTGAATCAGGTGTCAAAAGTGGGGGTTTGCCAGACTGGTCTATAGATAAAATAATATCGCTAATTGCAATAATCCATTGATAATGTGGTGCATGGTGGTGAATGAAATAAATTATTCTCATTATTATTGACATTATTATTCTTATTATTGGTGTTATTGATTGATGCATGGAATAGTTGAGTTTTATCGCAAATGGTCGTAAAGCGGTATTTATCGGTAGTAGAGGTTGCAAAAATTCACTAAAATAGTAAGCTAGAGTAAAACCACTCATTTTTGGTTGTTTTTGTTGGTTTTCGTGTGTTTTTTGTGTGAAAATGTGTGTAACCTAATTTGCATGAAAATCGTAAAAAAGCGGTATTTATCGGTGATTAGGCGTTCAGAAATTCAGTAAAATAGTAAATTTAATTAAAAACACTCAATTATGGGTTTTTATGTTGGTCTTGGTGGGTTTTTGTGTGCAAATGAGTGTGTGAACAGTTTTCATGAAAATCGTAAAAAAGCGTTGTTTTTCAGTGTTGGATGGTTGTAAAAAATGTACTTAATTAGTACGTTAGCACTGCGATACCGTGTTTTAGTTTTTATGTGGTTTTTTGTAGTTTCTCGTCCGCACGCCAGTGTACGTAATGGGCGAAGAAATGCTAAAAACGCAACATATATCGCTGCAGAATGGTTGTAGGAAATTCGGCGATAATTATCATGCAATAATTTGCGAACGGGAACGCAATTCTGTTGAATTTCTGGTCATCTGGTCGAGAGCTGGTCGAAAGCTGGTCTAGAGCTGGGATAAGGCTCGACAGAAGATAACTTTTTATACCAGCTCAAGGTCATCGAAGGTCAAGGGACCCGACAGATTTCCGTCGTGAACGAAAACCTATAGAAATGGGGGGTCTGGGCTGAGAAAATTGTGAAAAATTAAAAAATCTCTAAAAATCGCAAATATTCTGAATCGCCAGGAATGACCACACATGTATGGGCAAAGGTGGCGCCTTTAGGGTGAAAAACCGAAAAAACTAGCGCCCGTTGGCTGACGGGTCATTGACTTGGTGAGTGAGTGAGAGCGAGAGAGCACAGCAACGGCAGCAGCAAACATGCTCGTGGTGTACCAACCGAGTGCCATGGCTCCGTGTGATGGTTCGCTACTGGATATGTTTAGCGTTTTTGCGGAAAAGCATATGAATACAACGGAAAGTGATACAAAATATTCGCTGTTGCTAGCATATATCGCTTTTGCTTTCTCGCTAGCGCATTCGCTCTATGTGTGCTCTGTTGCATCGACTGCGTTGTCCGCCCGTATGGGGCGATTATATTCTTCTACCAAACGGTTGGTGTAACGAATGTACAGAAGAAATGCGTTTTTTTTTCGCAAATATTTCGCTAACCGTGTAATGTAACACTTTCAGTACCTTTAGTGCCATGGCACCCAAAATGCGCATGGATGATTCGTGTTTTCGCGAGGCCGCCGCTCAAATGATACCTCGGATGGTAATATATGTGTAAGAAAACTGCTGGTTTGATATATTTGATTTGCTAATAGCCGGTGGAAAATGCGCAGCGCGTACACAGCGCTCAATGTTCAGCTCAAACGCAAAACCACCACACCAAAGGTCAAGAGCAAACACAGCGCTGAGACAGAAGAGAGCGAAACCGAGAGAGAATTGCGCACGAAAGAGCGCGAGAGAGTCAACGAGGGCGTCGATTCTTACGCTAAACTTCAACGGGGCCAGACGTGACTGCGGAATTCGCTGGCCATGAACATCCGAACGGGTTCGTGTGTGTGTGTGTATATGTGACGAAAAAGTGATTGTTTCATGCGCCACGGTGAGTTTTAATGTTCTTTCGCATGAAATAGATGGCGTGCGTTTAAGAAAAAAGCATTGAAATTCATGCGAAAGAATTTTGTGTGCGTTCCAATCAAGTGCGACCCGGGTGTCATATATCCGTCGGATGGTCCGTTAACGGATTTGTTTACGAAAATCACCATTTTTCGTAAAGAGATATAAATATTCAATAAAGTGATAAATTTGCTAAATATGCAAACGAAAAGTGTTTTACTTGCATCAGATTCACTGTTATTCCTTTTTTTTTTTGCAACATTTCGCAATCCAAATGTTACATTTTCAGTACCTTTAGTGTCATGTCACCCACGTGTAGGTGACGGCAGTTGCGTTCATCTTAGCTTAGATTGTTTGCGGAGCATCATGACGCCATTCTCGATTGTTTCTTATCAAATTGGAATATTTCTAAGTCGTTCCAGTATGTTAACAAAGCATTCTGACGTCGTTCTAGAGTGGCCAGTCATGATTCGGTTCGGATGGGTTTGTTGATGCTCAATCGGACACGGGTGGGTGTTGCGTGAGGGGGATGTGGCGCTCGCGGGAAAGGTTTTAAAGAGGAAACCGAACCGAAAGGGGCACTGGGGCGCGTTATTACACTGGAAAGAGACACGAAAGAAATCAGAAACACTGATTCGAAGACCTTTGCTGCGCTGCTGTGAGCCGTGGCCGCATGATGGCGCTGCAGAAGGGAGGTCCCGGTGCAGCCGGGCCAACGAATCACGTACCGGGTTGGGATGGAAGACACGAATCCGCGAGGCCAATCGATCGATCGATCGATTGTTCCGTTCAGCTAAAAAACAGCAATTGAGAATTAGCAATGAAGGTTTTCTTACGTATGGGAAAAGAAATGATTGGCCACGCGTGTGCTTCTGCTGCTGCTGCTGCCGCCGTCATCGAGGGTTGAAGTATGTTGTGACTGGCCGAAAACGGAGCTGTCAGAACTGACGTACGGATCAGGTGTCAAAAGTGGGGGTTTGCCCGACTGGTCTATAGATAAAATAATATCGCTAATTGCAATAATCCATTGATAATGTGGTGCATGGTGGTGAATGAAATAAATTATTCTCATTATTATTGACATTATTATTCTTATTATTGGTGTTATTGATTGATGCATGGAATAGTTGAGTTTTGGTCGCAATGGTCGTAAAGCGGTATTTATCGGTAGTAGAGGTTGCAAAAATTCACTAAAATAGTAAGCTAGAGTAAAACCACTCATTTTTGGTTGTTTTTGTTGGTTTTCGTGTGTTTTTGTGTGAAAATGTGTGTAACCTAATTTGCATGAAAATCGTAAAAAAGTGGTATTTATCGGTGATTAGGCGTTCAGAAATTCAGTAAAATAGTAAATTTAATTAAAAACACTCAATTATGGGTTTTTATGTTGGTCTTGGTGGGTTTTTGTGTGCAAATGAGTGTGAACAGTTTTCATGAAAATCGTAAAAAAGCGTTGTTTTTCAGTGTTGGATGGTTGTAAAAAATGTACTTAATTAGTACGTCAGCACTGCGATACCGTGTTTTAGTTTTTTCGTGGTTTTTTGTAGTTTCTCGTCCGCACGCTGGTGTACGTAATGGGCGAAGAAATGCTAAAAACGCAACATATATCGCTGCAGAATGGTTGTAGGAAATTCGGCGATAATTATCATGCAACAATTTGCGCACGGGAACGCAATTCTGTTGAATTTCTGGTCATCTGGTCGAGAGCTGGTCGAAAGCTGGTCTAGAGCTGGGATAAGGCTCGACAGAAGATAACTTTTTATACCAGCTCAAGGTCATCGAAGGTCAAGGGACCCGACAGATTTCCGTCGTGAACGAAAACCTATAGAAATGGGGGGTCTGGGCTGAGAAAATTGTGAAAAATTAAAAAATCTCTAAAAATCGCAAATATTCTGAATCGCCAGGAATGACCACACATGTATGGGCAAAGGTGGCGCCTTTAGGGTGAAAAACCGAAAAACCTAGCGCCTCTTTGGCTGACGGGTCATTGACTTGGTGAGTGAGTGAGAGCGAGAGAGCAAAGCAACGGCAGCAGCAAACATGCTCGCGGAGTACCAACCGAGTGCCATGGCTCCGTGTGATGGTTCGCTACTGGATATGTTTAGCCTTTTTGCGGAAAAGCATATGAATACAACGGAAAGTGATACAAAATATTCGCTGTTGCTAGCATATATTGCTTTTGCTTTCTCGCTAGCGCATTCGCTCTATGTGTGCTATGTGTTGCATCGACTGCGTTGTCCGCCCGTATGGGGCGATTATATTCTTCTACCAAACGGTTGGTGTAACGAATGTACAGAAGAAATGCGTTTTTTTTTCGCAAATATTTCGCTAACCGTGTAATGTAACACTTTCAGTACCTTTAGTGCCATGGCACCCAAAATGAGAACACAAGAGACAGAAAGAGCGAAACCGAGAGAGAGAATTGCGCACGAAAGAGCGCGAGAGAGTCAACGAGGGCGTCATTCTTACGCTAAACTTCAACGGGGCCAGACGTGACCTCGGAATTCGCTGGCCATGAACGAATCCGAAACGGGTTCGTGTGTGTGTGTATATGTGACGAAAAAGTGATTGTTTCATGCGCCACGGTGAGTTTTAATGTTCTTTCGCATGAAATAGATGGCGTGCGTTTAAGAAAAAAGCATTGAAATTCATGCGAAAGAATTTTGTGTGCGTTCCAATCAAGTGCGACCCGGGTGTCATATATCCGTCGGATGGTCCGTTAACGGATTTGTTTACGAAAATCACCATTTTTCGTAAAGAGATATAAATATTCAATAAAGTGATAAATTTGCTAAATATGCAAACGAAAAGTGTTTTACTTGCATCAGATTCACTGTTATTCCTTTTTTTTTTTGCAACATTTCGCAATCCAAATGCTACATTTTCAGTACCCCTTTAGTGTCATGTCACCCACGTGTAGGTGACGGCAGTTGCGTTCATCTTAGATTGTTTGCGGAGCATCATGACGCCATTCTCGATTGTTTCTTATCAAATTGGAATATTTCTAAGTCGTTCCAGTATGTTAACAAAGCATTCTGACGTCGTTCTAGAGTGTTTCCAAACCACGACGAATTTCATGTGAAGGAATTGTGTGTGCACGCGCGTGTGTATGTTCAATTTGCCGTGTTTTGTACGAATGAAATGGATGGTGTGCTTCCATCCAAAGAACAATGAATTTTTTGCGAAAGAATTGTGTCTGCGCGTTTGTGTGTGTGTGTGTGTAAGGCTTTGCCTACCGAAATGTTAGCCCGTCCGGAGGCTAAGGCCCGTTTCCGCCAGTGTGCACGTACATGAAAAAACATGAAAATAACAGAAATCGCGTGTGGCTGTATATCATTGCAAGATTCTAAATCGTTTTTTTTTTTCTATCCGTCTAGCTTTGTGATGAACTCGTAGCTGTTGTATCGCCCGTGTCGTACATATGTTTGTGTGTGAATTCTTTCTCAGTAAATAAAAAGCGCTTTTAAATGATCCGAAATTCTCGTGTATAACATCAACCGATCTCCGAAAAGTAACAAAACCACGACGACGACGACGACACGGTGAGTTGGAAATATATTTTATTTCGTAGACCTTTTTTTTTTTTTTTGTAGCAACACCGAGTGCGAAAGATTCATTCGCAACAACGCAACGCGCACTGGCTTTACGTTGGCAACGAGCATAACGACAGCACGGCCGATTTATGGTTGCTGCGATGTAGCAAAAATCACCATCCTCTCAACCACACCAACGACACGACAGACGGAAAGGAGAGGTCGAGAAGATGCTCCGCACCCCGCACCCCGTACACACCGTCGATTGTCCAGAGGAAAACTGGAAATCATTCGTGCCCATAGACACGCCAGGAAACGTGTGCGTGTGTGCCTAAAAGGGACGCCTGCGAGTGTAGCTAGCTGCTAGTCACAATTCGTGCGCAATGTGGACAGTACCCAAAAAAATCACCATGCAAACGTCAAACGGCACTAGCATAAACATAGGGTGGTTTTGTTTTTTTTTTTACATTTCGCCACTGTGTGTGACAATTGTATTGATTGATTGTATGGAGTGTCAGGTTGGATGTACGGCATCGATGCTTAGGACCACCGGTGCTTAGGACCAAACAAAGTTGTGATTGCCAATGCCAATTGCTGAAGCTGAACGAAGCTGAAGAAGAAGCTCAAATTCTCTGTGCGCCTGGGTGCCTGGGAGCGGCTAGTATGGTATGGTATGGTATGGTATGTATGCTGCAGATTAGGTTAGACGATTTTTTTTAAACAATTCGTGCTTTTATTTGTAGGGGCCGGTAAACGATAGTGAAACGACGGCGAACCTTTCCTTACACATGCAAGGAGCATCAGAGCAGATTACACAAACCACATGACAAGACATGGCAGCTGACTGAATATTGATTGATTGTTTTGTACACAGGACTTCAATGATCGGGCCAGTAAAGAAGAAGAAGATTGATTGGGTTGTTTCACATACAACCGAAGACTGCTCTATAAAAGGATTCCCCGTAATCCATGGCCCATCCATCCATTGTATGACAAAACAGCTAGACCTGTTGCCAACTCAACACCGTAAGCGTAACGGTCAACGCGTGGTTAAGAGGATATCGCACCTAGGGAAAGGGGGGGGGGGTCGGAGGCGGGCAGGGAATATAGTGAAACATAGTTTTTTTGCAGCTAAACATGCATCGGATCCACGCATCGGGTGTATTTTGTCTGAAAAATGAAAACTGAAACCAAAAAAAGCTGTTCACGAAGGATAGAGAGAGAGACAGAGAGGAAGAGGGGGGAAGATGGGGTGAGGCAACCAAAACGCGCACGGAGTACAGAATTGCACCGATGGCCCGGGATGTTATCACACAGCATCGTTGACGCTTAGCTCCTCCTTTGCCTCCCTTGCCGTGGCCAGTCATGATTCGGTTCGGATGGGTTTGTTGATGCTCAATCGGACACGGGTGGGTGTTGCGTGAGGGGGATGTGGCGCTCGCGGGAAAGGTTTTAAAGAGGAAACCGAACCGAAAGGGGCACTGGGGCGCGTTATTACACTGGAAAGAGACACGAAAGAAATCAGAAACACTGATTCGAAGACCTTTGCTGCGCTGCTGTGAGCCGTGGCCGCATGATGGCGCTGCAGAAGGGAGGTCCCGGTGCAGCCGGGCCAACGAATCACGTACCGGGTTGGGATGGAAGACACGAATCCGCGAGGCCAATCGATCGATCGATCGATTGTTCCGTTCAGCTAAAAAAACACCAATTGAGAATTAGCAATGAAGGTTTTCTTACGTATGGGAAAAGAAATGATTGGCCACGCGTGTGCTTCTGCTGCTGCTGCTGCCGCCGTCATCGAGGGTTGAAGTATGTTGTGACTGGCCGAAAACGGAGCTGTCAGAACTGAGGTCAGGTGAATCAGGTGTCAAAAGTGGGGGTTTGCCAGACTGGTCTATAGATAAAATAATATCGCTAATTGCAATAATCCATTGATAATGTGGTGCATGGTGGTGAATGAAATAAATTATTCTCATTATTATTGACATTATTATTCTTATTATTGGTGTTATTGATTGATGCATGGAATAGTTGAGTTTTATCGCAAATGGTCGTAAAGCGGTATTTATCGGTAGTAGAGGTTGCAAAAATTCACTAAAATAGTAAGCTAGAGTAAAACCACTCATTTTTGGTTGTTTTTGTTGGTTTTCGTGTGTTTTTTGTGTGAAAATGTGTGTAACCTAATTTGCATGAAAATCGTAAAAAAGCGGTATTTATCGGTGATTAGGCGTTCAGAAATTCAGTAAAATAGTAAATTTAATTAAAAACACTCAATTATGGGTTTTTATGTTGGTCTTGGTGGGTTTTTGTGTGCAAATGAGTGTGTGAACAGTTTTCATGAAAATCGTAAAAAAGCGTTGTTTTTCAGTGTTGGATGGTTGTAAAAAATGTACTTAATTAGTACGTTAGCACTGCGATACCGTGTTTTAGTTTTTATGTGGTTTTTTGTAGTTTCTCGTCCGCACGCCAGTGTACGTAATGGGCGAAGAAATGCTAAAAACGCAACATATATCGCTGCAGAATGGTTGTAGGAAATTCGGCGATAATTATCATGCAATAATTTGCGAACGGGAACGCAATTCTGTTGAATTTCTGGTCATCTGGTCGAGAGCTGGTCGAAAGCTGGTCTAGAGCTGGGATAAGGCTCGACAGAAGATAACTTTTTATACCAGCTCAAGGTCATCGAAGGTCAAGGGACCCGACAGACTTTGGTCGTGAACGAAAACCTATAGAAATGGGGGGTCTGGGCTGAGAAAATTGTGAAAAATTAAAAAATCTCTAAAAATCGCAAATATTCTGAATCGCCAGGAATGACCACACATGTATGGGCAAAGGTGGCGCCTTTAGGGTGAAAAACCGAAAAAACTAGCGCCCGTTGGCTGACGGGTCATTGACTTGGTGAGTGAGTGAGAGCGAGAGAGCACAGCAACGGCAGCAGCAAACATGCTCGTGGTGTACCAACCGAGTGCCATGGCTCCGTGTGATGGTTCGCTACTGGATATGTTTAGCGTTTTTGCGGAAAAGCATATGAATACAACGGAAAGTGATACAAAATATTCGCTGTTGCTAGCATATATCGCTTTTGCTTTCTCGCTAGCGCATTCGCTCTATGTGTGCTCTGTTGCATCGACTGCGTTGTCCGCCCGTATGGGGCGATTATATTCTTCTACCAAACGGTTGGTGTAACGAATGTACAGAAGAAATGCGTTTTTTTTTCGCAAATATTTCGCTAACCGTGTAATGTAACACTTTCAGTACCTTTAGTGCCATGGCACCCAAAATGCGCATGGATGATTCGTGTTTTCGCGAGGCCGCCGCTCAAATGATACATCGGATGGTAATATATGTGTAAGAAAACTGCTGGTTTGATATATTTGATTTGCTAATAGCCGGTGGAAAATGCGCAGCGCGTACACAGCGCTCAATGTTCAGCTCAAACGCAAAACCACCACACCAAAGGTCAAGAGCAAACACAGCGCTGAGACAGAAGAGAGCTAAACCGAGAGAGAATTGCGCACGAAAGAGCGCGAGAGAGTCGACGAGGGCGTCATTCTTACGCTAAACTTCAACGGGGCCAGACGTGACCTCGGAATTCGCTGGCCATGAACATCCGAACGGGTTCGAGTGTGTGTGTGTGTGTATATGTGACGAAAAAGTGATTGTTTCATGCGCCACGGTGAGTTTTAATGTTCTTTCGCATGAAATAGATGGCGTGCGTTTAAGAAAAAAGCATTGAAATTCATGCGAAAGAATTTTGTGTGCGTTCCAATCAAGTGCGACCCGGGTGTCATATATCCGTCGGATGGTCCGTTAACGGATTTGTTTACGAAAATCACCATTTTTCGTAAAGAGATAAAAAAAATTCAATAAAGTGATAAATTTGCTAAATATGCAAACGAAAAGTGTTTTACTTGCATCAGATTCACTGTTATTCCTTTTTTTTTTTTGCAACATTTCGCAATCCAAATGCTACATTTTCAGTACCTTTAGTGTCATGTCACCCACGTGTAGGTGACGGCAGTTGCGTTCATCTTAGCTTAGATTGTTTGCGGAGCATCATGACGCCATTCTCGATTGTTTCTTATCAAATTGGAATATTTCTAAGTCGTTCCAGTATGTTAACAAAGCATTCTGACGTCGTTTTAGAGTGGCCAGTCATGATTCGGTTCGGATGGGTTTGTTGATGCTCAATCGGACACGGGTGGGTGTTGCGTGAAGGGGATGTGGCGCTCGCGGGAAAGGTTTTAAAGAGGAAACCGAACCGAAAGGGGCACTGGGGCGCGTTATTACACTGGAAAGAGACACGAAAGAAATCAGAAACACTGATTCGAAGACCTTTGCTGCGCTGCTGTGAGCCGTGGCCGCATGATGGCGCTGCAGAAGGGAGGTCCCGGTGCAGCCGGGCCAACGAATCACGTACCGGGTTGGGATGGAAGACACGAATCCGCGAGGCCAATCGATCGATCGATCGATTAATCCGTTCAGCTAAAAAAAACACCAATTGAGAATTAGCAATGAAGGTTTTCTTACGTATGGGAAAAGAAATGATTGGCCACGCGTGTGCTTCTGCTGCTGCTGCTGCCGCCGTCATCGAGGGTTGAAGTATGTTGTGACTGGCCGAAAACGGAGCTGTCAGAACTCCGAAGGTCCGAATCAGGTGTCAAAAGTGGGGGTTTGCCAGACTGGTCTATAGATAAAATAATATCGCTAATTGCAATAATCCATTGATAATGTGGTGCATGGTGGTGAATGAAATAAATTATTCTCATTATTATTGACATTATTATTCTTATTATTGGTGTTATTGATTGATGCATGGAATAGTTGAGTTTTATCGCAATGGTCGTAAAGCTCGTATTTATCGGTAGTAGAGGTTGCAAAAATTCACTAAAATAGTAAGCTAGAGTAAAACCACTCATTTTTGGTTGTTTTTGTTGGTTTTCGTGTGTGTTTTGTGTGAAAATGTGTGTAACCTAATTTGCATGAAAATCGTAAAAAAGCGGTATTTATCGGTGATTAGGCGTTCAGAAATTCAGTAAAATAGTAAATTTAATTAAAAACACTCAATTATGGGTTTTTATGTTGGTCTTGGTGGGTTTTTGTGTGCAAATGAGTGTGTGAACAGTTTTCATGAAAATCGTAAAAAAGCGTTGTTTTTCAGTGTTGGATGGTTGTAAAAAATGTACTTAATTAGTACGTCAGCACTGCGATACCGTGTTTTAGTTTTTTCGTGGCTTTTTTGTAGTTTCTCGTCCGCACGCTGGTGTACGTAATGGGCGAAGAAATGCTAAAAACGCAACATATATCGCTGCAGAATGGTTGTAGGAAATTCGGCGATAATTATCATGCAACAATTTGCGCACGGGAACGCAATTCTGTTGAATTTCTGGTCATCTGGTCTAGAGCTGGGATAAGGCTCGACAGAAGATAACTTTTTATACCAGCTCAAGGTCAGCGAAGTCAAGGGAGTCAAGGGACCCGACAGACTTTGGTCGTGAACGAAAACCTATAGAAATGGGGGGTCTGGGCTGAGAAAATTGTGAAAAATTAAAAAATCTCTAAAAATCGCAAATATTCTGAATCGCCAGGAATGACCACACATGTATGGGCAAAGGTGGCGCCTTTAGGGTGAAAAACCGAAAAAACTAGCGCCCGTTGGCTGACGGGTCATTGACTTGGTGAGTGAGTGAGAGCGAGAGAGCACAGCAACGGCAGCAGCAAACATGCTCGTGGTGTACCAACCGAGTGCCATGGCTCCGTGTGATGGTTCGCTACTGGATATGTTTAGCCTTTTTGCGGAAAAGCATATGAATACAACGGAAAGTGATTCAAAATATTCGCTGTTGCTAGCATATATCGCTTTTGCTTTCTCGCTAGCGCATTCGCTCTATGTGTGCTCTGTTGCATCGACTGCGTTGTCCGCCCGTATGGGGCGATTATATTCTTCTACCAAACGGTTGGTGTAACGAATGTACAGAAGAAATGCGTTTTTTTTTCGCAAATATTTCGCTAACCGTGTAATGTAACACTTTCAGTACCTTTAGTGCCATGGCACCCAAAATGCGCATGGATGATTCGTGTTTTCGCGAGGCCGCCGCTCAAATGATACCTCGGATGGTAATATATGTGTAAGAAAACTGCTGGTTTGATATATTTGATTTGCTAATAGCCGGTGGAAAATGCGCAGCGCGTACACAGCGCTCAATGTTCAGCTCAAACGCAAAACCACCACACCAAAGGTCAAGAGCAAACACAGCGCTGAGACAGAAGAGAGCGAAACCGAGAGAGAATTGCGCACGAAAGAGCGCGAGAGAGTCAACGAGGGCGTCGATTCTTACGCTAAACTTCAACGGGGCCAGACGTGACTGCGGAATTCGCTGGCCATGAACATCCGAACGGGTTCGTGTGTGTGTGTGTATATGTGACGAAAAAGTGATTGTTTCATGCGCCACGGTGAGTTTTAATGTTCTTTCGCATGAAATAGATGGCGTGCGTTTAAGAAAAAAGCATTGAAATTCATGCGAAAGAATTTTGTGTGCGTTCCAATCAAGTGCGACCCGGGTGTCATATATCCGTCGGATGGTCCGTTAACGGATTTGTTTACGAAAATCACCATTTTTCGTAAAGAGATATAAATATTCAATAAAGTGATAAATTTGCTAAATATGCAAACGAAAAGTGTTTTACTTGCATCAGATTCACTGTTATTCCTTTTTTTTTGCAACATTTCGCAATCCAAATGTTACATTTTCAGTACCTTTAGTGTCATGTCACCCACGTGTAGGTGACGGCAGTTGCGTTCATCTTAGCTTAGATTGTTTGCGGAGCATCATGACGCCATTCTCGATTGTTTCTTATCAAATTGGAATATTTCTAAGTCGTTCCAGTATGTTAACAAAGCATTCTGACGTCGTTCTAGAGTGGCCAGTCATGATTCGGTTCGGATGGGTTTGTTGATGCTCAATCGGACACGGGTGGGTGTTGCGTGAGGGGGATGTGGCGCTCGCGGGAAAGGTTTTAAAGAGGAAACCGAACCGAAAGGGGCACTGGGGCGCGTTATTACACTGGAAAGAGACACGAAAGAAATCAGAAACACTGATTCGAAGACCTTTGCTGCGCTGCTGTGAGCCGTGGCCGCATGATGGCGCTGCAGAAGGGAGGTCCCGGTGCAGCCGGGCCAACGAATCACGTACCGGGTTGGGGTTGGAAGACACGAATCCGCGAGGCCAATCGATCGATCGATCGATTGTTCCGTTCAGCTAAAAAACACCAATTGAGAATTAGCAATGAAGGTTTTCTTACGTATGGGAAAAGAAATGATTGGCCACGCGTGTGCTTCTGCTGCTGCTGCTGCCGCCGTCATCGAGGGTTGAAGTATGTTGTGACTGGCCGAAAACGGAGCTGTCAGAACTGACGTACGGATCAGGTGTCAAAAGTGGGGGTTTGCCCGACTGGTCTATAGATAAAATAATATCGCTAATTGCAATAATCCATTGATAATGTGGTGCATGGTGGTGAATGAAATAAATTATTCTCATTATTATTGACATTATTATTCTTATTATTGGTGTTATTGATTGATGCATGGAATAGTTGAGTTTTGGTCGCAATGGTCGTAAAGCGGTATTTATCGGTAGTAGAGGTTGCAAAAATTCACTAAAATAGTAAGCTAGAGTAAAACCACTCATTTTTGGTTGTTTTTGTTGGTTTTCGTGTGTTTTTGTGTGAAAATGTGTGTAACCTAATTTGCATGAAAATCGTAAAAAAGTGGTATTTATCGGTGATTAGGCGTTCAGAAATTCAGTAAAATAGTAAATTTAATTAAAAACACTCAATTATGGGTTTTTATGTTGGTCTTGGTGGGTTTTTGTGTGCAAATGAGTGTGAACAGTTTTCATGAAAATCGTAAAAAAGCGTTGTTTTTCAGTGTTGGATGGTTGTAAAAAATGTACTTAATTAGTACGTCAGCACTGCGATACCGTGTTTTAGTTTTTTCGTGGTTTTTTGTAGTTTCTCGTCCGCACGCTGGTGTACGTAATGGGCGAAGAAATGCTAAAAACGCAACATATATCGCTGCAGAATGGTTGTAGGAAATTCGGCGATAATTATCATGCAACAATTTGCGCACGGGAACGCAATTCTGTTGAATTTCTGGTCATCTGGTCGAGAGCTGGTCGAAAGCTGGCATAAGGCTCGACAGACGATTACTTTTTATACCAGCTCAAGGTCATCGAAGGTCAAGGGACCCGACAGACTTTGGTCGTGAACGAAAACCTATAGAAATGGGGGGTCTGGGCTGAGAAAATTGTGAAAAATTAAAAAATCTCTAAAAATCGCAAATATTCTGAATCGCCAGGAATGACCACACATGTATGGGCAAAGGTGGCGCCTTTAGGGTGAAAAACCGAAAAAACTAGCGCCCGTTGGCTGACGGGTCATTGACTTGGTGAGTGAGTGAGAGCGAGAGAGCAAAGCAACGGCAGCAGCAAACATGCTCGTGGTGTACCAACCGAGTGCCATGGCTCCGTGTGATGGTTCGCTACTGGATATGTTTAGCGTTTTTGCGGAAAAGCATATGAATACAACGGAAAGTGATACAAAATATTCGCTGTTGCTAGCATATATTGCTTTTGCTTTCTCGCTAGCGCATTCGCTCTATGTGTGCTATGTGTTGCATCGACTGCGTTGTCCGCCCGTATGGGGCGATTATATTCTTCTACCAAACGGTTGGTGTAACGAATGTACAGAAGAAATGCGTTTTTTTTTTCGCAAATATTTCGCTAACCGTGTAATGTAACACTTTCAGTACCTTTAGTGCCATGGCACCCAAAATGCGCATGGATGATTCGTGTTTTCGCGAGGCCGCCGCTCAAATGATACATCGGATGGTAATATATGTGTAAGAAAACTACTGGTTTGATATATTTGATTTGCTAATAGCCGGTGGAAAATGCGCAGCGCGCACACAGCGCTCAATGTTCAGCTCAAACGCAAAACCACCACACCAAAGGTCAAGAGCAAACACAGCGCTGAGACAGAAGAGAGCTAAACCGAGAGAGAATTGCGCACGAAAGAGCGCGAGAGAGTCGACGAGGGCGTCATTCTTACGCTAAACTTCAACGGGGCCAGACGTGACCTCGGAATTCGCTGGCCATGAACATCCGAACGGGTTCGAGTGTGTGTGTGTGTGTATATGTGACGAAAAAGTGATTGTTTCATGCGCCACGGTGAGTTTTAATGTTCTTTCGCATGAAATAGATGGCGTGCGTTTAAGAAAAAAGCATTGAAATTCATGCGAAAGAATTTTGTGTGCGTTCCAATCAAGTGCGACCCGGGTGTCGGATATATCCGTCGGATGGTCCGTTAACGGATTTGTTTACGAAAATCACCATTTTTCGTAAAGAGATAAAAAAAATTCAATAAAGTGATAAATTTGCTAAATATGCAAACGAAAAGTGTTTTACTTGCATCAGATTCACTGTTATTCCTTTTTTTTTTGCAACATTTCGCAATCCAAATGCTACATTTTCAGTACCTTTAGTGTCATGTCACCCACGTGTAGGTGACGGCAGTTGCGTTCATCTTAGCTTAGATTGTTTGCGGAGCATCATGACGCCATTCTCGATTGTTTCTTATCAAATTGGAATATTTCTAAGTCGTTCCAGTATGTTAACAAAGCATTTAATTTTGCCTTTGCCGTGGCCAGTCATGATTCGGTTCGGATGGGTTTGTTGATGCTCAATCGGACACGGGTGGGTGTTGCGTGAGGGGGATGTGGCGCTCGCGGGAAAGGTTTTAAAGAGGAAACCGAACCGAAAGGGGCACTGGGGCGCGTTATTACACTGGAAAGAGACACGAAAGAAATCAGAAACACTGATTCGAAGACCTTTGCTGCGCTGCTGTGAGCCGTGGCCGCATGATGGCGCTGCAGAAGGGAGGTCCCGGTGCAGCCGGGCCAACGAATCACGTACCGGGTTGGGATGGAAGACACGAATCCGCGAGGCCAATCGATCGATCGATCGATTGTTCCGTTCAGCTAAAAAACAGCAATTGAGAATTAGCAATGAAGGTTTTCTTACGTATGGGAAAAGAAATGATTGGCCACGCGTGTGCTTCTGCTGCTGCTGCTGCCGCCGTCATCGAGGGTTGAAGTATGTTGTGACTGGCCGAAAACGGAGCTGTCAGAACTGACGTACGGATCAGGTGTCAAAAGTGGGGGTTTGCCCGACTGGTCTATAGATAAAATAATATCGCTAATTGCAATAATCCATTGATAATGTGGTGCATGGTGGTGAATGAAATAAATTATTCTCATTATTATTGACATTATTATTCTTATTATTGGTGTTATTGATTGATGCATGGAATAGTTGAGTTTTGGTCGCAATGGTCGTAAAGCGGTATTTATCGGTAGTAGAGGTTGCAAAAATTCACTAAAATAGTAAGCTAGAGTAAAACCACTCATTTTTGGTTGTTTTTGTTGGTTTTCGTGTGTTTTTGTGTGAAAATGTGTGTAACCTAATTTGCATGAAAATCGTAAAAAAGTGGTATTTATCGGTGATTAGGCGTTCAGAAATTCAGTAAAATAGTAAATTTAATTAAAAACACTCAATTATGGGTTTTTATGTTGGTCTTGGTGGGTTTTTGTGTGCAAATGAGTGTGAACAGTTTTCATGAAAATCGTAAAAAAGCGTTGTTTTTCAGTGTTGGATGGTTGTAAAAAATGTACTTAATTAGTACGTCAGCACTGCGATACCGTGTTTTAGTTTTTTCGTGGTTTTTTGTAGTTTCTCGTCCGCACGCTGGTGTACGTAATGGGCGAAGAAATGCTAAAAACGCAACATATATCGCTGCAGAATGGTTGTAGGAAATTCGGCGATAATTATCATGCAACAATTTGCGCACGGGAACGCAATTCTGTTGAATTTCTGGTCATCTGGTCGAGAGCTGGTCGAAAGCTGGCATAAGGCTCGACAGACGATTACTTTTTATACCAGCTCAAGGTCATCGAAGGTCAAGGGACCCGACAGATTTCGGTCGTGAACGAAAACCTATAGAAATGGGGGGTCTGGGCTGAGAAAATTGTGAAAAATTAAAAAATCTCTAAAAATCGCAAATATTCTGAATCGCCAGGAATGACCACACATGTATGGGCAAAGGTGGCGCCTTTAGGGTGAAAAACCGAAAAAACTAGCGCCCCTTTGGCTGACGGGTCATTGACTTGAGTGAGTGAGTGAGTGAGAGCGAGAGAGCAAAGCAACGGCAGCAGCAAACATGCTCGTGGTGTACCAACCGAGTGCCATGGCTCCGTGTGATGGTTCGCTACTGGATATGTTTAGCCTTTTTGCGGAAAAGCATATGAATACAACGGAAAGTGATACAAAATATTCGCTGTTGCTAGCATATATCGCTTTTGCTTTCTCGCTAGCGCATTCGCTCTATGTGTGCTATGTGTTGCATCGACTGCGTTGTCCGCCCGTATGGGGCGATTATATTCTTCTACCAAACGGTTGGTGTAACGAATGTACAGAAGAAATGCGTTTTTTTTTTCGCAAATATTTCGCTAACCGTGTAATGTAACACTTTCAGTACCTTTAGTGCCATGGCACCCAAAATGCGCATGGATGATTCGTGTTTTCGCGAGGCCGCCGCTCAAATGATACATCGGATGGTAATATATGTGTAAGAAAACTACTGGTTTGATATATTTGATTTGCTAATAGCCGGTGGAAAATGCGCAGCGCGCACACAGCGCTCAATGTTCAGCTCAAACGCAAAACCACCACACCAAAGGTCAAGAGCAAACACAGCGCTGAGACAGAAGAGAGCTAAACCGAGAGAGAATTGCGCACGAAAGAGCGCGAGAGAGTCGACGAGGGCGTCATTCTTACGCTAAACTTCAACGGGGCCAGACGTGACCTCGGAATTCGCTGGCCATGAACATCCGAACGGGTTCGAGTGTGTGTGTGTGTGTATATGTGACGAAAAAGTGATTGTTTCATGCGCCACGGTGAGTTTTAATGTTCTTTCGCATGAAATAGATGGCGTGCGTTTAAGAAAAAAGCATTGAAATTCATGCGAAAGAATTTTGTGTGCGTTCCAATCAAGTGCGACCCGGGTGTCATATATCCGTCGGATGGTCCGTTAACGGATTTGTTTACGAAAATCACCATTTTTCGTAAAGAGATAAAAAAAATTCAATAAAGTGATAAATTTGCTAAATATGCAAACGAAAAGTGTTTTACTTGCATCAGATTCACTGTTATTCCTTTTTTTTTTTTGCAACATTTCGCAATCCAAATGCTACATTTTCAGTACCTTTAGTGTCATGTCACCCACGTGTAGGTGACGGCAGTTGCGTTCATCTTAGCTTAGATTGTTTGCGGAGCATCATGACGCCATTCTCGATTGTTTCTTATCAAATTGGAATATTTCTAAGTCGTTCCAGTATGTTAACAAAGCATTTAATTTTGCCTTTGCCGTGGCCAGTCATGATTCGGTTCGGATGGGTTTGTTGATGCTCAATCGGACACGGGTGGGTGTTGCGTGAGGGGGATGTGGCGCTCGCGGGAAAGGTTTTAAAGAGGAAACCGAACCGAAAGGGGCACTGGGGCGCGTTATTACACTGGAAAGAGACACGAAAGAAATCAGAAACACTGATTCGAAGACCTTTGCTGCGCTGCTGTGAGCCGTGGCCGCATGATGGCGCTGCAGAAGGGAGGTCCCGGTGCAGCCGGGCCAACGAATCACGTACCGGGTTGGGATGGAAGACACGAATCCGCGAGGCCAATCGATCGATCGATCGATTGTTCCGTTCAGCTAAAAAACAGCAATTGAGAATTAGCAATGAAGGTTTTCTTACGTATGGGAAAAGAAATGATTGGCCACGCGTGTGCTTCTGCTGCTGCTGCTGCCGCCGTCATCGAGGGTTGAAGTATGTTGTGACTGGCCGAAAACGGAGCTGTCAGAACTGACGTACGGATCAGGTGTCAAAAGTGGGGGTTTGCCCGACTGGTCTATAGATAAAATAATATCGCTAATTGCAATAATCCATTGATAATGTGGTGCATGGTGGTGAATGAAATAAATTATTCTCATTATTATTGACATTATTATTCTTATTATTGGTGTTATTGATTGATGCATGGAATAGTTGAGTTTTGGTCGCAATGGTCGTAAAGCGGTATTTATCGGTAGTAGAGGTTGCAAAAATTCACTAAAATAGTAAGCTAGAGTAAAACCACTCATTTTTGGTTGTTTTTGTTGGTTTTCGTGTGTTTTTGTGTGAAAATGTGTGTAACCTAATTTGCATGAAAATCGTAAAAAAGTGGTATTTATCGGTGATTAGGCGTTCAGAAATTCAGTAAAATAGTAAATTTAATTAAAAACACTCAATTATGGGTTTTTATGTTGGTCTTGGTGGGTTTTTGTGTGCAAATGAGTGTGAACAGTTTTCATGAAAATCGTAAAAAAGCGTTGTTTTTCAGTGTTGGATGGTTGTAAAAAATGTACTTAATTAGTACGTCAGCACTGCGATACCGTGTTTTAGTTTTTTCGTGGTTTTTTGTAGTTTCTCGTCCGCACGCTGGTGTACGTAATGGGCGAAGAAATGCTAAAAACGCAACATATATCGCTGCAGAATGGTTGTAGGAAATTCGGCGATAATTATCATGCAACAATTTGCGCACGGGAACGCAATTCTGTTGAATTTCTGGTCATCTGGTCTAGAGCTGGGATAAGGCTCGACAGAAGATAACTTTTTATACCAGCTCAAGGTCAGCGAAGTCAAGGGAGTCAAGGGACCCGACAGACTTTGGTCGTGAACGAAAACCTATAGAAATGGGGGGTCTGGGCTGAGAAAATTGTGAAAAATTAAAAAATCTCTAAAAATCGCAAATATTCTGAATCGCCAGGAATGACCACACATGTATGGGCAAAGGTGGCGCCTTTAGGGTGAAAAACCGAAAAAACTAGCGCCCGTTGGCTGACGGGTCATTGACTTGGTGAGTGAGTGAGAGCGAGAGAGCAAAGCAACGGCAGCAGCAAACATGCTCGTGGTGTACCAACCGAGTGCCATGGCTCCGTGTGATGGTTCGCTACTGGATATGTTTAGCCTTTTTGCGGAAAAGCATATGAATACAACGGAAAGTGATTCAAAATATTCGCTGTTGCTAGCATATATTGCTTTTGCTTTCTCGCTAGCGCATTCGCTCTATGTGTGCTATGTGTTGCATCGACTGCGTTGTCCGCCCGTATGGGGCGATTATATTCTTCTACCAAACGGTTGGTGTAACGAATGTACAGAAGAAATGCGTTTTTTTTTTCGCAAATATTTCGCTAACCGAAACACCGTAACACTTTCAGTACCTTTAGTGCCATGGCACCCAAAATGCGCATGGATGATTCGTGTTTTCGCGAGGCCGCCGCTCAAATGATACATCGGATGGTAATATATGTGTAAGAAAACTGCTGGTGATATATTTGATTTGCTAATAGCCGGTGGAAAATGCGCAGCGCACACAGCGCTCAATGTTCAGCTCAAACGCAAAACCACCACACCAAAGGTCAAGAGCAAACACAGCGCTGAGACAGAAGACGAGCGAAACCGAGAGAGAATTGCGCACGAAAGAGCGCGAGAGAGTCAACGAGGGCGTCATTCTTACGCTAAACTTCAACGGGGCCAGACGTGACTGCGGAATTCGCTGGCCATGAACATCCGAACGGGTTCGAGTGTGTGCGTGTGTATATGTGACGAAAAAGTGATTGTTTCATGCGCCACGGTGAGTTTTAATGTTCTTTCGCATGAAATAGATGGCGTGCGTTTAAGAAAAAAGCATTGAAATTCATGCGAAAGAATTTTGTGTGCGTTCCAATCAAGTGCGACCCGGGTGTCATATATCCGTCGGATGGTCCGTTAACGGATTTGTTTACGAAAATCACCATTTTTCGTAAAGAGATAAAAAAAATTCAATAAAGTGATAAATTTGCTAAATATGCAAACGAAAAGTGTTTTACTTGCATCAGATTCACTGTTATTCCTTTTTTTTTTTTGCAACATTTCGCAATCCAAATGCTACATTTTCAGTACCTTTAGTGTCATGTCACCCACGTGTAGGTGACGGCAGTTGCGTTCATCTTAGCTTAGATTGTTTGCGGAGCATCATGACGCCATTCTCGATTGTTTCTTATCAAATTGGAATATTTCTAAGTCGTTCCAGTATGTTAACAAAGCATTTAATTTTGCCTTTGCCGTGGCCAGTCATGATTCGGTTCGGATGGGTTTGTTGATGCTCAATCGGACACGGGTGGGTGTTGCGTGAGGGGGATGTGGCGCTCGCGGGAAAGGTTTTAAAGAGGAAACCGAACCGAAAGGGGCACTGGGGCGCGTTATTACACTGGAAAGAGACACGAAAGAAATCAGAAACACTGATTCGAAGACCTTTGCTGCGCTGCTGTGAGCCGTGGCCGCATGATGGCGCTGCAGAAGGGAGGTCCCGGTGCAGCCGGGCCAACGAATCACGTACCGGGTTGGGATGGAAGACACGAATCCGCGAGGCCAATCGATCGATCGATCGATTAATCCGTTCAGCTAAAAAAAACACCAATTGAGAATTAGCAATGAAGGTTTTCTTACGTATGGGAAAAGAAATGATTGGCCACGCGTGTGCTTCTGCTGCTGCTGCTGCCGCCGTCATCGAGGGTTGAAGTATGTTGTGACTGGCCGAAAACGGAGCTGTCAGAACTCCGAAGGTCCGAATCAGGTGTCAAAAGTGGGGGTTTGCCAGACTGGTCTATAGATAAAATAATATCGCTAATTGCAATAATCCATTGATAATGTGGTGCATGGTGGTGAATGAAATAAATTATTCTCATTATTATTGACATTATTATTCTTATTATTGGTGTTATTGATTGATGCATGGAATAGTTGAGTTTTATCGCAATGGTCGTAAAGCTCGTATTTATCGGTAGTAGAGGTTGCAAAAATTCACTAAAATAGTAAGCTAGAGTAAAACCACTCATTTTTGGTTGTTTTTGTTGGTTTTCGTGTGTGTTTTGTGTGAAAATGTGTGTAACCTAATTTGCATGAAAATCGTAAAAAAGCGGTATTTATCGGTGATTAGGCGTTCAGAAATTCAGTAAAATAGTAAATTTAATTAAAAACACTCAATTATGGGTTTTTATGTTGGTCTTGGTGGGTTTTTGTGTGCAAATGAGTGTGTGAACAGTTTTCATGAAAATCGTAAAAAAGCGTTGTTTTTCAGTGTTGGATGGTTGTAAAAAATGTACTTAATTAGTACGTCAGCACTGCGATACCGTGTTTTAGTTTTTTCGTGGCTTTTTTGTAGTTTCTCGTCCGCACGCTGGTGTACGTAATGGGCGAAGAAATGCTAAAAACGCAACATATATCGCTGCAGAATGGTTGTAGGAAATTCGGCGATAATTATCATGCAACAATTTGCGCACGGGAACGCAATTCTGTTGAATTTCTGGTCATCTGGTCTAGAGCTGGGATAAGGCTCGACAGAAGATAACTTTTTATACCAGCTCAAGGTCAGCGAAGTCAAGGGAGTCAAGGGACCCGACAGACTTTGGTCGTGAACGAAAACCTATAGAAATGGGGGGTCTGGGCTGAGAAAATTGTGAAAAATTAAAAAATCTCTAAAAATCGCAAATATTCTGAATCGCCAGGAATGACCACACATGTATGGGCAAAGGTGGCGCCTTTAGGGTGAAAAACCGAAAAAACTAGCGCCCGTTGGCTGACGGGTCATTGACTTGGTGAGTGAGTGAGAGCGAGAGAGCAAAGCAACGGCAGCAGCAAACATGCTCGTGGTGTACCAACCGAGTGCCATGGCTCCGTGTGATGGTTCGCTACTGGATATGTTTAGCCTTTTTGCGGAAAAGCATATGAATACAACGGAAAGTGATTCAAAATATTCGCTGTTGCTAGCATATATTGCTTTTGCTTTCTCGCTAGCGCATTCGCTCTATGTGTGCTATGTGTTGCATCGACTGCGTTGTCCGCCCGTATGGGGCGATTATATTCTTCTACCAAACGGTTGGTGTAACGAATGTACAGAAGAAATGCGTTTTTTTTTTCGCAAATATTTCGCTAACCGAAACACCGTAACACTTTCAGTACCTTTAGTGCCATGGCACCCAAAATGCGCATGGATGATTCGTGTTTTCGCGAGGCCGCCGCTCAAATGATACATCGGATGGTAATATATGTGTAAGAAAACTGCTGGTGATATATTTGATTTGCTAATAGCCGGTGGAAAATGCGCAGCGCACACAGCGCTCAATGTTCAGCTCAAACGCAAAACCACCACCAAAGGTCAAGAGCAAACACAGCGCTGAGACAGAAGAGAGCGAAACCGAGAGAGAATTGCGCACGAAAGAGCGCGAGAGAGTCAACGAGGGCGTCATTCTTACGCTAAACTTCAACGGGGCCAGACGTGACTGCGGAATTCGCTGGCCATGAACATCCGAACGGGTTCGAGTGTGTGTGTGTGTGTATATGTGACGAAAAAGTGATTGTTTCATGCGCCACGGTGAGTTTTAATGTTCTTTCGCATGAAATAGATGGCGTGCGTTTAAGAAAAAAGCATTGAAATTCATGCGAAAGAATTTTGTGTGCGTTCCAATCAAGTGCGACCCGGGTGTCGGATATATCCGTCGGATGGTCCGTTAACGGATTTGTTTACGAAAATCACCATTTTTCGTAAAGAGATATAAATATTCAATAAAGTGATAAATTTGCTAAATATGCAAACGAAAAGTGTTTTACTTGCATCAGATTCACTGTTATTCCTTTTTTTTTTTGCAACATTTCGCAATCCAAATGTACATACATTTTCAGTACCTTTAGTGTCATGTCACCCACGTGTAGGTGACGGCAGTTGCGTTCATCTTAGCTTAGATTGTTTGCGGAGCATCATGACGCCATTCTCGATTGTTTCTTATCAAATTGGAATATTTCTAAGTCGTTCCAGTATGTTAACAAAGCATTCTGACGTCGTTTTAGAGTGGCCAGTCATGATTCGGTTCGGATGGGTTTGTTGATGCTCAATCGGACACGGGTGGGTGTTGCGTGAAGGGGATGTGGCGCTCGCGGGAAAGGTTTTAAAGAGGAAACCGAACCGAAAGGGGCACTGGGGCGCGTTATTACACTGGAAAGAGACACGAAAGAAATCAGAAACACTGATTCGAAGACCTTTGCTGCGCTGCTGTGAGCCGTGGCCGCATGATGGCGCTGCAGAAGGGAGGTCCCGGTGCAGCCGGGCCAACGAATCACGTACCGGGTTGGGATGGAAGACACGAATCCGCGAGGCCAATCGATCGATCGATCGATTAATCCGTTCAGCTAAAAAAAACACCAATTGAGAATTAGCAATGAAGGTTTTCTTACGTATGGGAAAAGAAATGATTGGCCACGCGTGTGCTTCTGCTGCTGCTGCTGCCGCCGTCATCGAGGGTTGAAGTATGTTGTGACTGGCCGAAAACGGAGCTGTCAGAACTCCGAAGGTCCGAATCAGGTGTCAAAAGTGGGGGTTTGCCAGACTGGTCTATAGATAAAATAATATCGCTAATTGCAATAATCCATTGATAATGTGGTGCATGGTGGTGAATGAAATAAATTATTCTCATTATTATTGACATTATTATTCTTATTATTGGTGTTATTGATTGATGCATGGAATAGTTGAGTTTTATCGCAATGGTCGTAAAGCTCGTATTTATCGGTAGTAGAGGTTGCAAAAATTCACTAAAATAGTAAGCTAGAGTAAAACCACTCATTTTTGGTTGTTTTTGTTGGTTTTCGTGTGTTTTTGTGTGAAAATGTGTGTAACCTAATCTGCACGAAAATCGTAAAAAAGCGGTATTTATCGGTGATTAGGCGTTCAGAAATTCAGTAAAATAGTAAATTTAATTAAAAACACTCAATTATGGGTTTTTATGTTGGTCTTGGTGGGTTTTTGTGTGCAAATGAGTGTGAACAGTTTTCATGAAAATCGTAAAAAAGCGTTGTTTTTCAGTGTTGGATGGTTGTAAAAAATGTACTTAATTAGTACGTCAGCACTGCGATACCGTGTTTTAGTTTTTTCGTGGTTTTTTGTAGTTTCTCGTCCGCACGCTGGTGTACGTAATGGGCGAAGAAATGCTAAAAACGCAACATATATCGCTGCAGAATGGTTGTAGGAAATTCGGCGATAATTATCATGCAACAATTTGCGCACGGGAACGCAATTCTGTTGAATTTCTGGTCATCTGGTCGAGAGCTGGTCGAAAGCTGGCATAAGGCTCGACAGAAGATAACTTTTTATACCAGCTCAAGGTCATCGAAGGTCAAGGGACCCGACAGATTTCGGTCGTGAACGAAAACCTATAGAAATGGGGGGTCTGGGCTGAGAAAATTGTGAAAAATTAAAAAATCTCTAAAAATCGCAAATATTCTGAATCGCCAGGAATGACCACACATGTATGGGCAAAGGTGGCGCCTTTAGGGTGAAAAACCGAAAAAACTAGCGCCCGTTGGCTGACGGGTCATTGACTTGGTGAGTGAGTGAGAGCGAGAGAGCAAAGCAACGGCAGCAGCAAACATGCTCGTGGTGTACCAACCGAGTGCCATGGCTCCGTGTGATGGTTCGCTACTGGATATGTTTAGCCTTTTTGCGGAAAAGCATATGAATACAACGGAAAGTGATACAAAATATTCGCTGTTGCTAGCAAATATATCGCTTTTGCTTTCTCGCTAGCGCATTCGCTCTATGTGTGCTCTGTTGCATCGACTGCGTCGTCCGCCCGTATGGGGCGATTATATTCTTCTACCAAACGGTTGGTGTAACGAATGTACAGAAGAAATGCGTTTTTTTTTTCGCAAATATTTCGCTAACCGTGTAATGTAACACTTTCAGTACCTTTAGTGCCATGGCACCCAAAATGCGCATGGATGATTCGTGTTTTCGCGAGGCCGCCGCTCAAATGATACATCGGATGGTAATATATGTGTAAGAAAACTGCTGGTTTGATATATTTGATTTGCTAATAGCCGGTGGAAAATGCGCAGCGCACACAGCGCTCAATGTTCAGCTCAAACGCAAAACCACCACCAAAGGTCAAGAGCAAACACAGCGCTGAGACAGAAGAGAGCGAAACCGAGAGAGAGAATTGCGCACGAAAGAGCGCGAGAGAGTCAACGAGGGCGTCATTCTTACGCTAAACTTCAACGGGGCCAGACGTGACCTCGGAATTCGCTGGCCATGAACATCCGAACGGGTTCGAGTGTGTGTGTGTGTATATGTGACGAAAAAGTGATTGTTTCATGCGCCACGGTGAGTTTTAATGTTCTTTCGCATGAAATAGATGGCGTGCGTTTAAGAAAAAAGCATTGAAATTCATGCGAAAGAATTTTGTGTGCGTTCCAATCAAGTGCGACCCGGGTGTCATATATCCGTCGGATGGTCCGTTAACGGATTTGTTTACGAAAATCACCATTTTTCGTAAAGAGATAAAAAAAATTCAATAAAGTGATAAATTTGCTAAATATGCAAACGAAAAGTGTTTTACTTGCATCAGATTCACTGTTATTCCTTTTTTTTTTTGCAACATTTCGCAATCCAAATGTTACATTTTCAGTACCTTTAGTGTCATGTCACCCACGACGTAGGTGACGGCAGTTGCGTTCATCTTAGCTTAGATTGTTTGCGGAGCATCATGACGCCATTCTCGATTGTTTCTTATCAAATTGGAATATTTCTAAGTCGTTCCAGTATGTTAACAAAGCATTCTGACGTCGTTCTAGAGTGGCCAGTCATGATTCGGTTCGGATGGGTTTGTTGATGCTCAATCGGACACGGGTGGGTGTTGCGTGAGGGGGATGTGGCGCTCGCGGGAAAGGTTTTAAAGAGGAAACCGAACCGAAAGGGGCACTGGGGCGCGTTATTACACTGGAAAGAGACACGAAAGAAATCAGAAACACTGATTCGAAGACCTTTGCTGCGCTGCTGTGAGCCGTGGCCGCATGATGGCGCTGCAGAAGGGAGGTCCCGGTGCAGCCGGGCCAACGAATCACGTACCGGGTTGGGATGGAAGTCACGGATCCGCGAGGCCAATCGATCGATCGATTGTTCCGTTCAGCTAAAAAAACACCAATTGAGAATTAGCAATGAAGGTTTTCTTACGTATGGGAAAAGAAATGATTGGCCACGCGTGTGCTTCTGCTGCTGCTGCTGCCGCCGTCATCGAGGGTTGAAGTATGTTGTGACTGGCCGAAAACGGAGCTGTCAGAACTCCGAAGGTCCGAATCAGGTGTCAAAAGTGGGGGTTTGCCCGACTGGTCTATAGATAAAATAATATCGCTAATTGCAATAATCCATTGATAATGTGGTGCATGGTGGTGAATGAAATAAATTATTCTCATTATTATTGACATTATTATTCTTATTATTGGTGTTATTGATTGATGCATGGAATAGTTGAGTTTTATCGCAATGGTCGTAAAGCGGTTTTTTATCGGTAGTAGAGGTTGCAAAAATTCACTAAAATAGTAAGCTAGAGTAAAACCACTCATTTTTGGTTGTTTTTGTTGGTTTTCGTGTGTGTTTTGTGTGAAAATGTGTGTAACCTAATTTGCATGAAAATCGTAAAAAAGCGGTATTTATCGGTGATTAGGCGTTCAGAAATTCAGTAAAATAGTAAATTTAATTAAAAACACTCAATTATGGGTTTTTATGTTGGTCTTGGTGGGTTTTTGTGTGCAAATGAGTGTGTGAACAGTTTTCATGAAAATCGTAAAAAAGCGTTGTTTTTCAGTGTTGGATGGTTGTAAAAAATGTACTTAATTAGTACGTCAGCACTGCGATACCGTGTTTTAGTTTTTTCGTGGCTTTTTTGTAGTTTCTCGTCCGCACGCTGGTGTACGTAATGGGCGAAGAAATGCTAAAAACGCAACATATATCGCTGCAGAATGGTTGTAGGAAATTCGGCGATAATTATCATGCAACAATTTGCGCACGGGAACGCAATTCTGTTGAATTTCTGGTCATCTGGTCTAGAGCTGGGATAAGGCTCGACAGAAGATAACTTTTTATACCAGCTCAAGGTCAGCGAAGTCAAGGGAGTCAAGGGACCCGACAGACTTTGGTCGTGAACGAAAACCTATAGAAATGGGGGGTCTGGGCTGAGAAAATTGTGAAAAATTAAAAAATCTCTAAAAATCGCAAATATTCTGAATCGCCAGGAATGACCACACATGTATGGGCAAAGGTGGCGCCTTTAGGGTGAAAAACCGAAAAAACTAGCGCCCGTTGGCTGACGGGTCATTGACTTGGTGAGTGAGTGAGAGCGAGAGAGCACAGCAACGGCAGCAGCAAACATGCTCGTGGTGTACCAACCGAGTGCCATGGCTCCGTGTGATGGTTCGCTACTGGATATGTTTAGCGTTTTTGCGGAAAAGCATATGAATACAACGGAAAGTGATACAAAATATTCGCTGTTGCTAGCATATATCGCTTTTGCTTTCTCGCTAGCGCATTCGCTCTATGTGTGCTCTGTTGCATCGACTGCGTTGTCCGCCCGTATGGGGCGATTATATTCTTCTACCAAACGGTTGGTGTAACGAATGTACAGAAGAAATGCGTTTTTTTTTCGCAAATATTTCGCTAACCGTGTAATGTAACACTTTCAGTACCTTTAGTGCCATGGCACCCAAAATGCGCATGGATGATTCGTGTTTTCGCGAGGCCGCCGCTCAAATGATACATCGGATGGTAATGGTAATATGTGTAAGAAAACTGCTGGTGATATATTTGATTTGCTAATAGCCGGTGGAAAATGCGCAGCGCACACAGCGCTCAATGTTCAGCTCAAACGCAAAACCACCACACCAAAGGTCAAGAGCAAACACAGCGCTGAGACAGAAGAGAGCGAAACCGAGAGAGAGAATTGCGCACGAAAGAGCGCGAGAGAGTCAACGAGGGCGTCATTCTTACGCTAAACTTCAACGGGGCCAGACGTGACTGCGGAATTCGCTGGCCATGAACATCCGAACGGGTTCGAGTGTGTGCGTGTGTATATGTGACGAAAAAGTGATTGTTTCATGCGCCACGGTGAGTTTTAATGTTCTTTCGCATGAAATAGATGGCGTGCGTTTAAGAAAAAAGCATTGAAATTCATGCGAAAGAATTTTGTGTGCGTTCCAATCAAGTGCGACCCGGGTGTCATATATCCGTCGGATGGTCCGTTAACGGATTTGTTTACGAAAATCACCATTTTTCGTAAAGAGATAAAAAAAATTCAATAAAGTGATAAATTTGCTAAATATGCAAACGAAAAGTGTTTTACTTGCATCGGATTCACTGTTATTCCTTTTTTTTTTGCAACATTTCGCAATCCAAATGTTACATTTTCAGTACCTTTAGTGTCATGTCACCCACGTGTGGGTGACGGCAGTTGCGTTCATCTTAGCTTAGATTGTTTGCGGAGCATCATGACGCCATTCTCGATTGTTTCTTATCAAATTGGAATATTTCTAAGTCGTTCCAGTATGTTAACAAAGCATTCTGACGTCGTTCTAGAGTGGCCAGTCATGATTCGGTTCGGATGGGTTTGTTGATGCTCAATCGGACACGGGTGGGTGTTGCGTGAGGGGGATGTGGCGCTCGCGGGAAAGGTTTTAAAGAGGAAACCGAACCGAAAGGGGCACTGGGGCGCGTTATTACACTGGAAAGAGACACGAAAGAAATCAGAAACACTGATTCGAAGACCTTTGCTGCGCTGCTGTGAGCCGTGGCCGCATGATGGCGCTGCAGAAGGGAGGTCCCGGTGCAGCCGGGCCAACGAATCACGTACCGGGTTGGGATGGAAGACACGAATCCGCGAGGCCAATCGATCGATCGATTGTTCCGTTCAGCTAAAAAAACACCAATTGAGAATTAGCAATGAAGGTTTTCTTACGTATGGGAAAAGAAATGATTGGCCACGCGTGTGCTTCTGCTGCTGCTGCTGCCGCCGTCATCGAGGGTTGAAGTATGTTGTGACTGGCCGAAAACGGAGCTGTCAGAACTCCGAAGGTCCGAATCAGGTGTCAAAAGTGGGGGTTTGCCCGACTGGTCTATAGATAAAATAATATCGCTAATTGCAATAATCCATTGATAATGTGGTGCATGGTGGTGCATGAAATAAATTATTCTCATTATTATTGACATTATTATTCTTATTATTGGTGTTATTAATTGATGCATGGAATAGTTGAGTTTTGGTCGCAATGGTCGTAAAGCGGTATTTATCGGTAGTAGAGGTTGCAAAAATTCACTAAAATAGTAAGCTAGAGTAAAACCACTCATTTTTGGTTGATTTTGTTGGTTTTCGTGTGTTTTTGTGTGAAAATGTGTGTAACCTAATTTGCACGAAAATCGTAAAAAAGCGGTATTTATCGGTGATTAGGCGTTCAGAAATTCAGTAAAATAGTAAATTTAATTAAAAACACTCAATTATGGGTTTTTATGTTGGTCTTGGTGGGTTTTTGTGTGCAAATGAGTGTGAACAGTTTTCATGAAAATCGTAAAAAAGCGGTATTTATCGGTGATTAAGCGTTCAGAAATTCAGTAAAATAGTAAATTTAATTAAAAACACTCAATTATGGGTTTTTATGTTGGTCTTGGTGGGTTTTTGTGTGCAAATGAGTGTGAACAGTTTTCATGAAAATCGTAAAAAAGCGTTGTTTTTCAGTGTTGGATGGTTGTAAAAAATGTACTTAATTAGTACGTCAGCACTGCGATACCGTGTTTTAGTTTTTTCGTGGCTTTTTTGTAGTTTCTCGTCCGCACGCTGGTGTACGTAATGGGCGAAGAAATGCTAAAAACGCAACATATATCGCTGCAGAATGGTTGTAGGAAATTCGGCGATAATTATCATGCAACAATTTGCGCACGGGAACGCAATTCTGTTGAATTTCTGGTCATCTGGTCTAGAGCTGGGATAAGGCTCGACAGAAGATAACTTTTTATACCAGCTCAAGGTCATCGAAGGTCAAGGGACCCGACAGATTTCGGTCGTGAACGAAAACCTATAGAAATGGGGGGTCTGGGCTGAGAAAATTGTGAAAAATTAAAAAATCTCTAAAAATCGCAAATATTCTGAATCGCCAGGAATGACCACACATGTATGGGCAAAGGTGGCGCCTTTAGGGTGAAAAACCGAAAAACCTAGCGCCTCTTTGGCTGACGGGTCATTGACTTGGTGAGTGAGTGAGAGCGAGAGAGCAAAGCAACGGCAGCAGCAAACATGCTCGTGGTGTACCAACCGAGTGCCATGGCTCCGTGTGATGGTTCGCTACTGGATATGTTTAGCCTTTTTGCGGAAAAGCATATGAATACAACGGAAAGTGATTCAAAATATTCGCTGTTGCTAGCATATATTGCTTTTGCTTTCTCGCTAGCGCATTCGCTCTATGTGTGCTATGTGTTGCATCGACTGCGTTGTCCGCCCGTATGGGGCGATTATATTCTTCTACCAAACGGTTGGTGTAACGAATGTACAGAAGAAATGCGTTTTTTTTTTCGCAAATATTTCGCTAACCGAAACACCGTAACACTTTCAGTACCTTTAGTGCCATGGCACCCAAAATGCGCATGGATGATTCGTGTTTTCGCGAGGCCGCCGCTCAAATGATACATCGGATGGTAATGGTAATATGTGTAAGAAAACTGCTGGTGATATATTTGATTTGCTAATAGCCGGTGGAAAATGCGCAGCGCACACAGCGCTCAATGTTCAGCTCAAACGCAAAACCACCACACCAAAGGTCAAGAGCAAACACAGCGCTGAGACAGAAGAGAGCGAAACCGAGAGAGAGAATTGCGCACGAAAGAGCGCGAGAGAGTCAACGAGGGCGTCATTCTTACGCTAAACTTCAACGGGGCCAGACGTGACTGCGGAATTCGCTGGCCATGAACATCCGAACGGGTTCGAGTGTGTGCGTGTGTATATGTGACGAAAAAGTGATTGTTTCATGCGCCACGGTGAGTTTTAATGTTCTTTCGCATGAAATAGATGGCGTGCGTTTAAGAAAAAAGCATTGAAATTCATGCGAAAGAATTTTGTGTGCGTTCCAATCAAGTGCGACCCGGGTGTCATATATCCGTCGGATGGTCCGTTAACGGATTTGTTTACGAAAATCACCATTTTTCGTAAAGAGATAAAAAAAATTCAATAAAGTGATAAATTTGCTAAATATGCAAACGAAAAGTGTTTTACTTGCATCGGATTCACTGTTATTCCTTTTTTTTTTGCAACATTTCGCAATCCAAATGTTACATTTTCAGTACCTTTAGTGTCATGTCACCCACGTGTGGGTGACGGCAGTTGCGTTCATCTTAGCTTAGATTGTTTGCGGAGCATCATGACGCCATTCTCGATTGTTTCTTATCAAATTGGAATATTTCTAAGTCGTTCCAGTATGTTAACAAAGCATTCTGACGTCGTTCTAGAGTGGCCAGTCATGATTCGGTTCGGATGGGTTTGTTGATGCTCAATCGGACACGGGTGGGTGTTGCGTGAGGGGGATGTGGCGCTCGCGGGAAAGGTTTTAAAGAGGAAACCGAACCGAAAGGGGCACTGGGGCGCGTTATTACACTGGAAAGAGACACGAAAGAAATCAGAAACACTGATTCGAAGACCTTTGCTGCGCTGCTGTGAGCCGTGGCCGCATGATGGCGCTGCAGAAGGGAGGTCCCGGTGCAGCCGGGCCAACGAATCACGTACCGGGTTGGGATGGAAGACACGAATCCGCGAGGCCAATCGATCGATCGATTGTTCCGTTCAGCTAAAAAAACACCAATTGAGAATTAGCAATGAAGGTTTTCTTACGTATGGGAAAAGAAATGATTGGCCACGCGTGTGCTTCTGCTGCTGCTGCTGCCGCCGTCATCGAGGGTTGAAGTATGTTGTGACTGGCCGAAAACGGAGCTGTCAGAACTGAGGTCAGGTGAATCAGGTGTCAAAAGTGGGGGTTTGCCAGACTGGTCTATAGATAAAATAATATCGCTAATTGCAATAATCCATTGATAATGTGCATGGTGGTGAATGAAATAAATTATTCTCATTATTATTGACATTATTATTCTTATTATTGGTGTTATTGATTGATGCATGGAATAGTTGAGTTTTGGTCGCAATGGTCGTAAAGCGGTATTTATCGGTAGTAGAGGTTGCAAAAATTCACTAAAATAGTAAGCTAGAGTAAAACCACTCATTTTTGGTTGATTTTGTTGGTTTTCGTGTGTTTTTGTGTGAAAATGTGTGTAACCTAATTTGCACGAAAATCGTAAAAAAGCGGTATTTATCGGTGATTAGGCGTTCAGAAATTCAGTAAAATAGTAAATTTAATTAAAAACACTCAATTATGGGTTTTTATGTTGGTCTTGGTGGGTTTTTGTGTGCAAATGAGTGTGAACAGTTTTCATGAAAATCGTAAAAAAGCGGTATTTATCGGTGATTAAGCGTTCAGAAATTCAGTAAAATAGTAAATTTAATTAAAAACACTCAATTATGGGTTTTTATGTTGGTCTTGGTGGGTTTTTGTGTGCAAATGAGTGTGAACAGTTTTCATGAAAATCGTAAAAAAGCGTTGTTTTTCAGTGTTGGATGGTTGTAAAAAATGTACTTAATTAGTACGTCAGCACTGCGATACCGTGTTTTAGTTTTTTCGTGGCTTTTTTGTAGTTTCTCGTCCGCACGCTGGTGTACGTAATGGGCGAAGAAATGCTAAAAACGCAACATATATCGCTGCAGAATGGTTGTAGGAAATTCGGCGATAATTATCATGCAACAATTTGCGCACGGGAACGCAATTCTGTTGAATTTCTGGTCATCTGGTCTAGAGCTGGGATAAGGCTCGACAGAAGATAACTTTTTATACCAGCTCAAGGTCATCGAAGGTCAAGGGACCCGACAGATTTCGGTCGTGAACGAAAACCTATAGAAATGGGGGGTCTGGGCTGAGAAAATTGTGAAAAATTAAAAAATCTCTAAAAATCGCAAATATTCTGAATCGCCAGGAATGACCACACATGTATGGGCAAAGGTGGCGCCTTTAGGGTGAAAAACCGAAAAACCTAGCGCCTCTTTGGCTGACGGGTCATTGACTTGGTGAGTGAGTGAGAGCGAGAGAGCAAAGCAACGGCAGCAGCAAACATGCTCGTGGTGTACCAACCGAGTGCCATGGCTCCGTGTGATGGTTCGCTACTGGATATGTTTAGCCTTTTTGCGGAAAAGCATATGAATACAACGGAAAGTGATTCAAAATATTCGCTGTTGCTAGCATATATTGCTTTTGCTTTCTCGCTAGCGCATTCGCTCTATGTGTGCTATGTGTTGCATCGACTGCGTTGTCCGCCCGTATGGGGCGATTATATTCTTCTACCAAACGGTTGGTGTAACGAATGTACAGAAGAAATGCGTTTTTTTTTTCGCAAATATTTCGCTAACCGAAACACCGTAACACTTTCAGTACCTTTAGTGCCATGGCACCCAAAATGCGCATGGATGATTCGTGTTTTCGCGAGGCCGCCGCTCAAATGATACATCGGATGGTAATGGTAATATGTGTAAGAAAACTGCTGGTGATATATTTGATTTGCTAATAGCCGGTGGAAAATGCGCAGCGCACACAGCGCTCAATGTTCAGCTCAAACGCAAAACCACCACACCAAAGGTCAAGAGCAAACACAGCGCTGAGACAGAAGAGAGCGAAACCGAGAGAGAGAATTGCGCACGAAAGAGCGCGAGAGAGTCAACGAGGGCGTCATTCTTACGCTAAACTTCAACGGGGCCAGACGTGACTGCGGAATTCGCTGGCCATGAACATCCGAACGGGTTCGAGTGTGTGCGTGTGTATATGTGACGAAAAAGTGATTGTTTCATGCGCCACGGTGAGTTTTAATGTTCTTTCGCATGAAATAGATGGCGTGCGTTTAAGAAAAAAGCATTGAAATTCATGCGAAAGAATTTTGTGTGCGTTCCAATCAAGTGCGACCCGGGTGTCATATATCCGTCGGATGGTCCGTTAACGGATTTGTTTACGAAAATCACCATTTTTCGTAAAGAGATAAAAAAAATTCAATAAAGTGATAAATTTGCTAAATATGCAAACGAAAAGTGTTTTACTTGCATCGGATTCACTGTTATTCCTTTTTTTTTTGCAACATTTCGCAATCCAAATGTTACATTTTCAGTACCCCTTTAGTGTCATGTCACCCACGTGTAGGTGACGGCAGTTGCGTTCATCTTAGCTTAGATTGTTTGCGGAGCATCATGACGCCATTCTCGATTGTTTCTTATCAAATTGGAATATTTCTAAGTCGTTCCAGTATGTTAACAAAGCATTCTGACGTCGTTCTAGAGTGGCCAGTCATGATTCGGTTCGGATGGGTTTGTTGATGCTCAATCGGACACGGGTGGGTGTTGCGTGAGGGGGATGTGGCGCTCGCGGGAAAGGTTTTAAAGAGGAAACCGAACCGAAAGGGGCACTGGGGCGCGTTATTACACTGGAAAGAGACACGAAAGAAATCAGAAACACTGATTCGAAGACCTTTGCTGCGCTGCTGTGAGCCGTGGCCGCATGATGGCGCTGCAGAAGGGAGGTCCCGGTGCAGCCGGGCCAACGAATCACGTACCGGGTTGGGATGGAAGACACGAATCCGCGAGGCCAATCGATCGATCGATTGTTCCGTTCAGCTAAAAAAACACCAATTGAGAATTAGCAATGAAGGTTTTCTTACGTATGGGAAAAGAAATGATTGGCCACGCGTGTGCTTCTGCTGCTGCTGCTGCCGCCGTCATCGAGGGTTGAAGTATGTTGTGACTGGCCGAAAACGGAGCTGTCAGAACTGAGGTCAGGTGAATCAGGTGTCAAAAGTGGGGGTTTGCCAGACTGGTCTATAGATAAAATAATATCGCTAATTGCAATAATCCATTGATAATGTGCATGGTGGTGAATGAAATAAATTATTCTCATTATTATTGACATTATTATTCTTATTATTGGTGTTATTGATTGATGCATGGAATAGTTGAGTTTTGGTCGCAATGGTCGTAAAGCGGTATTTATCGGTAGTAGAGGTTGCAAAAATTCACTAAAATAGTAAGCTAGAGTAAAACCACTCATTTTTGGTTGATTTTGTTGGTTTTCGTGTGTTTTTGTGTGAAAATGTGTGTAACCTAATTTGCACGAAAATCGTAAAAAAGCGGTATTTATCGGTGATTAGGCGTTCAGAAATTCAGTAAAATAGTAAATTTAATTAAAAACACTCAATTATGGGTTTTTATGTTGGTCTTGGTGGGTTTTTGTGTGCAAATGAGTGTGAACAGTTTTCATGAAAATCGTAAAAAAGCGGTATTTATCGGTGATTAAGCGTTCAGAAATTCAGTAAAATAGTAAATTTAATTAAAAACACTCAATTATGGGTTTTTATGTTGGTCTTGGTGGGTTTTTGTGTGCAAATGAGTGTGAACAGTTTTCATGAAAATCGTAAAAAAGCGTTGTTTTTCAGTGTTGGATGGTTGTAAAAAATGTACTTAATTAGTACGTCAGCACTGCGATACCGTGTTTTAGTTTTTTCGTGGCTTTTTTGTAGTTTCTCGTCCGCACGCTGGTGTACGTAATGGGCGAAGAAATGCTAAAAACGCAACATATATCGCTGCAGAATGGTTGTAGGAAATTCGGCGATAATTATCATGCAACAATTTGCGCACGGGAACGCAATTCTGTTGAATTTCTGGTCATCTGGTCTAGAGCTGGGATAAGGCTCGACAGAAGATAACTTTTTATACCAGCTCAAGGTCATCGAAGGTCAAGGGACCCGACAGATTTCGGTCGTGAACGAAAACCTATAGAAATGGGGGGTCTGGGCTGAGAAAATTGTGAAAAATTAAAAAATCTCTAAAAATCGCAAATATTCTGAATCGCCAGGAATGACCACACATGTATGGGCAAAGGTGGCGCCTTTAGGGTGAAAAACCGAAAAACCTAGCGCCTCTTTGGCTGACGGGTCATTGACTTGGTGAGTGAGTGAGAGCGAGAGAGCAAAGCAACGGCAGCAGCAAACATGCTCGTGGTGTACCAACCGAGTGCCATGGCTCCGTGTGATGGTTCGCTACTGGATATGTTTAGCCTTTTTGCGGAAAAGCATATGAATACAACGGAAAGTGATTCAAAATATTCGCTGTTGCTAGCATATATTGCTTTTGCTTTCTCGCTAGCGCATTCGCTCTATGTGTGCTATGTGTTGCATCGACTGCGTTGTCCGCCCGTATGGGGCGATTATATTCTTCTACCAAACGGTTGGTGTAACGAATGTACAGAAGAAATGCGTTTTTTTTTTCGCAAATATTTCGCTAACCGAAACACCGTAACACTTTCAGTACCTTTAGTGCCATGGCACCCAAAATGCGCATGGATGATTCGTGTTTTCGCGAGGCCGCCGCTCAAATGATACATCGGATGGTAATGGTAATATGTGTAAGAAAACTGCTGGTGATATATTTGATTTGCTAATAGCCGGTGGAAAATGCGCAGCGCACACAGCGCTCAATGTTCAGCTCAAACGCAAAACCACCACACCAAAGGTCAAGAGCAAACACAGCGCTGAGACAGAAGAGAGCGAAACCGAGAGAGAGAATTGCGCACGAAAGAGCGCGAGAGAGTCAACGAGGGCGTCATTCTTACGCTAAACTTCAACGGGGCCAGACGTGACTGCGGAATTCGCTGGCCATGAACATCCGAACGGGTTCGAGTGTGTGCGTGTGTATATGTGACGAAAAAGTGATTGTTTCATGCGCCACGGTGAGTTTTAATGTTCTTTCGCATGAAATAGATGGCGTGCGTTTAAGAAAAAAGCATTGAAATTCATGCGAAAGAATTTTGTGTGCGTTCCAATCAAGTGCGACCCGGGTGTCATATATCCGTCGGATGGTCCGTTAACGGATTTGTTTACGAAAATCACCATTTTTCGTAAAGAGATAAAAAAAATTCAATAAAGTGATAAATTTGCTAAATATGCAAACGAAAAGTGTTTTACTTGCATCGGATTCACTGTTATTCCTTTTTTTTTTGCAACATTTCGCAATCCAAATGTTACATTTTCAGTACCTTTAGTGTCATGTCACCCACGTGTGGGTGACGGCAGTTGCGTTCATCTTAGCTTAGATTGTTTGCGGAGCATCATGACGCCATTCTCGATTGTTTCTTATCAAATTGGAATATTTCTAAGTCGTTCCAGTATGTTAACAAAGCATTCTGACGTCGTTCTAGAGTGGCCAGTCATGATTCGGTTCGGATGGGTTTGTTGATGCTCAATCGGACACGGGTGGGTGTTGCGTGAGGGGGATGTGGCGCTCGCGGGAAAGGTTTTAAAGAGGAAACCGAACCGAAAGGGGCACTGGGGCGCGTTATTACACTGGAAAGAGACACGAAAGAAATCAGAAACACTGATTCGAAGACCTTTGCTGCGCTGCTGTGAGCCGTGGCCGCATGATGGCGCTGCAGAAGGGAGGTCCCGGTGCAGCCGGGCCAACGAATCACGTACCGGGTTGGGATGGAAGACACGAATCCGCGAGGCCAATCGATCGATCGATTGTTCCGTTCAGCTAAAAAAACACCAATTGAGAATTAGCAATGAAGGTTTTCTTACGTATGGGAAAAGAAATGATTGGCCACGCGTGTGCTTCTGCTGCTGCTGCTGCCGCCGTCATCGAGGGTTGAAGTATGTTGTGACTGGCCGAAAACGGAGCTGTCAGAACTGAGGTCAGGTGAATCAGGTGTCAAAAGTGGGGGTTTGCCAGACTGGTCTATAGATAAAATAATATCGCTAATTGCAATAATCCATTGATAATGTGCATGGTGGTGAATGAAATAAATTATTCTCATTATTATTGACATTATTATTCTTATTATTGGTGTTATTGATTGATGCATGGAATAGTTGAGTTTTGGTCGCAATGGTCGTAAAGCGGTATTTATCGGTAGTAGAGGTTGCAAAAATTCACTAAAATAGTAAGCTAGAGTAAAACCACTCATTTTTGGTTGATTTTGTTGGTTTTCGTGTGTTTTTGTGTGAAAATGTGTGTAACCTAATTTGCACGAAAATCGTAAAAAAGCGGTATTTATCGGTGATTAGGCGTTCAGAAATTCAGTAAAATAGTAAATTTAATTAAAAACACTCAATTATGGGTTTTTATGTTGGTCTTGGTGGGTTTTTGTGTGCAAATGAGTGTGAACAGTTTTCATGAAAATCGTAAAAAAGCGGTATTTATCGGTGATTAAGCGTTCAGAAATTCAGTAAAATAGTAAATTTAATTAAAAACACTCAATTATGGGTTTTTATGTTGGTCTTGGTGGGTTTTTGTGTGCAAATGAGTGTGAACAGTTTTCATGAAAATCGTAAAAAAGCGTTGTTTTTCAGTGTTGGATGGTTGTAAAAAATGTACTTAATTAGTACGTCAGCACTGCGATACCGTGTTTTAGTTTTTTCGTGGCTTTTTTGTAGTTTCTCGTCCGCACGCTGGTGTACGTAATGGGCGAAGAAATGCTAAAAACGCAACATATATCGCTGCAGAATGGTTGTAGGAAATTCGGCGATAATTATCATGCAACAATTTGCGCACGGGAACGCAATTCTGTTGAATTTCTGGTCATCTGGTCGAAAGCTGGTCGAAAGCTGGGATAAGGCTCGACTGGCGGTGGCGATTTATACCAGCTCAAGGTCATCGAAGGTCAAGGGACCCGACAGACTTTGGTCGTGAACGAAAACCTATAGAAATGGGGGGTCTGGGCTGAGAAAATTGTGAAAAATTAAAAAATCTCTAAAAATCGCAAATATTCTGAATCGCCAGGAATGACCACACATGTATGGGCAAAGGTGGCGCCTTTAGGGTGAAAAACCGAAAAAACTAGCGCCCGTTGGCTGACGGGTCATTGACTTGGTGAGTGAGTGAGAGCGAGAGAGCAAAGCAACGGCAGCAGCAAACATGCTCGTGGTGTACCAACCGAGTGCCATGGCTCCGTGTGATGGTTCGCTACTGGATATGTTTAGCCTTTTTGCGGAAAAGCATATGAATACAACGGAAAGTGATTCAAAATATTCGCTGTTGCTAGCATATATTGCTTTTGCTTTCTCGCTAGCGCATTCGCTCTATGTGTGCTATGTGTTGCATCGACTGCGTTGTCCGCCCGTATGGGGCGATTATATTCTTCTACCAAACGGTTGGTGTAACGAATGTACAGAAGAAATGCGTTTTTTTTTTTCGCAAATATTTCGCTAACCGAAACACCGTAACACTTTCAGTACCTTTAGTGCCATGGCACCCAAAATGCGCATGGATGATTCGTGTTTTCGCGAGGCCGCCGCTCAAATGATACATCGGATGGTAATATATGTGTAAGAAAACTGCTGGTGATATATTTGATTTGCTAATAGCCGGTGGAAAATGCGCAGCGCACACAGCGCTCAATGTTCAGCTCAAACGCAAAACCACCACACCAAAGGTCAAGAGCAAACACAGCGCTGAGACAGAAGACGAGCGAAACCGAGAGAGAATTGCGCACGAAAGAGCGCGAGAGAGTCAACGAGGGCGTCATTCTTACGCTAAACTTCAACGGGGCCAGACGTGACTGCGGAATTCGCTGGCCATGAACATCCGAACGGGTTCGAGTGTGTGCGTGTGTATATGTGACGAAAAAGTGATTGTTTCATGCGCCACGGTGAGTTTTAATGTTCTTTCGCATGAAATAGATGGCGTGCGTTTAAGAAAAAAGCATTGAAATTCATGCGAAAGAATTTTGTGTGCGTTCCAATCAAGTGCGACCCGGGTGTCATATATCCGTCGGATGGTCCGTTAACGGATTTGTTTACGAAAATCACCATTTTTCGTAAAGAGATAAAAAAAATTCAATAAAGTGATAAATTTGCTAAATATGCAAACGAAAAGTGTTTTACTTGCATCGGATTCACTGTTATTCCTTTTTTTTTTGCAACATTTCGCAATCCAAATGTTACATTTTCAGTACCCCTTTAGTGTCATGTCACCCACGTGTAGGTGACGGCAGTTGCGTTCATCTTAGCTTAGATTGTTTGCGGAGCATCATGACGCCATTCTCGATTGTTTCTTATCAAATTGGAATATTTCTAAGTCGTTCCAGTATGTTAACAAAGCATTCTGACGTCGTTCTAGAGTGGCCAGTCATGATTCGGTTCGGATGGGTTTGTTGATGCTCAATCGGACACGGGTGGGTGTTGCGTGAGGGGGATGTGGCGCTCGCGGGAAAGGTTTTAAAGAGGAAACCGAACCGAAAGGGGCACTGGGGCGCGTTATTACACTGGAAAGAGACACGAAAGAAATCAGAAACACTGATTCGAAGACCTTTGCTGCGCTGCTGTGAGCCGTGGCCGCATGATGGCGCTGCAGAAGGGAGGTCCCGGTGCAGCCGGGCCAACGAATCACGTACCGGGTTGGGATGGAAGACACGAATCCGCGAGGCCAATCGATCGATCGATTGTTCCGTTCAGCTAAAAAAACACCAATTGAGAATTAGCAATGAAGGTTTTCTTACGTATGGGAAAAGAAATGATTGGCCACGCGTGTGCTTCTGCTGCTGCTGCTGCCGCCGTCATCGAGGGTTGAAGTATGTTGTGACTGGCCGAAAACGGAGCTGTCAGAACTGAGGTCAGGTGAATCAGGTGTCAAAAGTGGGGGTTTGCCAGACTGGTCTATAGATAAAATAATATCGCTAATTGCAATAATCCATTGATAATGTGCATGGTGGTGAATGAAATAAATTATTCTCATTATTATTGACATTATTATTCTTATTATTGGTGTTATTGATTGATGCATGGAATAGTTGAGTTTTGGTCGCAATGGTCGTAAAGCGGTATTTATCGGTAGTAGAGGTTGCAAAAATTCACTAAAATAGTAAGCTAGAGTAAAACCACTCATTTTTGGTTGATTTTGTTGGTTTTCGTGTGTTTTTGTGTGAAAATGTGTGTAACCTAATTTGCACGAAAATCGTAAAAAAGCGGTATTTATCGGTGATTAGGCGTTCAGAAATTCAGTAAAATAGTAAATTTAATTAAAAACACTCAATTATGGGTTTTTATGTTGGTCTTGGTGGGTTTTTGTGTGCAAATGAGTGTGAACAGTTTTCATGAAAATCGTAAAAAAGCGGTATTTATCGGTGATTAAGCGTTCAGAAATTCAGTAAAATAGTAAATTTAATTAAAAACACTCAATTATGGGTTTTTATGTTGGTCTTGGTGGGTTTTTGTGTGCAAATGAGTGTGAACAGTTTTCATGAAAATCGTAAAAAAGCGTTGTTTTTCAGTGTTGGATGGTTGTAAAAAATGTACTTAATTAGTACGTCAGCACTGCGATACCGTGTTTTAGTTTTTTCGTGGCTTTTTTGTAGTTTCTCGTCCGCACGCTGGTGTACGTAATGGGCGAAGAAATGCTAAAAACGCAACATATATCGCTGCAGAATGGTTGTAGGAAATTCGGCGATAATTATCATGCAACAATTTGCGCACGGGAACGCAATTCTGTTGAATTTCTGGTCATCTGGTCGAAAGCTGGTCGAAAGCTGGGATAAGGCTCGACTGGCGGTGGCGATTTATACCAGCTCAAGGTCATCGAAGGTCAAGGGACCCGACAGACTTTGGTCGTGAACGAAAACCTATAGAAATGGGGGGTCTGGGCTGAGAAAATTGTGAAAAATTAAAAAATCTCTAAAAATCGCAAATATTCTGAATCGCCAGGAATGACCACACATGTATGGGCAAAGGTGGCGCCTTTAGGGTGAAAAACCGAAAAAACTAGCGCCCGTTGGCTGACGGGTCATTGACTTGGTGAGTGAGTGAGAGCGAGAGAGCAAAGCAACGGCAGCAGCAAACATGCTCGTGGTGTACCAACCGAGTGCCATGGCTCCGTGTGATGGTTCGCTACTGGATATGTTTAGCCTTTTTGCGGAAAAGCATATGAATACAACGGAAAGTGATTCAAAATATTCGCTGTTGCTAGCATATATTGCTTTTGCTTTCTCGCTAGCGCATTCGCTCTATGTGTGCTATGTGTTGCATCGACTGCGTTGTCCGCCCGTATGGGGCGATTATATTCTTCTACCAAACGGTTGGTGTAACGAATGTACAGAAGAAATGCGTTTTTTTTTTCGCAAATATTTCGCTAACCGAAACACCGTAACACTTTCAGTACCTTTAGTGCCATGGCACCCAAAATGCGCATGGATGATTCGTGTTTTCGCGAGGCCGCCGCTCAAATGATACATCGGATGGTAATATATGTGTAAGAAAACTGCTGGTGATATATTTGATTTGCTAATAGCCGGTGGAAAATGCGCAGCGCACACAGCGCTCAATGTTCAGCTCAAACGCAAAACCACCACACCAAAGGTCAAGAGCAAACACAGCGCTGAGACAGAAGACGAGCGAAACCGAGAGAGAATTGCGCACGAAAGAGCGCGAGAGAGTCAACGAGGGCGTCATTCTTACGCTAAACTTCAACGGGGCCAGACGTGACTGCGGAATTCGCTGGCCATGAACATCCGAACGGGTTCGAGTGTGTGCGTGTGTATATGTGACGAAAAAGTGATTGTTTCATGCGCCACGGTGAGTTTTAATGTTCTTTCGCATGAAATAGATGGCGTGCGTTTAAGAAAAAAGCATTGAAATTCATGCGAAAGAATTTTGTGTGCGTTCCAATCAAGTGCGACCCGGGTGTCATATATCCGTCGGATGGTCCGTTAACGGATTTGTTTACGAAAATCACCATTTTTCGTAAAGAGATAAAAAAAATTCAATAAAGTGATAAATTTGCTAAATATGCAAACGAAAAGTGTTTTACTTGCATCGGATTCACTGTTATTCCTTTTTTTTTTGCAACATTTCGCAATCCAAATGTTACATTTTCAGTACCTTTAGTGTCATGTCACCCACGTGTGGGTGACGGCAGTTGCGTTCATCTTAGCTTAGATTGTTTGCGGAGCATCATGACGCCATTCTCGATTGTTTCTTATCAAATTGGAATATTTCTAAGTCGTTCCAGTATGTTAACAAAGCATTCTGACGTCGTTCTAGAGTGGCCAGTCATGATTCGGTTCGGATGGGTTTGTTGATGCTCAATCGGACACGGGTGGGTGTTGCGTGAGGGGGATGTGGCGCTCGCGGGAAAGGTTTTAAAGAGGAAACCGAACCGAAAGGGGCACTGGGGCGCGTTATTACACTGGAAAGAGACACGAAAGAAATCAGAAACACTGATTCGAAGACCTTTGCTGCGCCTTCTGTGAGCCGTGGCCGCATGATGGCGCTGCAGAAGGGAGGTCCCGGTGCAGCCGACCCGAACGAATCACGTACCGGGTTGGGATGGAAGTCACGGATCCGCGAGGCCAATCGATCGATCGATCGATTGTTCCGTTCAGCTAAAAAAACACCAATTGAGAATTAGCAATGAAGGTTTTCTTACGTATGGGAAAAGAAATGATTGGCCACGCGTGTGCTTCTGCTGCTGCTGCTGCCGCCGTCATCGAGGGTTGAAGTATGTTGTGACTGGCCGAAAACGGAGCTGTCAGAACTGAGGTCAGGTGAATCAGGTGTCAAAAGTGGGGGTTTGCCAGACTGGTCTATAGATAAAATAATATCGCTAATTGCAATAATCCATTGATAATGTGGTGCATGGTGGTGAATGAAATAAATTATTCTCATTATTATTGACATTATTATTCTTATTATTGGTGTTATTGATTGATGCATGGAATAGTTGAGTTTTGGTCGCAATGGTCGTAAAGCGGTATTTATCGGTAGTAGAGGTTGCAAAAATTCACTAAAATAGTAAGCTAGAGTAAAACCACTCATTTTTGGTTGTTTTTGTTGGTTTTCGTGTGTGTTTTGTGTGAAAATGTGTGTAACCTAATTTGCATGAAAATCGTAAAAAAGCGGTATTTATCGGTGATTAGGCGTTCAGAAATTCAGTAAAATAGTAAATTTAATTAAAAACACTCAATTATGGGTTTTTATGTTGGTCTTGGTGGGTTTTTGTGTGCAAATGAGTGTGAACAGTTTTCATGAAAATCGTAAAAAAGCGGTATTTATCGGTGATTAAGCGTTCAGAAATTCAGTAAAATAGTAAATTTAATTAAAAACACTCAATTATGGGTTTTTATGTTGGTCTTGGTGGGTTTTTGTGTGCAAATGAGTGTGAACAGTTTTCATGAAAATCGTAAAAAAGCGTTGTTTTTCAGTGTTGGATGGTTGTAAAAAATGTACTTAATTAGTACGTCAGCACTGCGATACCGTGTTTTAGTTTTTTCGTGGCTTTTTTGTAGTTTCTCGTCCGCACGCTGGTGTACGTAATGGGCGAAGAAATGCTAAAAACGCAACATATATCGCTGCAGAATGGTTGTAGGAAATTCGGCGATAATTATCATGCAACAATTTGCGCACGGGAACGCAATTCTGTTGAATTTCTGGTCATCTGGTCGAAAGCTGGTCGAAAGCTGGGATAAGGCTCGACTGGCGGTGGCGATTTATACCAGCTCAAGGTCATCGAAGGTCAAGGGACCCGACAGACTTTGGTCGTGAACGAAAACCTATAGAAATGGGGGGTCTGGGCTGAGAAAATTGTGAAAAATTAAAAAATCTCTAAAAATCGCAAATATTCTGAATCGCCAGGAATGACCACACATGTATGGGCAAAGGTGGCGCCTTTAGGGTGAAAAACCGAAAAAACTAGCGCCCGTTGGCTGACGGGTCATTGACTTGGTGAGTGAGTGAGAGCGAGAGAGCAAAGCAACGGCAGCAGCAAACATGCTCGTGGTGTACCAACCGAGTGCCATGGCTCCGTGTGATGGTTCGCTACTGGATATGTTTAGCCTTTTTGCGGAAAAGCATATGAATACAACGGAAAGTGATTCAAAATATTCGCTGTTGCTAGCATATATTGCTTTTGCTTTCTCGCTAGCGCATTCGCTCTATGTGTGCTATGTGTTGCATCGACTGCGTTGTCCGCCCGTATGGGGCGATTATATTCTTCTACCAAACGGTTGGTGTAACGAATGTACAGAAGAAATGCGTTTTTTTTTTCGCAAATATTTCGCTAACCGAAACACCGTAACACTTTCAGTACCTTTAGTGCCATGGCACCCAAAATGCGCATGGATGATTCGTGTTTTCGCGAGGCCGCCGCTCAAATGATACATCGGATGGTAATATATGTGTAAGAAAACTGCTGGTGATATATTTGATTTGCTAATAGCCGGTGGAAAATGCGCAGCGCACACAGCGCTCAATGTTCAGCTCAAACGCAAAACCACCACACCAAAGGTCAAGAGCAAACACAGCGCTGAGACAGAAGACGAGCGAAACCGAGAGAGAATTGCGCACGAAAGAGCGCGAGAGAGTCAACGAGGGCGTCATTCTTACGCTAAACTTCAACGGGGCCAGACGTGACTGCGGAATTCGCTGGCCATGAACATCCGAACGGGTTCGAGTGTGTGCGTGTGTATATGTGACGAAAAAGTGATTGTTTCATGCGCCACGGTGAGTTTTAATGTTCTTTCGCATGAAATAGATGGCGTGCGTTTAAGAAAAAAGCATTGAAATTCATGCGAAAGAATTTTGTGTGCGTTCCAATCAAGTGCGACCCGGGTGTCATATATCCGTCGGATGGTCCGTTAACGGATTTGTTTACGAAAATCACCATTTTTCGTAAAGAGATAAAAAAAATTCAATAAAGTGATAAATTTGCTAAATATGCAAACGAAAAGTGTTTTACTTGCATCGGATTCACTGTTATTCCTTTTTTTTTTGCAACATTTCGCAATCCAAATGTTACATTTTCAGTACCCCTTTAGTGTCATGTCACCCACGTGTAGGTGACGGCAGTTGCGTTCATCTTAGCTTAGATTGTTTGCGGAGCATCATGACGCCATTCTCGATTGTTTCTTATCAAATTGGAATATTTCTAAGTCGTTCCAGTATGTTAACAAAGCATTCTGACGTCGTTCTAGAGTGGCCAGTCATGATTCGGTTCGGATGGGTTTGTTGATGCTCAATCGGACACGGGTGGGTGTTGCGTGAGGGGGATGTGGCGCTCGCGGGAAAGGTTTTAAAGAGGAAACCGAACCGAAAGGGGCACTGGGGCGCGTTATTACACTGGAAAGAGACACGAAAGAAATCAGAAACACTGATTCGAAGACCTTTGCTGCGCTGCTGTGAGCCGTGGCCGCATGATGGCGCTGCAGAAGGGAGGTCCCGGTGCAGCCGGGCCAACGAATCACGTACCGGGTTGGGATGGAAGACACGAATCCGCGAGGCCAATCGATCGATCGATTGTTCCGTTCAGCTAAAAAAACACCAATTGAGAATTAGCAATGAAGGTTTTCTTACGTATGGGAAAAGAAATGATTGGCCACGCGTGTGCTTCTGCTGCTGCTGCTGCCGCCGTCATCGAGGGTTGAAGTATGTTGTGACTGGCCGAAAACGGAGCTGTCAGAACTGAGGTCAGGTGAATCAGGTGTCAAAAGTGGGGGTTTGCCAGACTGGTCTATAGATAAAATAATATCGCTAATTGCAATAATCCATTGATAATGTGCATGGTGGTGAATGAAATAAATTATTCTCATTATTATTGACATTATTATTCTTATTATTGGTGTTATTGATTGATGCATGGAATAGTTGAGTTTTGGTCGCAATGGTCGTAAAGCGGTATTTATCGGTAGTAGAGGTTGCAAAAATTCACTAAAATAGTAAGCTAGAGTAAAACCACTCATTTTTGGTTGATTTTGTTGGTTTTCGTGTGTTTTTGTGTGAAAATGTGTGTAACCTAATTTGCACGAAAATCGTAAAAAAGCGGTATTTATCGGTGATTAGGCGTTCAGAAATTCAGTAAAATAGTAAATTTAATTAAAAACACTCAATTATGGGTTTTTATGTTGGTCTTGGTGGGTTTTTGTGTGCAAATGAGTGTGAACAGTTTTCATGAAAATCGTAAAAAAGCGGTATTTATCGGTGATTAAGCGTTCAGAAATTCAGTAAAATAGTAAATTTAATTAAAAACACTCAATTATGGGTTTTTATGTTGGTCTTGGTGGGTTTTTGTGTGCAAATGAGTGTGAACAGTTTTCATGAAAATCGTAAAAAAGCGTTGTTTTTCAGTGTTGGATGGTTGTAAAAAATGTACTTAATTAGTACGTCAGCACTGCGATACCGTGTTTTAGTTTTTTCGTGGCTTTTTTGTAGTTTCTCGTCCGCACGCTGGTGTACGTAATGGGCGAAGAAATGCTAAAAACGCAACATATATCGCTGCAGAATGGTTGTAGGAAATTCGGCGATAATTATCATGCAACAATTTGCGCACGGGAACGCAATTCTGTTGAATTTCTGGTCATCTGGTCGAAAGCTGGTCGAAAGCTGGGATAAGGCTCGACTGGCGGTGGCGATTTATACCAGCTCAAGGTCATCGAAGGTCAAGGGACCCGACAGACTTTGGTCGTGAACGAAAACCTATAGAAATGGGGGGTCTGGGCTGAGAAAATTGTGAAAAATTAAAAAATCTCTAAAAATCGCAAATATTCTGAATCGCCAGGAATGACCACACATGTATGGGCAAAGGTGGCGCCTTTAGGGTGAAAAACCGAAAAAACTAGCGCCCGTTGGCTGACGGGTCATTGACTTGGTGAGTGAGTGAGAGCGAGAGAGCAAAGCAACGGCAGCAGCAAACATGCTCGTGGTGTACCAACCGAGTGCCATGGCTCCGTGTGATGGTTCGCTACTGGATATGTTTAGCCTTTTTGCGGAAAAGCATATGAATACAACGGAAAGTGATTCAAAATATTCGCTGTTGCTAGCATATATTGCTTTTGCTTTCTCGCTAGCGCATTCGCTCTATGTGTGCTATGTGTTGCATCGACTGCGTTGTCCGCCCGTATGGGGCGATTATATTCTTCTACCAAACGGTTGGTGTAACGAATGTACAGAAGAAATGCGTTTTTTTTTTCGCAAATATTTCGCTAACCGAAACACCGTAACACTTTCAGTACCTTTAGTGCCATGGCACCCAAAATGCGCATGGATGATTCGTGTTTTCGCGAGGCCGCCGCTCAAATGATACATCGGATGGTAATATATGTGTAAGAAAACTGCTGGTGATATATTTGATTTGCTAATAGCCGGTGGAAAATGCGCAGCGCACACAGCGCTCAATGTTCAGCTCAAACGCAAAACCACCACACCAAAGGTCAAGAGCAAACACAGCGCTGAGACAGAAGACGAGCGAAACCGAGAGAGAATTGCGCACGAAAGAGCGCGAGAGAGTCAACGAGGGCGTCATTCTTACGCTAAACTTCAACGGGGCCAGACGTGACTGCGGAATTCGCTGGCCATGAACATCCGAACGGGTTCGAGTGTGTGCGTGTGTATATGTGACGAAAAAGTGATTGTTTCATGCGCCACGGTGAGTTTTAATGTTCTTTCGCATGAAATAGATGGCGTGCGTTTAAGAAAAAAGCATTGAAATTCATGCGAAAGAATTTTGTGTGCGTTCCAATCAAGTGCGACCCGGGTGTCATATATCCGTCGGATGGTCCGTTAACGGATTTGTTTACGAAAATCACCATTTTTCGTAAAGAGATAAAAAAAATTCAATAAAGTGATAAATTTGCTAAATATGCAAACGAAAAGTGTTTTACTTGCATCGGATTCACTGTTATTCCTTTTTTTTTTGCAACATTTCGCAATCCAAATGTTACATTTTCAGTACCCCTTTAGTGTCATGTCACCCACGTGTAGGTGACGGCAGTTGCGTTCATCTTAGCTTAGATTGTTTGCGGAGCATCATGACGCCATTCTCGATTGTTTCTTATCAAATTGGAATATTTCTAAGTCGTTCCAGTATGTTAACAAAGCATTCTGACGTCGTTCTAGAGTGGCCAGTCATGATTCGGTTCGGATGGGTTTGTTGATGCTCAATCGGACACGGGTGGGTGTTGCGTGAGGGGGATGTGGCGCTCGCGGGAAAGGTTTTAAAGAGGAAACCGAACCGAAAGGGGCACTGGGGCGCGTTATTACACTGGAAAGAGACACGAAAGAAATCAGAAACACTGATTCGAAGACCTTTGCTGCGCTGCTGTGAGCCGTGGCCGCATGATGGCGCTGCAGAAGGGAGGTCCCGGTGCAGCCGGGCCAACGAATCACGTACCGGGTTGGGATGGAAGACACGAATCCGCGAGGCCAATCGATCGATCGATTGTTCCGTTCAGCTAAAAAAACACCAATTGAGAATTAGCAATGAAGGTTTTCTTACGTATGGGAAAAGAAATGATTGGCCACGCGTGTGCTTCTGCTGCTGCTGCTGCCGCCGTCATCGAGGGTTGAAGTATGTTGTGACTGGCCGAAAACGGAGCTGTCAGAACTCCGAAGGTCCGAATCAGGTGTCAAAAGTGGGGGTTTGCCAGACTGGTCTATAGATAAAATAATATCGCTAATTGCAATAATCCATTGATAATGTGCATGGTGGTGAATGAAATAAATTATTCTCATTATTATTGACATTATTATTCTTATTATTGGTGTTATTGATTGATGCATGGAATAGTTGAGTTTTATCGCAATGGTCGTAAAGCGGTATTTATCGGTAGTAGAGGTTGCAAAAATTCACTAAAATAGTAAGCTAGAGTAAAACCACTCATTTTTGGTTGTTTTTGTTGGTTTTCGTGTGTTTTCGTGTGTGAAAATGTGTGTAACCTAATTTGCATGAAAATCGTAAAAAAGCGGTATTTATCGGTGATTAGGCGTTCAGAAATTCAGTAAAATAGTAAATTTAATTAAAAACACTCAATTATGGGTTTTTATGTTGGTCTTGGTGGGTTTTTGTGTGAAAATGTGTGTAACCTAATTTGCATGAAAATCGTAAAAAAGCGGTATTTATCGGTGATTAGGCGTTCAGAAATTCAGTAAAATAGTAAATTTAATTAAAAACACTCAATTATGGGTTTTTATGTTGGTCTTGGTGGGTTTTTGTGTGAAAATGTGTGTAACCTAATTTGCATGAAAATCGTAAAAAAGCGGTATTTATCGGTGATTAGGCGTTCAGAAATTCAGTAAAATAGTAAATTTAATTAAAAACACTCAATTATGGGTTTTTATGTTGGTCTTGGTGGGTTTTTGTGTGAAAATGTGTGTAACCTAATTTGCATGAAAATCGTAAAAAAGCGGTATTTATCGGTGATTAGGCGTTCAGAAATTCAGTAAAATAGTAAATTTAATTAAAAACACTCAATTATGGGTTTTTATGTTGGTCTTGGTGGGTTTTTGTGTGCAAATGAGTGTGTGAACAGTTTTCATGAAAATCGTAAAAAAGCGTTGTTTTTCAGTGTTGGATGGTTGTAAAAAATGTACTTAATTAGTACGTCAGCACTGCGATACCGTGTTTTAGTTTTTTCGTGGTTTTTTGTAGTTTCTCGTCCGCACGCTGGTGTACGTAATGGGCGAAGAAATGCTAAAAACGCAACATATATCGCTGCAGAATGGTTGTAGGAAATTCGGCGATAATTATCATGCAACAATTTGCGCACGGGAACGCAATTCTGTTGAATTTCTGGTCATCTGGTCGAAAGCTGGTCTAGAGCTGGTCTAGAGCTGGGATAAGGCTCGACAGAAGATAACTTTTTATACCAGCTCAAGGTCATCGAAGGTCAAGGGACCCGACAGACTTTGGTCGTGAACGAAAACCTATAGAAATGGGGGGTCTGGGCTGAGAAAATTGTGAAAAATTAAAAAATCTCTAAAAATCGCAAATATTCTGAATCGCCAGAAATGACCACACATGTATGGGCAAAGGTGGCGCCTTTAGGGTGAAAAACCGAAAAAACTAGCGCCCGTTGGCTGACGGGTCATTGACTTGGTGAGTGAGTGAGAGCGAGAGAGCAAAGCAACGGCAGCAGCAAACATGCTCGTGGTGTACCAACCGAGTGCCATGGCTCCGTGTGATGGTTCGCTACTGGATATGTTTAGCGTTTTGCGGAAAAGCATATGAATACAACGGAAAGTGATACAAAATATTCGCTGTTGCTAGCATATATCGCTTTTGCTTTCTCGCTAGCGCATTCGCTCTATGTGTGCTATGTGTTGCATCGACTGCGTTGTCCGCCCGTATGGGGCGATTATATTCTTCTACCAAACGGTTGGTGTAACGAATGTACAGAAGAAATGCGTTTTTTTTTCGCAAATATTTCGCTAACCGTGTAATGTAACACTTTCAGTACCTTTAGTGCCATGGCACCCAAAATGCGCATGGATGATTCGTGTTTTCGCGAGGCCGCCGCTCAAATGATACATCGGATGGTAATATATGTGTAAGAAAACTGCTGGTTTGATATATTTGATTTGCTAATAGCCGGTGGAAAATGCGCAGCGCGCACACAGCGCTCAATGTTCAGCTCAAACGCAAAACCACCACCAAAGGTCAAGAGCAAACACAGCGCTGAGACAGAAGAGAGCGAAACCGAGAGAAAGAATTGCGCACGAAAGAGCGCGAGAGAGTCAACGAGGGCGTCATTCTTACGCTAAACTTCAACGGGGCCAGACGTGACCTCGGAATTCGCTGGCCATGAACATCCGAACGGGTTCGTGTGTGTGTGTGTGTATATGTGACGAAAAAGTGATTGTTTCATGCGCCACGGTGAGTTTTAATGTTCTTTCGCATGAAATAGATGGCGTGCGTTTAAGAAAAAAGCATTGAAATTCATGCGAAAGAATTTTGTGTGCGTTCCAATCCAGTGCGACCCGGGTGTCGGATATATCCGTCGGATGGTCCGTTAACGGATTTGTTTACGAAAATCACCATTTTTCGTAAAGAGATATAAATATTCAATAAAGTGATAAATTTGCTAAATATGCAAACGAAAAGTGTTTTACTTGCATCAGATTCACTGTTATTCCTTTTTTTTTTTGCAACATTTCGCAATCCAAATGCTACATTTTCAGTACCTTTAGTGTCATGTCACCCACGTGTAGGTGACGGCAGTTGCGTTCATCATAGCTTAGATTGTTTGCGGAGCATCATGACGCCATTCTCGATTGTTTCTTATCAAATTGGAATATTTCTAAGTCGTTCCAGTATGTTAACAAAGCATTCTGACGTCGTTCTAGAGTGGCCAGTCATGATTCGGTTCGGATGGGTTTGTTGATGCTCAATCGGACACGGGTGGGTGTTGCGTGAGGGGGATGTGGCGCTCGCGGGAAAGGTTTTAAAGAGGAAACCGAACCGAAAGGGGCACTGGGGCGCGTTATTACACTGGAAAGAGACACGAAAGAAATCAGAAACACTGATTCGAAGACCTTTGCTGCGCTGCTGTGAGCCGTGGCCGCATGATGGCGCTGCAGAAGGGAGGTCCCGGTGCAGCCGGGCCAACGAATCACGTACCGGGTTGGGATGGAAGACACGAATCCGCGAGGCCAATCGATCGATCGATCGATTGTTCCGTTCAGCTAAAAAAACACCAATTGAGAATTAGCAATGAAGGTTTTCTTACGTATGGGAAAAGAAATGATTGGCCACGCGTGTGCTTCTGCTGCTGCTGCTGCCGCCGTCATCGAGGGTTGAAGTATGTTGTGACTGGCCGAAAACGGAGCTGTCAGAACTCCGAAGGTCCGAATCAGGTGTCAAAAGTGGGGGTTTGCCCGACTGGTCTATAGATAAAATAATATCGCTAATTGCAATAATCCATTGATAATGTGGTGCATGGTGGTGAATGAAATAAATTATTCTCATTATTATTGACATTATTATTCTTATTATTGGTGTTATTGATTGATGCATGGAATAGTTGAGTTTTGGTCGCAATGGTCGTAAAGCGGTATTTATCGGTAGTAGAGGTTGCAAAAATTCACTAAAATAGTAAGCTAGAGTAAAACCACTCATTTTTGGTTGTTTTTGTTGGTTTTCGTGTGTTTTTTGTGTGAAAATGTGTGTAACCTAATTTGCACGAAAATCGTAAAAAAGCGGTATTTATCGGTGATTAGGCGTTCAGAAATTCAGTAAAATAGTAAATTTAATTAAAAACACTCAATTATGGGTTTTTATGTTGGTCTTGGTGGGTTTTTGTGTGCAAATGAGTGTGTGAACAGTTTTCATGAAAATCGTAAAAAAGCGTTGTTTTTCAGTGTTGGATGGTTGTAAAAAATGTACTTAATTAGTACGTCAGCACTGCGATACGGTGTTTTAGTTTTTATGTGGTTTTTTGTAGTTTCTCGTCCGCACGCTGGTGTACGTAATGGGCGAAGAAATGCTAAAAACGCAACATATATCGCTGCAGAATGGTTGTAGGAAATTCGGCGATAATTATCATGCAACAATTTGCGCACGGGAATGCATTTCTGTCGAATTTCTGGTCATCTGGTCGAGAGCTGGTCGAAAGCTGGTCGAGAGCTGGGATAAGGCTCGACAGAAGATAACTTTTTATACCAGCTCAAGGTCATCGAAGGTCAAGGGACCCGACAGACTTTGGTCGTGAACGAAAACCTATAGAAATGGGGGGTCTGGGCTGAGAAAATTGTGAAAAATTAAAAAATCTCTAAAAATCGCAAATATTCTGAATCGCCAGAAATGACCACACATGTATGGGCAAAGGTGGCGCCTTTAGGGTGAAAAACCGAAAAAACTAGCGCCCGTTGGCTGACGGGTCATTGACTTGGTGAGTGAGTGAGAGCGAGAGAGCAAAGCAACGGCAGCAGCAAACATGCTCGTGGTGTACCAACCGAGTGCCATGGCTCCGTGTGATGGTTCGCTACTGGATATGTTTAGCCTTTTTGCGGAAAAGCATATGAATACAACGGAAAGTGATACAAAATATTCGCTGTTGCTAGCATATATTGCTTTTGCTTTCTCGCTAGCGCATTCGCTCTATGTGTGCTATGTGTTGCATCGACTGCGTTGTCCGCCCGTATGGGGCGATTATATTCTTCTACCAAACGGTTGGTGTAACGAATGTACAGAAGAAATGCGTTTTGTTTTTCGCAAATATTTCGCTAACCGAAACACCGTAACACTTTCAGTACCTTTAGTGCCATGGCACCCAAAATGCGCATGGATGATTCGTGTTTTCGCGAGGCCGCCGCTCAAATGATCAAATGATCGGATGGTAATATATGTGTAAGAAAACTGCTGGTGATATATTTGATTTGCTAATAGCCGGTGGAAAATGCGCAGCGCGCACACAGCGCTCAATGTTCAGCTCAAACGCAAAACCACCACACCAAAGGTCAAGAGCAAACACAGCGCTGAGACAGAAGAGAGCGAAACCGAGAGAGAATTGCGCACGAAAGAGCGCGAGAGAGTCAACGAGGGCGTCATTCTTACGCTAAACTTCAACGGGGCCAGACGTGACCTCGGAATTCGCTGGCCATGAACATCCGAACGGGTTCGTGTGTGTGTGTGTATATGTGACGAAAAAGTGATTGTTTCATGCGCCACGGTGAGTTTTAATGTTCTTTCGCAGAGAAATAGATGGCGTGCGTTTAAGAAAAAAGCATTGAAATTCATGCGAAAGAATTTTGTGTGCGTTCCAATCCAGTGCGACCCGGGTGTCGGATATATCCGTCGGATGGTCCGTTAACGGATTTGTTTACGAAAATCACCATTTTTCGTAAAGAGATATAAATATTCAATAAAGTGATAAATTTGCTAAATATGCAAACGAAAAGTGTTTTACTTGCATCAGATTCACTGTTATTCCTTTTTTTTTTTGCAACATTTCGCAATCCAAATGTTACATTTTCATTACCTTTAGTGTCATGTCACCCACGTGTAGGTGACGGCAGTTGCGTTCATCATAGCTTAGATTGTTTGCGGAGCATCATGACGCCATTCTCGATTGTTTCTTATCAAATTGGAATATTTCTAAGTCGTTCCAGTATGTTAACAAAGCATTCTGACGTCGTTCTAGAGTGGCCAGTCATGATTCGGTTCGGATGGGTTTGTTGATGCTCAATCGGACACGGGTGGGTGTTGCGTGAGAGGGGATGTGGCGCTCGCGGGAAAGGTTTTAAAGAGGAAACCGAACCGAAAGGGGCACTGGGGCGCGTTATTACACTGGAAAGAGACACGAAAGAAATCAGAAACACTGATTCGAAGACCTTTGCTGCGCTGCTGTGAGCCGTGGCCGCATGATGGCGCTGCAGAAGGGAGGTCCCGGTGCAGCCGGGCCAACGAATCACGTACCGGGTTGGGATGGAAGACACGAATCCGCGAGGCCAATCGATCGATCGATCGATTGTTCCGTTCAGCTAAAAACACACCAATTGAGAATTAGCAATGAAGGTTTTCTTACGTATGGGAAAAGAAATGATTGGCCACGCGTGTGCTTCTGCTGCTGCTGCTGCCGCCGTCATCGAGGGTTGAAGTATGTTGTGACTGGCCGAAAACGGAGCTGTCAGAACTCCGAAGGTCCGAATCAGGTGTCAAAAGTGGGGGTTTGCCAGACTGGTCTATAGATAATATAATATCGCTAATTGCAATAATCCATTGATAATGTGGTGCATGGTGGTGAATGAAATAAATTATTCTCATTATTATTGACATTATTATTCTTATTATTGGTGTTATTGATTGATGCATGGAATAGTTGAGTTTTGGTCGCAATGGTCGTAAAGCGGTATTTATCGGTAGTAGAGGTTGCAAAAATTCACTAAAATAGTAAGCTAGAGTAAAACCACTCATTTTTGGTTGTTTTTGTTGGTTTTCGTGTGTTTTTGTGTGAAAATGTGTGTAACCTAATTTGCATGAAAATCGTAAAAAAGCGGTATTTATCGGTGATTAGGCGTTCAGAAATTCAGTAAAATAGTAAATTTAATTAAAAACACTCAATTATGGGTTTTTATGTTGGGCTTGGTGGGTTTTTGTGTGCAAATGAGTGTGAACAGTTTTCATGAAAATCGTAAAAAAGCGTTGTTTTTCAGTGTTGGATGGTTGTAAAAAATGTACTTAATTAGTACGTCAGCACTGCGATACCGTGTTTTAGTTTTTTCGTGGTTTTTTGTAGTTTCTCGTCCGCACGCTGGTGTACGTAATGGGCGAAGAAATGCTAAAAACGCAACATATATCGCTGCAGAATGGTTGTAGGAAATTCGGCGATAATTATCATGCAATAATTTGCGCACGGGAATGCATTTCTGTCGAATTTCTGGTCATCTGGTCGAGTGCTGGGATAAGGCTCGACAGAAGATGAATTTTTATACCAGCTCAAGGTCATCGAAGGTCAAGGGACCCGACAGACTTTGGTCGTGAACGAAAACCTATAGAAATGGGGGGTCTGGGCTGAGAAAATTGTGAAAAATTAAAAAATCTCTAAAAATCGCAAATATTCTGAATCGCCAGGAATGACCACACATGTATGGGCAAAGGTGGCGCCTTTAGGGTGAAAAACCGAAAAAACTAGCGCCCGTTGGCTGACGGGTCATTGACTTGAGTGAGTGAGTGAGTGAGAGCGAGAGAGCAAAGCAACGGCAGCAGCAAACATGCTCGCGGAGTACCAACCGAGTGCCATGGCTCCGTGTGATGGTTCGCTACTGGATATGTTTAGCCTTTTTGCGGAAAAGCATATGAATACAACGGAAAGTGATACAAAATATTCGCTGTTGCTAGCATATATCGCTTTTGCTTTCTCGCTAGCGCATTCGCTCTATGTGTGCTCTGTTGCATCGACTGCGTCGTCCGCCCGTATGGGGCGATTATATTCTTCTACCAAACGGTTGGTGTAACGAATGTACAGAAGAAATGCGTTTTTTTTTCGCAAATATTTCGCTAACCGTGTAATGTAACACTTTCAGTACCTTTAGTGCCATGGCACCCAAAATGTGCATGGATGATTCGTGTTTTCGCGAGGCCGCCGCTCAAATGATACATCGGATGGTAATGGTAATATGTGTAAGAAAACTGCTGGTTTGATATATTTGATTTGCTAATAGCCGGTGGAAAATGCGCAGCGCGCACACAGCGCTCAATGTTCAGCTCAAACGCAAAACCACCACACCAAAGGTCAAGAGCAAACACAGCGCTGAGAGCACAGAAGAGAGCGAAACCGAGAGAGAATTGCGCACGAAAGAGCGCGAGAGAGTCAACGAGGGCGTCATTCTTACGCTAAACTTCAACGGGGCCAGACGTGACCTCGGAATTCGCTGGCCATGAACATCCGAACGGGTTCGTGTGTGTGTGTGTGTATATGTGACGAAAAAGTGATTGTTTCATGCGCCACGGTGAGTTTTAATGTTCTTTCGCATGAAATAGATGGCGTGCGTTTAAGAAAAAAGCATTGAAATTCATGCGAAAGAATTTTGTGTGCGTTCCAATCAAGTGCGACCCGGGTGTCATATATCCGTCGGATGGTCCGTTAACGGATTTGTTTACGAAAATCACCATTTTTCGTAAAGAGATATAAATATTCAATAAAGTGATAAATTTGCTAAATATGCAAACGAAAAGTGTTTTACTTGCATCAGATTCACTGTTATTCCTTTTTTTTTTTGCAACATTTCGCAATCCAAATGTACATACATTTTCAGTACCTTTAGTGTCATGTCACCCACGTGTAGGTGACGGCAGTTGCGTTCATCTTAGCTTAGATTGTTTGCGGAGCATCATGACGCCATTCTCGATTGTTTCTTATCAAATTGGAATATTTCTAAGTCGTTCCAGTATGTTAACAAAGCATTCTGACGTCGTTCTAGAGTGGCCAGTCATGATTCGGTTCGGATGGGTTTGTTGATGCTCAATCGGACACGGGTGGGTGTTGCGTGAGGGGGATGTGGCGCTCGCGGGAAAGGTTTTAAAGAGGAAAACGAACCGAAAGGGGCACTGGGGCGCGTTATTACACTGGAAAGAGACACGAAAGAAATCAGAAACACTGATTCGAAGACCTTTGCTGCGCTGCTGTGAGCCGTGGCCGCATGATGGCGCTGCAGAAGGGAGGTCCCGGTGCAGCCGGGCCAACGAATCACGTACCGGGTTGGGATGGAAGACACGAATCCGCGAGGCCAATCGATCGATCGATTGTTCCGTTCAGCTAAAAAAACACCAATTGAGAATTAGCAATGAAGGTTTTCTTACGTATGGGAAAAGAAATGATTGGCCACGCGTGTGCTTCTGCTGCTGCTGCTGCCGCCGTCATCGAGGGTTGAAGTATGTTGTGACTGGCCGAAAACGGAGCTGTCAGAACTGAGGTCCGAATCAGGTGTCAAAAGTGGGGGTTTGCCCGACTGGTCTATAGAAAAAAATAATATCGCTAATTGCAATAATCCATTGATAATGTGGTGCATGGTGGTGAATGAAATAAATTATTCTCATTATTATTGACATTATTATTCTTATTATTGGTGTTATTGATTGATGCATGGAATAGTTGAGTTTTGGTCGCAATGGTCGTAAAGCGGTATTTATCGGTAGTAGAGGTTGCAAAAATTCACTAAAATAGTAAGCTAGAGTAAAACCACTCATTTTTGGTTGTTTTTGTTGGTTTTCGTGTGTTTTTGTGTGAAAATGTGTGTAACCTAATTTGCATGAAAATCGTAAAAAAGCGGTATTTATCGGTGATTAGGCGTTCAGAAATTCAGTAAAATAGTAAATTTAATTAAAAACACTCAATTATGGGTTTTTATGTTGGTCTTGGTGGGTTTTTGTGTGCAAATGAGTGTGAACAGTTTTTATGAAAATCGTAAAAAAGCGTTGTTTTTCAGTGTTGGATGGTTGTAAAAAATGTACTTAATTAGTACGTCAGCACTGCGATACCGTGTTTTAGTTTTTTCGTGGTTTTTTGTAGTTTCTCGTCCGCACGCTGGTGTACGTAATGGGCGAAGAAATGCTAAAAACGCAACATATATCGCTGCAGAATGGTTGTAGGAAATTCGGCGATAATTATCATGCAATAATTTGCGAACGGGAACGCAATTCTGTTGAATTTCTGGTCATCTGGTCGAAAGCTGGTCTAGAGCTGGGATAAGGCTCGACAGAAGATAAGTTTTTATACCAGCTCAAGGTCATCGAAGGTCAAGGGACCCGACAGATTTCGGTCGTGAACGAAAACCTATAGAAATGGGGGGTCTGGGCTGAGAAAATTGTGAAAAATTAAAAAATCTCTAAAAATCGCAAATATTCTGAATCGCCAGGAATGACCACACATGTATGGGCAAAGGTGGCGCCTTTAGGGTGAAAAACCGAAAAAACTAGCGCCCGTTGGCTGACGGGTCATTGACTTGAGTGAGTGAGTGAGTGAGAGCGAGAGAGCAAAGCAACGGCAGCAGCAAACATGCTCGTGGTGTACCAACCGAGTGCCATGGCTCCGTGTGATGGTTCGCTACTGGATATGTTTAGCCTTTTTGCGGAAAAGCATATGAATACAACGGAAAGTGATACAAAATATTCGCTGTTGCTAGCATATATCGCTTTTGCTTTCTCGCTAGCGCATTCGCTCTATGTGTGCTCTGTTGCATCGACTGCGTCGTCCGCCCGTATGGGGCGATTATATTCTTCTACCAAACGGTTGGTGTAACGAATGTACAGAAGAAATGCGTTTTTTTTTCGCAAATATTTCGCTAACCGTGTAATGTAACACTTTCAGTACCTTTAGTGCCATGGCACCCAAAATGTGCATGGATGATTCGTGTTTTCGCGAGGCCGCCGCTCAAATGATACATCGGATGGTAATGGTAATATGTGTAAGAAAACTGCTGGTTTGATATATTTGATTTGCTAATAGCCGGTGGAAAATGCGCAGCGCGCACACAGCGCTCAATGTTCAGCTCAAACGCAAAACCACCACACCAAAGGTCAAGAGCAAACACAGCGCTGAGAGCACAGAAGAGAGCGAAACCGAGAGAGAATTGCGCACGAAAGAGCGCGAGAGAGTCAACGAGGGCGTCATTCTTACGCTAAACTTCAACGGGGCCAGACGTGACCTCGGAATTCGCTGGCCATGAACATCCGAACGGGTTCGTGTGTGTGTGTGTGTATATGTGACGAAAAAGTGATTGTTTCATGCGCCACGGTGAGTTTTAATGTTCTTTCGCATGAAATAGATGGCGTGCGTTTAAGAAAAAAGCATTGAAATTCATGCGAAAGAATTTTGTGTGCGTTCCAATCAAGTGCGACCCGGGTGTCATATATCCGTCGGATGGTCCGTTAACGGATTTGTTTACGAAAATCACCATTTTTCGTAAAGAGATAAAAAAAATTCAATAAAGTGATAAATTTGCTAAATATGCAAACGAAAAGTGTTTTACTTGCATCAGATTCACTGTTATTCCTTTTTTTTTTGCAACATTTCGCAATCCAAATGCTACATTTTCAGTACCTTTAGTGTCATGTCACCCACGTGTAGGTGACGGCAGTTGCGTTCATCTTAGCTTAGATTGTTTGCGGAGCATCATGACGCCATTCTCGATTGTTTCTTATCAAATTGGAATATTTCTAAGTCGTTCCAGTATGTTAACAAAGCATTCTGACGTCGTTCTAGAGTGGCCAGTCATGATTCGGTTCGGATGGGTTTGTTGATGCTCAATCGGACACGGGTGGGTGTTGCGTGAGGGGGATGTGGCGCTCGCGGGAAAGGTTTTAAAGAGGAAAACGAACCGAAAGGGGCACTGGGGCGCGTTATTACACTGGAAAGAGACACGAAAGAAATCAGAAACACTGATTCGAAGACCTTTGCTGCGCTGCTGTGAGCCGTGGCCGCATGATGGCGCTGCAGAAGGGAGGTCCCGGTGCAGCCGGGCCAACGAATCACGTACCGGGTTGGGATGGAAGACACGAATCCGCGAGGCCAATCGATCGATCGATTGTTCCGTTCAGCTAAAAAAACACCAATTGAGAATTAGCAATGAAGGTTTTCTTACGTATGGGAAAAGAAATGATTGGCCACGCGTGTGCTTCTGCTGCTGCTGCTGCCGCCGTCATCGAGGGTTGAAGTATGTTGTGACTGGCCGAAAACGGAGCTGTCAGAACTGAGGTCCGAATCAGGTGTCAAAAGTGGGGGTTTGCCCGACTGGTCTATAGAAAAAAATAATATCGCTAATTGCAATAATCCATTGATAATGTGCATGGTGGTGAATGAAATAAATTATTCTCATTATTATTGACATTATTATTCTTATTATTGGTGTTATTGATTGATGCATGGAATAGTTGAGTTTTGGTCGCAATGGTCGTAAAGCGGTATTTATCGGTAGTAGAGGTTGCAAAAATTCACTAAAATAGTAAGCTAGAGTAAAACCACTCATTTTTGGTTGTTTTTGTTGGTTTTCGTGTGTTTTTGTGTGAAAATGTGTGTAACCTAATTTGCATGAAAATCGTAAAAAAGCGGTATTTATCGGTGATTAGGCGTTCAGAAATTCAGTAAAATAGTAAATTTAATTAAAAACACTCAATTATGGGTTTTTATGTTGGTCTTGGTGGGTTTTTGTGTGAAAATGTGTGTAACCTAATTTGCATGAAAATCGTAAAAAAGCGGTATTTATCGGTGATTAGGCGTTCAGAAATTCAGTAAAATAGTAAATTTAATTAAAAACACTCAATTATGGGTTTTTATGTTGGTCTTGGTGGGTTTTTGTGTGAAAATGTGTGTAACCTAATTTGCATGAAAATCGTAAAAAAGCGGTATTTATCGGTGATTAGGCGTTCAGAAATTCAGTAAAATAGTAAATTTAATTAAAAACACTCAATTATGGGTTTTTATGTTGGTCTTGGTGGGTTTTTGTGTGAAAATGTGTGTAACCTAATTTGCATGAAAATCGTAAAAAAGCGGTATTTATCGGTGATTAGGCGTTCAGAAATTCAGTAAAATAGTAAATTTAATTAAAAACACTCAATTATGGGTTTTTATGTTGGTCTTGGTGGGTTTTTGTGTGAAAATGTGTGTAACCTAATTTGCATGAAAATCGTAAAAAAGCGGTATTTATCGGTGATTAGGCGTTCAGAAATTCAGTAAAATAGTAAATTTAATTAAAAACACTCAATTATGGGTTTTTATGTTGGTCTTGGTGGGTTTTTGTGTGAAAATGTGTGTAACCTAATTTGCATGAAAATCGTAAAAAAGCGGTATTTATCGGTGATTAGGCGTTCAGAAATTCAGTAAAATAGTAAATTTAATTAAAAACACTCAATTATGGGTTTTTATGTTGGTCTTGGTGGGTTTTTGTGTGCAAATGAGTGTGTGAACAGTTTTCATGAAAATCGTAAAAAAGCGTTGTTTTTCAGTGTTGGATGGTTGTAAAAAATGTACTTAATTAGTACGTCAGCACTGCGATACCGTGTTTTAGTTTTTTCGTGGTTTTTTGTAGTTTCTCGTCCGCACGCTGGTGTACGTAATGGGCGAAGAAATGCTAAAAACGCAACATATATCGCTGCAGAATGGTTGTAGGAAATTCGGCGATAATTATCATGCAACAATTTGCGCACGGGAACGCAATTCTGTTGAATTTCTGGTCATCTGGTCGAAAGCTGGTCTAGAGCTGGTCTAGAGCTGGGATAAGGCTCGACAGAAGATAACTTTTTATACCAGCTCAAGGTCATCGAAGGTCAAGGGACCCGACAGACTTTGGTCGTGAACGAAAACCTATAGAAATGGGGGGTCTGGGCTGAGAAAATTGTGAAAAATTAAAAAATCTCTAAAAATCGCAAATATTCTGAATCGCCAGAAATGACCACACATGTATGGGCAAAGGTGGCGCCTTTAGGGTGAAAAACCGAAAAAACTAGCGCCCGTTGGCTGACGGGTCATTGACTTGGTGAGTGAGTGAGAGCGAGAGAGCAAAGCAACGGCAGCAGCAAACATGCTCGTGGTGTACCAACCGAGTGCCATGGCTCCGTGTGATGGTTCGCTACTGGATATGTTTAGCGTTTTGCGGAAAAGCATATGAATACAACGGAAAGTGATACAAAATATTCGCTGTTGCTAGCATATATCGCTTTTGCTTTCTCGCTAGCGCATTCGCTCTATGTGTGCTATGTGTTGCATCGACTGCGTTGTCCGCCCGTATGGGGCGATTATATTCTTCTACCAAACGGTTGGTGTAACGAATGTACAGAAGAAATGCGTTTTTTTTTCGCAAATATTTCGCTAACCGTGTAATGTAACACTTTCAGTACCTTTAGTGCCATGGCACCCAAAATGCGCATGGATGATTCGTGTTTTCGCGAGGCCGCCGCTCAAATGATACATCGGATGGTAATATATGTGTAAGAAAACTGCTGGTTTGATATATTTGATTTGCTAATAGCCGGTGGAAAATGCGCAGCGCGCACACAGCGCTCAATGTTCAGCTCAAACGCAAAACCACCACCAAAGGTCAAGAGCAAACACAGCGCTGAGACAGAAGAGAGCGAAACCGAGAGAAAGAATTGCGCACGAAAGAGCGCGAGAGAGTCAACGAGGGCGTCATTCTTACGCTAAACTTCAACGGGGCCAGACGTGACCTCGGAATTCGCTGGCCATGAACATCCGAACGGGTTCGTGTGTGTGTGTGTGTATATGTGACGAAAAAGTGATTGTTTCATGCGCCACGGTGAGTTTTAATGTTCTTTCGCATGAAATAGATGGCGTGCGTTTAAGAAAAAAGCATTGAAATTCATGCGAAAGAATTTTGTGTGCGTTCCAATCCAGTGCGACCCGGGTGTCGGATATATCCGTCGGATGGTCCGTTAACGGATTTGTTTACGAAAATCACCATTTTTCGTAAAGAGATATAAATATTCAATAAAGTGATAAATTTGCTAAATATGCAAACGAAAAGTGTTTTACTTGCATCAGATTCACTGTTATTCCTTTTTTTTTTTGCAACATTTCGCAATCCAAATGCTACATTTTCAGTACCTTTAGTGTCATGTCACCCACGTGTAGGTGACGGCAGTTGCGTTCATCATAGCTTAGATTGTTTGCGGAGCATCATGACGCCATTCTCGATTGTTTCTTATCAAATTGGAATATTTCTAAGTCGTTCCAGTATGTTAACAAAGCATTCTGACGTCGTTCTAGAGTGGCCAGTCATGATTCGGTTCGGATGGGTTTGTTGATGCTCAATCGGACACGGGTGGGTGTTGCGTGAGGGGGATGTGGCGCTCGCGGGAAAGGTTTTAAAGAGGAAACCGAACCGAAAGGGGCACTGGGGCGCGTTATTACACTGGAAAGAGACACGAAAGAAATCAGAAACACTGATTCGAAGACCTTTGCTGCGCTGCTGTGAGCCGTGGCCGCATGATGGCGCTGCAGAAGGGAGGTCCCGGTGCAGCCGGGCCAACGAATCACGTACCGGGTTGGGATGGAAGACACGAATCCGCGAGGCCAATCGATCGATCGATCGATTGTTCCGTTCAGCTAAAAAAACACCAATTGAGAATTAGCAATGAAGGTTTTCTTACGTATGGGAAAAGAAATGATTGGCCACGCGTGTGCTTCTGCTGCTGCTGCTGCCGCCGTCATCGAGGGTTGAAGTATGTTGTGACTGGCCGAAAACGGAGCTGTCAGAACTCCGAAGGTCCGAATCAGGTGTCAAAAGTGGGGGTTTGCCCGACTGGTCTATAGATAAAATAATATCGCTAATTGCAATAATCCATTGATAATGTGGTGCATGGTGGTGAATGAAATAAATTATTCTCATTATTATTGACATTATTATTCTTATTATTGGTGTTATTGATTGATGCATGGAATAGTTGAGTTTTGGTCGCAATGGTCGTAAAGCGGTATTTATCGGTAGTAGAGGTTGCAAAAATTCACTAAAATAGTAAGCTAGAGTAAAACCACTCATTTTTGGTTGTTTTTGTTGGTTTTCGTGTGTTTTTTGTGTGAAAATGTGTGTAACCTAATTTGCACGAAAATCGTAAAAAAGCGGTATTTATCGGTGATTAGGCGTTCAGAAATTCAGTAAAATAGTAAATTTAATTAAAAACACTCAATTATGGGTTTTTATGTTGGTCTTGGTGGGTTTTTGTGTGCAAATGAGTGTGTGAACAGTTTTCATGAAAATCGTAAAAAAGCGTTGTTTTTCAGTGTTGGATGGTTGTAAAAAATGTACTTAATTAGTACGTCAGCACTGCGATACGGTGTTTTAGTTTTTATGTGGTTTTTTGTAGTTTCTCGTCCGCACGCTGGTGTACGTAATGGGCGAAGAAATGCTAAAAACGCAACATATATCGCTGCAGAATGGTTGTAGGAAATTCGGCGATAATTATCATGCAACAATTTGCGCACGGGAATGCATTTCTGTCGAATTTCTGGTCATCTGGTCGAGAGCTGGTCGAAAGCTGGTCGAGAGCTGGGATAAGGCTCGACAGAAGATAACTTTTTATACCAGCTCAAGGTCATCGAAGGTCAAGGGACCCGACAGACTTTGGTCGTGAACGAAAACCTATAGAAATGGGGGGTCTGGGCTGAGAAAATTGTGAAAAATTAAAAAATCTCTAAAAATCGCAAATATTCTGAATCGCCAGAAATGACCACACATGTATGGGCAAAGGTGGCGCCTTTAGGGTGAAAAACCGAAAAAACTAGCGCCCGTTGGCTGACGGGTCATTGACTTGGTGAGTGAGTGAGAGCGAGAGAGCAAAGCAACGGCAGCAGCAAACATGCTCGTGGTGTACCAACCGAGTGCCATGGCTCCGTGTGATGGTTCGCTACTGGATATGTTTAGCCTTTTTGCGGAAAAGCATATGAATACAACGGAAAGTGATACAAAATATTCGCTGTTGCTAGCATATATTGCTTTTGCTTTCTCGCTAGCGCATTCGCTCTATGTGTGCTATGTGTTGCATCGACTGCGTTGTCCGCCCGTATGGGGCGATTATATTCTTCTACCAAACGGTTGGTGTAACGAATGTACAGAAGAAATGCGTTTTGTTTTTCGCAAATATTTCGCTAACCGAAACACCGTAACACTTTCAGTACCTTTAGTGCCATGGCACCCAAAATGCGCATGGATGATTCGTGTTTTCGCGAGGCCGCCGCTCAAATGATCAAATGATCGGATGGTAATATATGTGTAAGAAAACTGCTGGTGATATATTTGATTTGCTAATAGCCGGTGGAAAATGCGCAGCGCGCACACAGCGCTCAATGTTCAGCTCAAACGCAAAACCACCACACCAAAGGTCAAGAGCAAACACAGCGCTGAGACAGAAGAGAGCGAAACCGAGAGAGAATTGCGCACGAAAGAGCGCGAGAGAGTCAACGAGGGCGTCATTCTTACGCTAAACTTCAACGGGGCCAGACGTGACCTCGGAATTCGCTGGCCATGAACATCCGAACGGGTTCGTGTGTGTGTGTGTATATGTGACGAAAAAGTGATTGTTTCATGCGCCACGGTGAGTTTTAATGTTCTTTCGCAGAGAAATAGATGGCGTGCGTTTAAGAAAAAAGCATTGAAATTCATGCGAAAGAATTTTGTGTGCGTTCCAATCCAGTGCGACCCGGGTGTCGGATATATCCGTCGGATGGTCCGTTAACGGATTTGTTTACGAAAATCACCATTTTTCGTAAAGAGATATAAATATTCAATAAAGTGATAAATTTGCTAAATATGCAAACGAAAAGTGTTTTACTTGCATCAGATTCACTGTTATTCCTTTTTTTTTTTGCAACATTTCGCAATCCAAATGTTACATTTTCATTACCTTTAGTGTCATGTCACCCACGTGTAGGTGACGGCAGTTGCGTTCATCATAGCTTAGATTGTTTGCGGAGCATCATGACGCCATTCTCGATTGTTTCTTATCAAATTGGAATATTTCTAAGTCGTTCCAGTATGTTAACAAAGCATTCTGACGTCGTTCTAGAGTGGCCAGTCATGATTCGGTTCGGATGGGTTTGTTGATGCTCAATCGGACACGGGTGGGTGTTGCGTGAGAGGGGATGTGGCGCTCGCGGGAAAGGTTTTAAAGAGGAAACCGAACCGAAAGGGGCACTGGGGCGCGTTATTACACTGGAAAGAGACACGAAAGAAATCAGAAACACTGATTCGAAGACCTTTGCTGCGCTGCTGTGAGCCGTGGCCGCATGATGGCGCTGCAGAAGGGAGGTCCCGGTGCAGCCGGGCCAACGAATCACGTACCGGGTTGGGATGGAAGACACGAATCCGCGAGGCCAATCGATCGATCGATCGATTGTTCCGTTCAGCTAAAAACACACCAATTGAGAATTAGCAATGAAGGTTTTCTTACGTATGGGAAAAGAAATGATTGGCCACGCGTGTGCTTCTGCTGCTGCTGCTGCCGCCGTCATCGAGGGTTGAAGTATGTTGTGACTGGCCGAAAACGGAGCTGTCAGAACTCCGAAGGTCCGAATCAGGTGTCAAAAGTGGGGGTTTGCCAGACTGGTCTATAGATAATATAATATCGCTAATTGCAATAATCCATTGATAATGTGGTGCATGGTGGTGAATGAAATAAATTATTCTCATTATTATTGACATTATTATTCTTATTATTGGTGTTATTGATTGATGCATGGAATAGTTGAGTTTTGGTCGCAATGGTCGTAAAGCGGTATTTATCGGTAGTAGAGGTTGCAAAAATTCACTAAAATAGTAAGCTAGAGTAAAACCACTCATTTTTGGTTGTTTTTGTTGGTTTTCGTGTGTTTTTGTGTGAAAATGTGTGTAACCTAATTTGCATGAAAATCGTAAAAAAGCGGTATTTATCGGTGATTAGGCGTTCAGAAATTCAGTAAAATAGTAAATTTAATTAAAAACACTCAATTATGGGTTTTTATGTTGGGCTTGGTGGGTTTTTGTGTGCAAATGAGTGTGAACAGTTTTCATGAAAATCGTAAAAAAGCGTTGTTTTTCAGTGTTGGATGGTTGTAAAAAATGTACTTAATTAGTACGTCAGCACTGCGATACCGTGTTTTAGTTTTTTCGTGGTTTTTTGTAGTTTCTCGTCCGCACGCTGGTGTACGTAATGGGCGAAGAAATGCTAAAAACGCAACATATATCGCTGCAGAATGGTTGTAGGAAATTCGGCGATAATTATCATGCAATAATTTGCGCACGGGAATGCATTTCTGTCGAATTTCTGGTCATCTGGTCGAGTGCTGGGATAAGGCTCGACAGAAGATGAATTTTTATACCAGCTCAAGGTCATCGAAGGTCAAGGGACCCGACAGACTTTGGTCGTGAACGAAAACCTATAGAAATGGGGGGTCTGGGCTGAGAAAATTGTGAAAAATTAAAAAATCTCTAAAAATCGCAAATATTCTGAATCGCCAGGAATGACCACACATGTATGGGCAAAGGTGGCGCCTTTAGGGTGAAAAACCGAAAAAACTAGCGCCCGTTGGCTGACGGGTCATTGACTTGAGTGAGTGAGTGAGTGAGAGCGAGAGAGCAAAGCAACGGCAGCAGCAAACATGCTCGCGGAGTACCAACCGAGTGCCATGGCTCCGTGTGATGGTTCGCTACTGGATATGTTTAGCCTTTTTGCGGAAAAGCATATGAATACAACGGAAAGTGATACAAAATATTCGCTGTTGCTAGCATATATCGCTTTTGCTTTCTCGCTAGCGCATTCGCTCTATGTGTGCTCTGTTGCATCGACTGCGTCGTCCGCCCGTATGGGGCGATTATATTCTTCTACCAAACGGTTGGTGTAACGAATGTACAGAAGAAATGCGTTTTTTTTTCGCAAATATTTCGCTAACCGTGTAATGTAACACTTTCAGTACCTTTAGTGCCATGGCACCCAAAATGTGCATGGATGATTCGTGTTTTCGCGAGGCCGCCGCTCAAATGATACATCGGATGGTAATGGTAATATGTGTAAGAAAACTGCTGGTTTGATATATTTGATTTGCTAATAGCCGGTGGAAAATGCGCAGCGCGCACACAGCGCTCAATGTTCAGCTCAAACGCAAAACCACCACACCAAAGGTCAAGAGCAAACACAGCGCTGAGAGCACAGAAGAGAGCGAAACCGAGAGAGAATTGCGCACGAAAGAGCGCGAGAGAGTCAACGAGGGCGTCATTCTTACGCTAAACTTCAACGGGGCCAGACGTGACCTCGGAATTCGCTGGCCATGAACATCCGAACGGGTTCGTGTGTGTGTGTGTGTATATGTGACGAAAAAGTGATTGTTTCATGCGCCACGGTGAGTTTTAATGTTCTTTCGCATGAAATAGATGGCGTGCGTTTAAGAAAAAAGCATTGAAATTCATGCGAAAGAATTTTGTGTGCGTTCCAATCAAGTGCGACCCGGGTGTCATATATCCGTCGGATGGTCCGTTAACGGATTTGTTTACGAAAATCACCATTTTTCGTAAAGAGATATAAATATTCAATAAAGTGATAAATTTGCTAAATATGCAAACGAAAAGTGTTTTACTTGCATCAGATTCACTGTTATTCCTTTTTTTTTTTGCAACATTTCGCAATCCAAATGTACATACATTTTCAGTACCTTTAGTGTCATGTCACCCACGTGTAGGTGACGGCAGTTGCGTTCATCTTAGCTTAGATTGTTTGCGGAGCATCATGACGCCATTCTCGATTGTTTCTTATCAAATTGGAATATTTCTAAGTCGTTCCAGTATGTTAACAAAGCATTCTGACGTCGTTCTAGAGTGGCCAGTCATGATTCGGTTCGGATGGGTTTGTTGATGCTCAATCGGACACGGGTGGGTGTTGCGTGAGGGGGATGTGGCGCTCGCGGGAAAGGTTTTAAAGAGGAAAACGAACCGAAAGGGGCACTGGGGCGCGTTATTACACTGGAAAGAGACACGAAAGAAATCAGAAACACTGATTCGAAGACCTTTGCTGCGCTGCTGTGAGCCGTGGCCGCATGATGGCGCTGCAGAAGGGAGGTCCCGGTGCAGCCGGGCCAACGAATCACGTACCGGGTTGGGATGGAAGACACGAATCCGCGAGGCCAATCGATCGATCGATTGTTCCGTTCAGCTAAAAAAACACCAATTGAGAATTAGCAATGAAGGTTTTCTTACGTATGGGAAAAGAAATGATTGGCCACGCGTGTGCTTCTGCTGCTGCTGCTGCCGCCGTCATCGAGGGTTGAAGTATGTTGTGACTGGCCGAAAACGGAGCTGTCAGAACTGAGGTCCGAATCAGGTGTCAAAAGTGGGGGTTTGCCCGACTGGTCTATAGAAAAAAATAATATCGCTAATTGCAATAATCCATTGATAATGTGGTGCATGGTGGTGAATGAAATAAATTATTCTCATTATTATTGACATTATTATTCTTATTATTGGTGTTATTGATTGATGCATGGAATAGTTGAGTTTTGGTCGCAATGGTCGTAAAGCGGTATTTATCGGTAGTAGAGGTTGCAAAAATTCACTAAAATAGTAAGCTAGAGTAAAACCACTCATTTTTGGTTGTTTTTGTTGGTTTTCGTGTGTTTTTGTGTGAAAATGTGTGTAACCTAATTTGCATGAAAATCGTAAAAAAGCGGTATTTATCGGTGATTAGGCGTTCAGAAATTCAGTAAAATAGTAAATTTAATTAAAAACACTCAATTATGGGTTTTTATGTTGGTCTTGGTGGGTTTTTGTGTGCAAATGAGTGTGAACAGTTTTTATGAAAATCGTAAAAAAGCGTTGTTTTTCAGTGTTGGATGGTTGTAAAAAATGTACTTAATTAGTACGTCAGCACTGCGATACCGTGTTTTAGTTTTTTCGTGGTTTTTTGTAGTTTCTCGTCCGCACGCTGGTGTACGTAATGGGCGAAGAAATGCTAAAAACGCAACATATATCGCTGCAGAATGGTTGTAGGAAATTCGGCGATAATTATCATGCAATAATTTGCGAACGGGAACGCAATTCTGTTGAATTTCTGGTCATCTGGTCGAAAGCTGGTCTAGAGCTGGGATAAGGCTCGACAGAAGATAAGTTTTTATACCAGCTCAAGGTCATCGAAGGTCAAGGGACCCGACAGATTTCGGTCGTGAACGAAAACCTATAGAAATGGGGGGTCTGGGCTGAGAAAATTGTGAAAAATTAAAAAATCTCTAAAAATCGCAAATATTCTGAATCGCCAGGAATGACCACACATGTATGGGCAAAGGTGGCGCCTTTAGGGTGAAAAACCGAAAAAACTAGCGCCCGTTGGCTGACGGGTCATTGACTTGAGTGAGTGAGTGAGTGAGAGCGAGAGAGCAAAGCAACGGCAGCAGCAAACATGCTCGTGGTGTACCAACCGAGTGCCATGGCTCCGTGTGATGGTTCGCTACTGGATATGTTTAGCCTTTTTGCGGAAAAGCATATGAATACAACGGAAAGTGATACAAAATATTCGCTGTTGCTAGCATATATCGCTTTTGCTTTCTCGCTAGCGCATTCGCTCTATGTGTGCTCTGTTGCATCGACTGCGTCGTCCGCCCGTATGGGGCGATTATATTCTTCTACCAAACGGTTGGTGTAACGAATGTACAGAAGAAATGCGTTTTTTTTTCGCAAATATTTCGCTAACCGTGTAATGTAACACTTTCAGTACCTTTAGTGCCATGGCACCCAAAATGTGCATGGATGATTCGTGTTTTCGCGAGGCCGCCGCTCAAATGATACATCGGATGGTAATGGTAATATGTGTAAGAAAACTGCTGGTTTGATATATTTGATTTGCTAATAGCCGGTGGAAAATGCGCAGCGCGCACACAGCGCTCAATGTTCAGCTCAAACGCAAAACCACCACACCAAAGGTCAAGAGCAAACACAGCGCTGAGAGCACAGAAGAGAGCGAAACCGAGAGAGAATTGCGCACGAAAGAGCGCGAGAGAGTCAACGAGGGCGTCATTCTTACGCTAAACTTCAACGGGGCCAGACGTGACCTCGGAATTCGCTGGCCATGAACATCCGAACGGGTTCGTGTGTGTGTGTGTGTATATGTGACGAAAAAGTGATTGTTTCATGCGCCACGGTGAGTTTTAATGTTCTTTCGCATGAAATAGATGGCGTGCGTTTAAGAAAAAAGCATTGAAATTCATGCGAAAGAATTTTGTGTGCGTTCCAATCAAGTGCGACCCGGGTGTCATATATCCGTCGGATGGTCCGTTAACGGATTTGTTTACGAAAATCACCATTTTTCGTAAAGAGATATAAATATTCAATAAAGTGATAAATTTGCTAAATATGCAAACGAAAAGTGTTTTACTTGCATCAGATTCACTGTTATTCCTTTTTTTTTTGCAACATTTCGCAATCCAAATGCTACATTTTCAGTACCTTTAGTGTCATGTCACCCACGTGTAGGTGACGGCAGTTGCGTTCATCTTAGCTTAGATTGTTTGCGGAGCATCATGACGCCATTCTCGATTGTTTCTTATCAAATTGGAATATTTCTAAGTCGTTCCAGTATGTTAACAAAGCATTCTGACGTCGTTCTAGAGTGGCCAGTCATGATTCGGTTCGGATGGGTTTGTTGATGCTCAATCGGACACGGGTGGGTGTTGCGTGAGGGGGATGTGGCGCTCGCGGGAAAGGTTTTAAAGAGGAAAACGAACCGAAAGGGGCACTGGGGCGCGTTATTACACTGGAAAGAGACACGAAAGAAATCAGAAACACTGATTCGAAGACCTTTGCTGCGCTGCTGTGAGCCGTGGCCGCATGATGGCGCTGCAGAAGGGAGGTCCCGGTGCAGCCGGGCCAACGAATCACGTACCGGGTTGGGATGGAAGACACGAATCCGCGAGGCCAATCGATCGATCGATTGTTCCGTTCAGCTAAAAAAACACCAATTGAGAATTAGCAATGAAGGTTTTCTTACGTATGGGAAAAGAAATGATTGGCCACGCGTGTGCTTCTGCTGCTGCTGCTGCCGCCGTCATCGAGGGTTGAAGTATGTTGTGACTGGCCGAAAACGGAGCTGTCAGAACTGAGGTCCGAATCAGGTGTCAAAAGTGGGGGTTTGCCCGACTGGTCTATAGAAAAAAATAATATCGCTAATTGCAATAATCCATTGATAATGTGCATGGTGGTGAATGAAATAAATTATTCTCATTATTATTGACATTATTATTCTTATTATTGGTGTTATTGATTGATGCATGGAATAGTTGAGTTTTGGTCGCAATGGTCGTAAAGCGGTATTTATCGGTAGTAGAGGTTGCAAAAATTCACTAAAATAGTAAGCTAGAGTAAAACCACTCATTTTTGGTTGTTTTTGTTGGTTTTCGTGTGTTTTTGTGTGAAAATGTGTGTAACCTAATTTGCATGAAAATCGTAAAAAAGCGGTATTTATCGGTGATTAGGCGTTCAGAAATTCAGTAAAATAGTAAATTTAATTAAAAACACTCAATTATGGGTTTTTATGTTGGTCTTGGTGGGTTTTTGTGTGAAAATGTGTGTAACCTAATTTGCATGAAAATCGTAAAAAAGCGGTATTTATCGGTGATTAGGCGTTCAGAAATTCAGTAAAATAGTAAATTTAATTAAAAACACTCAATTATGGGTTTTTATGTTGGTCTTGGTGGGTTTTTGTGTGAAAATGTGTGTAACCTAATTTGCATGAAAATCGTAAAAAAGCGGTATTTATCGGTGATTAGGCGTTCAGAAATTCAGTAAAATAGTAAATTTAATTAAAAACACTCAATTATGGGTTTTTATGTTGGTCTTGGTGGGTTTTTGTGTGAAAATGTGTGTAACCTAATTTGCATGAAAATCGTAAAAAAGCGGTATTTATCGGTGATTAGGCGTTCAGAAATTCAGTAAAATAGTAAATTTAATTAAAAACACTCAATTATGGGTTTTTATGTTGGTCTTGGTGGGTTTTTGTGTGAAAATGTGTGTAACCTAATTTGCATGAAAATCGTAAAAAAGCGGTATTTATCGGTGATTAGGCGTTCAGAAATTCAGTAAAATAGTAAATTTAATTAAAAACACTCAATTATGGGTTTTTATGTTGGTCTTGGTGGGTTTTTGTGTGCAAATGAGTGTGAACAGTTTTCATGAAAATCGTAAAAAAGCGTTGTTTTTCAGGTGTTGGATGGTTGTAAAAAATGTACTTAATTAGTACGTCAGCACTGCGATACGGTGTTTTAGTTTTTATGTGGTTTTTTGTAGTTTCTCGTCCGCACGCTGGTGTACGTAATGGGCGAAGAAATGCTAAAAACGCAACATATATCGCTGCAGAATGGTTGTAGGAAATTCGGCGATAATTATCATGCAACAATTTGCGCACGGGAATGCATTTCTGTCGAATTTCTGGTCATCTGGTCGAGAGCTGGTCGAAAGCTGGTCGAGAGCTGGGATAAGGCTCGACAGAAGATAACTTTTTATACCAGCTCAAGGTCATCGAAGGTCAAGGGACCCGACAGACTTTGGTCGTGAACGAAAACCTATAGAAATGGGGGGTCTGGGCTGAGAAAATTGTGAAAAATTAAAAAATCTCTAAAAATCGCAAATATTCTGAATCGCCAGAAATGACCACACATGTATGGGCAAAGGTGGCGCCTTTAGGGTGAAAAACCGAAAAAACTAGCGCCCGTTGGCTGACGGGTCATTGACTTGGTGAGTGAGTGAGAGCGAGAGAGCAAAGCAACGGCAGCAGCAAACATGCTCGTGGTGTACCAACCGAGTGCCATGGCTCCGTGTGATGGTTCGCTACTGGATATGTTTAGCCTTTTTGCGGAAAAGCATATGAATACAACGGAAAGTGATACAAAATATTCGCTGTTGCTAGCATATATTGCTTTTGCTTTCTCGCTAGCGCATTCGCTCTATGTGTGCTTTGTTGCATCGACTGCGTCGTCCACCCGTATGGGGCGATTATATTCTTCTACCAAACGGTTGGTGTAACGAATGTACAGAAGAAATGCGTTTTTTTTTCGCAAATATTTCGCTAACCGTGTAATGTAACACTTTCAGTACCTTTAGTGCCATGGCACCCAAAATGCGCATGGATGATTCGTGTTTTCGCGAGGCCGCCGCTCAAATGATACATCGGATGGTAATGGTAATATGTGTAAGAAAACTGCTGGTTTGATATATTTGATTTGCTAATAGCCGGTGGAAAATGCGCAGCGCGCACACAGCGCTCAATGTTCAGCTCAAACGCAAAACCACCACACCAAAGGTCAAGAGCAAACACAGCGCTGAGACAGAAGAGAGCGAAACCGAGAGAGAATTGCGCACGAAAGAGCGCGAGAGAGTCGACGAGGGCGTCATTCTTACGCTAAACTTCAACGGGGCCAGACGTGACCTCGGAATTCGCTGGCCATGAACATCCGAACGGGTTCGTGTGTGTGTGTGTGTATATGTGACGAAAAAGTGATTGTTTCATGCGCCACGGTGAGTTTTAATGTTCTTTCGCAGAGAAATAGATGGCGTGCGTTTAAGAAAAAAGCATTGAAATTCATGCGAAAGAATTTTGTGTGCGTTCCAATCCAGTGCGACCCGGGTGTCGGATATATCCGTCGGATGGTCCGTTAACGGATTTGTTTACGAAAATCACCATTTTTCGTAAAGAGATATAAATATTCAATAAAGTGATAAATTTGCTAAATATGCAAACGAAAAGTGTTTTACTTGCATCAGATTCACTGTTATTCCTTTTTTTTTTTGCAACATTTCGCAATCCAAATGTTACATTTTCATTACCTTTAGTGTCATGTCACCCACGTGTAGGTGACGGCAGTTGCGTTCATCATAGCTTAGATTGTTTGCGGAGCATCATGACGCCATTCTCGATTGTTTCTTATCAAATTGGAATATTTCTAAGTCGTTCCAGTATGTTAACAAAGCATTCTGACGTCGTTCTAGAGTGGCCAGTCATGATTCGGTTCGGATGGGTTTGTTGATGCTCAATCGGACACGGGTGGGTGTTGCGTGAGGGGGGATGTGGCGCTCGCGGGAAAGGTTTTAAAGAGGAAACCGAACCGAAAGGGGCACTGGGGCGCGTTATTACACTGGAAAGAGACACGAAAGAAATCAGAAACACTGATTCGAAGACCTTTGCTGCGCTGCTGTGAGCCGTGGCCGCATGATGGCGCTGCAGAAGGGAGGTCCCGGTGCAGCCGGGCCAACGAATCACGTACCGGGTTGGGATGGAAGACACGAATCCGCGAGGCCAATCGATCGATCGATCGATTGTTCCGTTCAGCTAAAAACACACCAATTGAGAATTAGCAATGAAGGTTTTCTTACGTATGGGAAAAGAAATGATTGGCCACGCGTGTGCTTCTGCTGCTGCTGCTGCCGCCGTCATCGAGGGTTGAAGTATGTTGTGACTGGCCGAAAACGGAGCTGTCAGAACTCCGAAGGTCCGAATCAGGTGTCAAAAGTGGGGGTTTGCCAGACTGGTCTATAGATAATATAATATCGCTAATTGCAATAATCCATTGATAATGTGGTGCATGGTGGTGAATGAAATAAATTATTCTCATTATTATTGACATTATTATTCTTATTATTGGTGTTATTGATTGATGCATGGAATAGTTGAGTTTTGGTCGCAATGGTCGTAAAGCGGTATTTATCGGTAGTAGAGGTTGCAAAAATTCACTAAAATAGTAAGCTAGAGTAAAACCACTCATTTTTGGTTGTTTTTGTTGGTTTTCGTGTGTTTTTGTGTGAAAATGTGTGTAACCTAATTTGCATGAAAATCGTAAAAAAGCGGTATTTATCGGTGATTAGGCGTTCAGAAATTCAGTAAAATAGTAAATTTAATTAAAAACACTCAATTATGGGTTTTTATGTTGGGCTTGGTGGGTTTTTGTGTGCAAATGAGTGTGAACAGTTTTCATGAAAATCGTAAAAAAGCGTTGTTTTTCAGTGTTGGATGGTTGTAAAAAATGTACTTAATTAGTACGTCAGCACTGCGATACCGTGTTTTAGTTTTTTCGTGGTTTTTTGTAGTTTCTCGTCCGCACGCTGGTGTACGTAATGGGCGAAGAAATGCTAAAAACGCAACATATATCGCTGCAGAATGGTTGTAGGAAATTCGGCGATAATTATCATGCAATAATTTGCGCACGGGAATGCATTTCTGTCGAATTTCTGGTCATCTGGTCGAGTGCTGGGATAAGGCTCGACAGAAGATGAATTTTTATACCAGCTCAAGGTCATCGAAGGTCAAGGGACCCGACAGACTTTGGTCGTGAACGAAAACCTATAGAAATGGGGGGTCTGGGCTGAGAAAATTGTGAAAAATTAAAAAATCTCTAAAAATCGCAAATATTCTGAATCGCCAGGAATGACCACACATGTATGGGCAAAGGTGGCGCCTTTAGGGTGAAAAACCGAAAAAGCTAGCGCCCCTTTGGCTGACGGGTCATTGACTTGGTGAGTGAGTGAGAGCGAGAGAGCAAAGCAACGGCAGCAGCAAACATGCTCGCGGAGTACCAACCGAGTGCCATGGCTCCGTGTGATGGTTCGCTACTGGATATGTTTAGCCTTTTTGCGGAAAAGCATATGAATACAACGGAAAGTGATACAAAATATTCGCTGTTGCTAGCATATATTGCTTTTGCTTTCTCGCTAGCGCATTCGCTCTATGTGTGCTATGTGTTGCATCGACTGCGTTGTCCGCCCGTATGGGGCGATTATATTCTTCTACCAAACGGTTGGTGTAACGAATGTACAGAAGAAATGCGTTTTTTTTTCGCAAATATTTCGCTAACCGTGTAATGTAACACTTTCAGTACCTTTAGTGCCATGGCACCCAAAATGTGCATGGATGATTCGTGTTTTCGCGAGGCCGCCGCTCAAATGATACATCGGATGGTAATGGTAATATGTGTAAGAAAACTGCTGGTTTGATATATTTGATTTGCTAATAGCCGGTGGAAAATGCGCAGCGCGCACACAGCGCTCAATGTTCAGCTCAAACGCAAAACCACCACACCAAAGGTCAAGAGCAAACACAGCGCTGAGAGCACAGAAGAGAGCGAAACCGAGAGAGAATTGCGCACGAAAGAGCGCGAGAGAGTCAACGAGGGCGTCATTCTTACGCTAAACTTCAACGGGGCCAGACGTGACCTCGGAATTCGCTGGCCATGAACATCCGAACGGGTTCGTGTGTGTGTGTGTGTATATGTGACGAAAAAGTGATTGTTTCATGCGCCACGGTGAGTTTTAATGTTCTTTCGCATGAAATAGATGGCGTGCGTTTAAGAAAAAAGCATTGAAATTCATGCGAAAGAATTTTGTGTGCGTTCCAATCAAGTGCGACCCGGGTGTCATATATCCGTCGGATGGTCCGTTAACGGATTTGTTTACGAAAATCACCATTTTTCGTAAAGAGATATAAATATTCAATAAAGTGATAAATTTGCTAAATATGCAAACGAAAAGTGTTTTACTTGCATCAGATTCACTGTTATTCCTTTTTTTTTTTGCAACATTTCGCAATCCAAATGTACATACATTTTCAGTACCTTTAGTGTCATGTCACCCACGTGTAGGTGACGGCAGTTGCGTTCATCTTAGCTTAGATTGTTTGCGGAGCATCATGACGCCATTCTCGATTGTTTCTTATCAAATTGGAATATTTCTAAGTCGTTCCAGTATGTTAACAAAGCATTCTGACGTCGTTCTAGAGTGGCCAGTCATGATTCGGTTCGGATGGGTTTGTTGATGCTCAATCGGACACGGGTGGGTGTTGCGTGAGGGGGATGTGGCGCTCGCGGGAAAGGTTTTAAAGAGGAAAACGAACCGAAAGGGGCACTGGGGCGCGTTATTACACTGGAAAGAGACACGAAAGAAATCAGAAACACTGATTCGAAGACCTTTGCTGCGCTGCTGTGAGCCGTGGCCGCATGATGGCGCTGCAGAAGGGAGGTCCCGGTGCAGCCGGGCCAACGAATCACGTACCGGGTTGGGATGGAAGACACGAATCCGCGAGGCCAATCGATCGATCGATCGATTGTTCCGTTCAGCTAAAAAAACACCAATTGAGAATTAGCAATGAAGGTTTTCTTACGTATGGGAAAAGAAATGATTGGCCACGCGTGTGCTTCTGCTGCTGCTGCTGCCGCCGTCATCGAGGGTTGAAGTATGTTGTGACTGGCCGAAAACGGAGCTGTCAGAACTGAGGTCCGAATCAGGTGTCAAAAGTGGGGGTTTGCCAGACTGGTCCATAGATAAAATAATATCGCTAATTGCAATAATCCATTGATAATGTGGTGCATGGTGGTGAATGAAATAAATTATTCTCATTATTATTGACATTATTATTCTTATTATTGGTGTTATTGATTGATGCATGGAATAGTTGAGTTTTGGTCGCAATGGTCGTAAAGCGGTATTTATCGGTAGTAGAGGTTGCAAAAATTCACTAAAATAGTAAGCTAGAGTAAAACCACTCATTTTTGGTTGTTTTTGTTGGTTTTCGTGTGTTTTTGTGTGAAAATGTTTGTAACCTAATTTGCATGAAAATCGTAAAAAAGCGGTATTTATCGGTGATTAGGCGTTCAGAAATTCAGTAAAATAGTAAATTTAATTAAAAACACTCAATTATGGGTTTTTATGTTGGTCTTGGTGGGTTTTTGTGTGCAAATGAGTGTGTGAACAGTTTTCATGAAAATCGTAAAAAAGCGTTGTTTTTCAGTGTTGGATGGTTGTAAAAAATGTACTTAATTAGTACGTCAGCACTGCGATACCGTGTTTTAGTTTTTTCGTGGTTTTTTGTAGTTTCTCGTCCGCACGCCAGTGTACGTAATGGGCGAAGAAATGCTAAAAACGCAACATATATCGCTGCAGAATGGTTGTAGGAAATTCGGCGATAATTATCATGCACTAATTTGCGCACGGGAACACATTTCTGTCGAATTTCTGGTCATCTGGTCTAGAGCTGGTCGAAAGCTGGTCGAAAGCTGGCATAAGGCTCGACTGGCGGTGGCGATTTATACCAGCTCAAGGTCATCGAAGGTCAAGGGATCCGACAGACTTTGGTCGTGAACGAAAACCTATAGAAATGGGGGGTCTGGGCTGAGAAAATTGTGAAAAATTAAAAAATCTCTAAAAATCGCAAATATTCTGAATCGCCAGAAATGACCACACATGTATGGGCAAAGGTGGCGCCTTTAGGGTGAAAAACCGAAAAAACTAGCGCCCGTTGGCTGACGGGTCATTGACTTGAGTGAGTGAGTGAGTGAGAGCGAGAGAGCAAAGCAACGGCAGCAGCAAACATGCTCGTGGTGTACCAACCGAGTGCCATGGCTCCGTGTGATGGTTCGCTACTGGATATGTTTAGCCTTTTTGCGGAAAAGCATATGAATACAACGGAAAGTGATACAAAATATTCGCTGTTGCTAGCATATATCGCTTTTGCTTTCTCGCTAGCGCATTCGCTCTATGTGTGCTATGTGTTGCATCGACTGCGTTGTCCGCCCGTATGGGGCGATTATATTCTTCTACCAAACGGTTGGTGTAACGAATGTACAGAAGAAATGCGTTTTTTTTTCGCAAATATTTCGCTAACCGTGTAATGTAACACTTTCAGTACCTTTAGTGCCATGGCACCCAAAATGCGCATGGATGATTCGTGTTTTCGCGAGGCCGCCGCTCAAACGATACACCGGATGGTAATATATGTGTAAGAAAACTGCTGGTTTGATATATTTGATTTGCTAATAGCCGGTGGAAAATGCGCAGCGCGCACACAGCGCTCAATGTTCAGCTCAAACGCAAAACCACCACACCAAAGGTCAAGAGCAAACACAGCGCTGAGAGCACAGAAGAGAGCGAAACCGAGAGAGAATTGCGCACGAAAGAGCGCGAGAGAGTCAACGAGGGCGTCATTCTTACGCTAAACTTCAACGGGGGCCAGACGTGACCTCGGAATTCGCTGGCCATGAACATCCGAACGGGTTCGAGTGTGTGTGTGTGTGTGTATATGTGACGAAAAAGTGATTGTTTCATGCGCCACGGTGAGTTTTAATGTTCTTTCGCATGAAATAGATGGCGTGCGTTTAAGAAAAAAGCATTGAAATTCATGCGAAAGAATTTTGTGTGCGTTCCAATCAAGTGCGACCCGGGTGTCATATATCCGTCGGATGGTCCGTTAACGGATTTGTTTACGAAAATCACCATTTTTCGTAAAGAGATATAAATATTCAATAAAGTGATAAATTTGCTAAATATGCAAACGAAAAGTGTTTTACTTGCATCGGATTCACTGTTATTCCTTTTTTTTTTTGCAACATTTCGCAATCCAAATGTTACATTTTCAGTACCTTTAGTGTCATGTCACCCACGACGTAGGTGACGGCAGTTGCGTTCATCTTAGCTTAGATTGTTTGCGGAGCATCATGACGCCATTCTCGATTGTTTCTTATCAAATTGGAATATTTCTAAGTCGTTCCAGTATGTTAACAAAGCATTCTGACGTCGTTCTAGAGTGGCCAGTCATGATTCGGTTCGGATGGGTTTGTTGATGCTCAATCGGACACGGGTGGGTGTTGCGTGAGGGGGATGTGGCGCTCGCGGGAAAGGTTTTAAAGAGGAAACCGAACCGAAAGGGGCACTGGGGCGCGTTATTACACTGGAAAGAGACACGAAAGAAATCAGAAACACTGATTCGAAGACCTTTGCTGCGCTGCTGTGAGCCGTGGCCGCATGATGGCGCTGCAGAAGGGAGGTCCCGGTGCAGCCGGGCCAACGAATCACGTACCGGGTTGGGATGGAAGACACGAATCCGCGAGGCCAATCGATCGATCGATTGTTCCGTTCAGCTAAAAAAACACCAATTGAGAATTAGCAATGAAGGTTTTCTTACGTATGGGAAAAGAAATGATTGGCCACGCGTGTGCTTCTGCTGCTGCTGCTGCCGCCGTCATCGAGGGTTGAAGTATGTTGTGACTGGCCGAAAACGGAGCTGTCAGAACTGAGGTCCGAATCAGGTGTCAAAAGTGGGGGTTTGCCAGACTGGTCCATAGATAAAATAATATCGCTAATTGCAATAATCCATTGATAATGTGGTGCATGGTGGTGAATGAAATAAATTATTCTCATTATTATTGACATTATTATTCTTATTATTGGTGTTATTGATTGATGCATGGAATAGTTGAGTTTTGGTCGCAATGGTCGTAAAGCGGTATTTATCGGTAGTAGAGGTTGCAAAAATTCACTAAAATAGTAAGCTAGAGTAAAACCACTCATTTTTGGTTGTTTTTGTTGGTTTTCGTGTGTTTTTGTGTGAAAATGTGTGTAACCTAATTTGCATGAAAATCGTAAAAAAGCGGTATTTATCGGTGATTAAGCGTTCAGAAATTCAGTAAAATAGTAAATTTAATTAAAAACACTCAATTATGGGTTTTTATGTTGGTCTTGGTGGGTTTTTGTGTGCAAATGAGTGTGAACAGTTTTCATGAAAATCGTAAAAAAGCGTTGTTTTTCAGGTGTTGGATGGTTGTAAAAAATGTACTTAATTAGTACGTCAGCACTGCGATACCGTGTTTTAGTTTTTTCGTGGCTTTTTTGTAGTTTCTCGTCCGCACGCCAGTGTACGTAATGGGCGAAGAAATGCTAAAAACGCAACATATATCGCTGCAGAATGGTTGTAGGAAATTCGGCGATAATTATCATGCAACAATTTGCGCACGGGAACACATTTCTGTCGAATTTCTGGTCATCTGGTCGAAAGCTGGTCGAAAGCTGGCATAAGGCTCGACAGACGATTACTTTTTATACCAGCTCAAGGTCATCGAAGGTCAAGGGACCCGACAGATTTCGGTCGTGAACGAAAACCTATAGAAATGGGGGGTCTGGGCTGAGAAAATTGTGAAAAATTAAAAAATCTCTAAAAATCGCAAATATTCTGAATCGCCAGGAATGACCACACATGTATGGGCAAAGGTGGCGCCTTTAGGGTGAAAAACCGAAAAAACTAGCGCCCCTTTGGCTGACGGGTCATTGACTTGAGTGAGTGAGTGAGAGCGAGAGAGCAAAGCAACGGCAGCAGCAAACATGCTCGTGGTGTACCAACCGAGTGCCATGGCTCCGTGTGATGGTTCGCTACTGGATATGTTTAGCCTTTTTGCGGAAAAGCATATGAATACAACGGAAAGTGATACAAAATATTCGCTGTTGCTAGCATATATCGCTTTTGCTTTCTCGCTAGCGCATTCGCATTCGTATGTGTGCTCTGTTGCATCGACTGCGTTGTCCGCCCGTATGGGGCGATTATATTCTTCTACCAAACGGTTGGTGTAACGAATGTACAGAAGAAATGCGTTTTTTTTTTCGCAAATATTTCGCTAACCGTGTAATGTAACACTTTCAGTACCTTTAGTGCCATGGCACCCAAAATGCGCATGGATGATTCGTGTTTTCGCGAGGCCGCCGCTCAAATGATACATCGGATGGTAATATATGTGTAAGAAAACTGCTGGTTTGATATATTTGATTTGCTAATAGCCGGTGGAAAATGCGCAGCGCGCACACAGCGCTCAATGTTCAGCTCAAACGCAAAACCACCACCAAAGGTCAAGAGCAAACACAGCGCTGAGACAGAAAGCGAGAGCGAAACCGAGAGAGAATTGCGCACGAAAGAGCGCGAGAGAGTCAACGAGGGCGTCATTCTTACGCTAAACTTCAACGGGGCCAGACGTGACCTCGGCCAGAATTCGCTGGCCATGAACATCCGAACGGGTTCGTGTGTGTGTGTGTATATGTGACGAAAAAGTGATTGTTTCATGCGCCACGGTGAGTTTTAATGTTCTTTCGCATGAAATAGATGGCGTGCGTTTAAGAAAAAAGCATTGAAATTCATGCGAAAGAATTTTGTGTGCGTTCCAATCAAGTGCGACCCGGGTGTCATATATCCGTCGGATGGTCCGTTAACGGATTTGTTTACGAAAATCACCATTTTTCGTAAAGAGATAAAAAAAATTCAATAAAGTGATAAATTTGCTAAATATGCAAACGAAAAGTGTTTTACTTGCATCAGATTCACTGTTATTCCTTTTTTTTTTTTTGCAACATTTCGCAATCCAAATGTTACATTTTCAGTACCTTTAGTGTCATGTCACCCACGTGTAGGTGACGGCAGTTGCGTTCATCATAGCTTAGATTGTTTGCGGAGCATCATGACGCCATTCTCGATTGTTTCTTATCAAATTGGAATATTTCTAAGTCGTTCCAGTATGTTAACAAAGCATTCTGACGTCGTTCTAGAGTGGCCAGTCATGATTCGGTTCGGATGGGTTTGTTGATGCTCAATCGGACACGGGTGGGTGTTGCGTGAGGGGGATGTGGCGCTCGCGGGAAAGGTTTTAAAGAGGAAACCGAACCGAAAGGGGCACTGGGGCGCGTTATTACACTGGAAAGAGACACGAAAGAAATCAGAAACACTGATTCGAAGACCTTTGCTGCGCTGCTGTGAGCCGTGGCCGCATGATGGCGCTGCAGAAGGGAGGTCCCGGTGCAGCCGGGCCAACGAATCACGTACCGGGTTGGGATGGAAGACACGAATCCGCGAGGCCAATCGATCGATCGATTGTTCCGTTCAGCTAAAAAAACACCAATTGAGAATTAGCAATGAAGGTTTTCTTACGTATGGGAAAAGAAATGATTGGCCACGCGTGTGCTTCTGCTGCTGCTGCTGCCGCCGTCATCCAGGGGTTGAAGTATGTTGTGACTGGCCGAAAACGGAGCTGTCAGAACTCCGAAGGTCCGAATCAGGTGTCAAAAGTGGGGGTTTGCCAGACTGGTCTATAGATAAAATAATATCGCTAATTGCAATAATCCATTGATAATGTGGTGCATGGTGGTGAATGAAATAAATTATTCTCATTATTATTGACATTATTATTCTTATTATTGGTGTTATTGATTGATGCATGGAATAGTTGAGTTTTATCGCAATGGTCGTAAAGCTCGTATTTATCGGTAGTAGAGGTTGCAAAAATTCACTAAAATAGTAAGCTAGAGTAAAACCACTCATTTTTGGTTGTTTTTGTTGGTTTTCGTGTGTTTTTGTGTGAAAATGTGTGTAACCTAATTTGCATGAAAATCGTAAAAAAGCGGTATTTATCGGTGATTAGGCGTTCAGAAATTCAGTAAAATAGTAAATTTAATTAAAAACACTCAATTATGGGTTTTTATGTTGGTCTTGGTGGGTTTTTGTGTGCAAATGAGTGTGTGAACAGTTTTCATGAAAATCGTAAAAAAGCGTTGTTTTTCAGGTGTTGGATGGTTGTAAAAAATGTACTTAATTAGTACGTCAGCACTGCGATACCGTGTTTTAGTTTTTTCGTGGTTTTTTGTAGTTTCTCGTCCGCACGCTGGTGTACGTAATGGGCGAAGAAATGCTAAAAACGCAACATATATCGCTGCAGAATGGTTGTAGGAAATTCGGCGATAATTATCATGCAACAATTTGCGCACGGGAATGCATTTCTGTCGAATTTCTGGTCATCTGGTCGAGAGCTGGGATAAGGCTCGACAGAAGATAACTTTTTATACCAGCTCAAGGTCATGAACGAAAACCTATAGAAATGGGGGGTCTGGGCTGAGAAAATTGTGAAAAATTAAAAAATCTCTAAAAATCGCAAATATTCTGAATCGCCAGAAATGACCACACATGTATGGGCAAAGGTGGCGCCTTTAGGGTGAAAAACCGAAAAAACTAGCGCCCGTTGGCTGACGGGTCATTGACTTGGTGAGTGAGTGAGTGAGAGCGAGAGAGCAAAGCAACGGCAGCAGCAAACATGCTCGTGGTGTACCAACCGAGTGCCATGGCTCCGTGTGATGGTTCGCTACTGGATATGTTTAGCCTTTTTGCGGAAAAGCATATGAATACAACGGAAAGTGATACAAAATATTCGCTGTTGCTAGCATATATTGCTTTTGCTTTCTCGCTAGCGCATTCGCTCTATGTGTGCTCTGTTGCATCGACTGCGTTGTCCGCCCGTATGGGGCGATTATATTCTTCTACCAAACGGTTGGTGTAACGAATGTACAGAAGAAATGCGTTTTTTTTTCGCAAATATTTCGCTAACCGTGTAATGTAACACTTTCAGTACCTTTAGTGCCATGGCACCCAAAATGCGCATGGATGATTCGTGTTTTCGCGAGGCCGCCGCTCAAATGATACATCGGATGGTAATATATGTGTAAGAAAACTGCTGGTTTGATATATTTGATTTGCTAATAGCCGGTGGAAAATGCGCAGCGCGCACACAGCGCTCAATGTTCAGCTCAAACGCAAAACCACCACCAAAGGTCAAGAGCAAACACAGCGCTGAGAGCACAGAAGAGAGCGAAACCGAGAGAGAGAATTGCGCACGAAAGAGCGCGAGAGAGTCAACGAGGGCGTCATTCAACAACGCTAAACTTCAACGGGGCCAGACGTGACCTCGGAATTCGCTGGCCATGAACGAATCCGAAACGGGTTCGTGTGTGTGTGTGTATATGTGACGAAAAAGTGATTGTTTCATGCGCCACGGTGAGTTTTAATGTTCTTTCGCATGAAATAGATGGCGTGCGTTTAAGAAAAAAGCATTGAAATTCATGCGAAAGAATTTTGTGTGCGTTCCAATCAAGTGCGACCCGGGTGTCAGATATCCGTCGGATGGTCCGTTAACGGATTTGTTTACGAAAATCACCATTTTTCGTAAAGAGATATAAATATTCAATAAAGTGATAAATTTGCTAAATATGCAAACGAAAAGTGTTTTACTTGCATCAGATTCACTGTTAATCCTTTTTTTTTTTGCAACATTTCGCAATCCAAATGTTACATTTTCAGAGTACCTTTAGTGTCATGTCACCCACGTGTAGGTGACGGCAGTTGCGTTCATCTTAGCTTAGATTGTTTGCGGAGCATCATGACGCCATTCTCGATTGTTTCTTATCAAATTGGAATATTTCTAAGTCGTTCCAGTATGTTAACAAAGCATTCTGACGTCGTTCTAGAGTGGCCAGTCATGATTCGGTTCGGATGGGTTTGTTGATGCTCAATCGGACACGGGTGGGTGTTGCGTGAGGGGGATGTGGCGCTCGCGGGAAAGGTTTTAAAGAGGAAACCGAACCGAAAGGGGCACTGGGGCGCGTTATTACACTGGAAAGATGCACGAAAGAAATCAGAAACACTGATTCGAAGACCTTTGCTGCGCTGCTGTGAGCCGTGGCCGCATGATGGCGCTGCAGAAGGGAGGTCCCGGTGCAGCCGGGCCAACGAATCACGTACCGGGTTGGGATGGAAGACACGAATCCGCGAGGCCAATCGATCGATCGATTGTTCCGTTCAGCTAAAAAAACACCAATTGAGAATTAGCAATGAAGGTTTTCTTACGTATGGGAAAAGAAATGATTGGCCACGCGTGTGCTTCTGCTGCTGCTGCTGCCGCCGTCATCGAGGGTTGAAGTATGTTGTGACTGGCCGAAAACGGAGCTGTCAGAACTGAGGTCAGGTGAATCAGGTGTCAAAAGTGGGGGTTTGCCCGACTGGTCTATAGATAAAATAATATCGCTAATTGCAATAATCCATTGATAATGTGGTGCATGGTGGTGAATGAAATAAATTATTCTCATTATTATTGACATTATTATTCTTATTATTGGTGTTATTGATTGATGCATGGAATAGTTGAGTTTTATCGCAATTGGTCGTAAAGCGGTATTTATCGGTAGTAGAGGTTGCAAAAATTCACTAAAATAGTAAGCTAGAGTAAAACCACTCATTTTTGGTTGTTTTTGTTGGTTTTCGTGTGTTTTTTGTGTGAAAATGTGTGTAACCTAATTTGCATGAAAATCGTAAAAAAGCGGTATTTATCGGTGATTAGGCGTTCAGAAATTCAGTAAAATAGTAAATTTAATTAAAAACACTCAATTATGGGTTTTTATGTTGGTCTTGGTGGGTTTTTGTGTGAAAATGTGTGTAACCTAATTTGCATGAAAATCGTAAAAAAGCGGTATTTATCGGTGATTAGGCGTTCAGAAATTCAGTAAAATAGTAAATTTAATTAAAAACACTCAATTATGGGTTTTTATGTTGGTCTTGGTGGGTTTTTGTGTGAAAATGTGTGTAACCTAATTTGCATGAAAATCGTAAAAAAGCGGTATTTATCGGTGATTAGGCGTTCAGAAATTCAGTAAAATAGTAAATTTAATTAAAAACACTCAATTATGGGTTTTTATGTTGGTCTTGGTGGGTTTTTGTGTGCAAATGAGTGTGTGAACAGTTTTCATGAAAATCGTAAAAAAGCGTTGTTTTTCAGGTGTTGGATGGTTGTAAAAAATGTACTTAATTAGTACGTCAGCACTGCGATACCGTGTTTTAGTTTTTTCGTGGCTTTTTTGTAGTTTCTCGTCCGCACGCTGGTGTACGTAATGGGCGAAGAAATGCTAAAAACGCAACATATATCGCTGCAGAATGGTTGTAGGAAATTCGGCGATAATTATCATGCAATAATTTGCGCACGGGAACGCAATTCTGTTGAATTTCTGGTCATCTGGTCGAAAGCTGGTCGAAAGCTGGTCTAGAGCTGGGATAAGGCTCGACAGAAGATAACTTTTTATACCAGCTCAAGGTCATCGAAGGTCAAGGGATCCGACAGACTTTGGTCGTGAACGAAAACCTATAGAAATGGGGGGTCTGGGCTGAGAAAATTGTGAAAAATTAAAAAATCTCTAAAAATCGCAAATATTCTGAATCGCCAGGAATGACCACACATGTTTGGGCAAAGGTGGCGCCTTTAGGGTGAAAAACCGAAAAAACTAGCGCCCCTTTGGCTGACGGGTCATTGACTTGAGTGAGTGAGTGAGTGAGAGCGAGAGAGCAAAGCAACGGCAGCAGCAAACATGCTCGTGGTGTACCAACCGAGTGCCATGGCTCCGTGTGATGGTTCGCTACTGGATATGTTTAGCCTTTTTGCGGAAAAGCATATGAATACAACGGAAAGTGATACAAAATATTCGCTGTTGCTAGCATATATCGCTTTTGCTTTCTCGCTAGCGCATTCGCTCTATGTGTGCTCTGTTGCATCGACTGCGTTGTCCGCCCGTATGGGGCGATTATATTCTTCTACCAAACGGTTGGTGTAACGAATGTACAGAAGAAATGCGTTTTTTTTTCGCAAATATTTCGCTAACCGTGTAATGTAACACTTTCAGTACCTTTAGTGCCATGGCACCCAAAATGCGCATGGATGATTCGTGTTTTCGCGAGGCCGCCGCTCAAATGATACACCGGATGGTAATATATGTGTAAGAAAACTGCTGGTGATATATTTGATTTGCTAATAGCCGGTGGAAAATGCGCAGCGCGCACACAGCGCTCAATGTTCAGCTCAAACGCAAAACCACCACCAAAGGTCAAGAGCAAACACAGCGCTGAGACAGAAGAGAGCGAAACCGAGAGAGAATTGCGCACGAAAGAGCGCGAGAGAGTCAACGAGGGCGTCATTCAACAACGCTAAACTTCAACGGGGCCAGACGTGACCTCGGAATTCGCTGGCCATGAACATCCGAACGGGTTCGTGTGTGTGTGTGTATATGTGACGAAAAAGTGATTGTTTCATGCGCCACGGTGAGTTTTAATGTTCTTTCGCATGAAATAGATGGCGTGCGTTTAAGAAAAAAGCATTGAAATTCATGCGAAAGAATTTTGTGTGCGTTCCAATCAAGTGCGACCCGGGTGTCATATATCCGTCGGATGGTCCGTTAACGGATTTGTTTACGAAAATCACCATTTTTCGTAAAGAGATATAAATATTCAATAAAGTGATAAATTTGCTAAATATGCAAACGAAAAGTGTTTTACTTGCATCAGATTCACTGTTATTCCTTTTTTTTTTGCAACATTTCGCAATCCAAATGCTACATTTTCAGTACCTTTAGTGTCATGTCACCCACGTGTAGGTGACGGCAGTTGCGTTCATCATAGCTTAGATTGTTTGCGGAGCATCATGACGCCATTCTCGATTGTTTCTTATCAAATTGGAATATTTCTAAGTCGTTCCAGTATGTTAACAAAGCATTCTGACGTCGTTCTAGAGTGGCCAGTCATGATTCGGTTCGGATGGGTTTGTTGATGCTCAATCGGACACGGGTGGGTGTTGCGTGAGGGGGATGTGGCGCTCGCGGGAAAGGTTTTAAAGAGGAAACCGAACCGAAAGGGGCACTGGGGCGCGTTATTACACTGGAAAGAGACACGAAAGAAATCAGAAACACTGATTCGAAGACCTTTGCTGCGCTGCTGTGAGCCGTGGCCGCATGATGGCGCTGCAGAAGGGAGGTCCCGGTGCAGCCGGGCCAACGAATCACGTACCGGGTTGGGATGGAAGACACGAATCCGCGAGGCCAATCGATCGATCGATTGTTCCGTTCAGCTAAAAAAACACCAATTGAGCATTAGCAATGAAGGTTTTCTTACGTATGGGAAAAGAAATGATTGGCCACGCGTGTGCTTCTGCTGCTGCTGCTGCCGCCGTCATCGAGGGTTGAAGTATGTTGTGACTGGCCGAAAACGGAGCTGTCAGAACTGAGGTCCGAATCAGGTGTCAAAAGTGGGGGTTTGCCAGACTGGTCTATAGATAAAATAATATCGCTAATTGCAATAATCCATTGATAATGTGGTGCATGGTGGTGAATGAAATAAATTATTCTCATTATTATTGACATTATTATTCTTATTATTGGTGTTATTGATTGATGCATGGAATAGTTGAGTTTTATCGCAATGGTCGTAAAGCTCGTATTTATCGGTAGTAGAGGTTGCAAAAATTCACTAAAATAGTAAGCTAGAGTAAAACCACTCATTTTTGGTTGTTTTTGTTGGTTTTCGTGTGTGTTTTGTGTGAAAATGTGTGTAACCTAATTTGCATGAAAATCGTAAAAAAGCGGTATTTATCGGTGATTAGGCGTTCAGAAATTCAGTAAAATAGTAAATTTAATTAAAAACACTCAATTATGGGTTTTTATGTTGGTCTTGGTGGGTTTTTGTGTGCAAATGAGTGTGTGAACAGTTTTCATGAAAATCGTAAAAAAGCGTTGTTTTTCAGTGTTGGATGGTTGTAAAAAATGTACTTAATTAGTACGTCAGCACTGCGATACCGTGTTTTAGTTTTTTCGTGGCTTTTTTGTAGTTTCTCGTCCGCACGCTGGTGTACGTAATGGGCGAAGAAATGCTAAAAACGCAACATATATCGCTGCAGAATGGTTGTAGGAAATTCGGCGATAATTATCATGCAACAATTTGCGCACGGGAACACATTTCTGTCGAATTTCTGGTCATCTGGTCGAGAGCTGGTCGAAAGCTGGTCTAGAGCTGGGATAAGGCTCGACAGAAGATAACTTTTTATACCAGCTCAAGGTCATCGAAGGTCAAGGGATCCGACAGACTTTGGTCGTGAACGAAAACCTATAGAAATGGGGGGTCTGGGCTGAGAAAATTGTGAAAAATTAAAAAATCTCTAAAAATCGCAAATATTCTGAATCGCCAGAAATGACCACACATGTATGGGCAAAGGTGGCGCCTTTAGGGTGAAAAACCGAAAAAACTAGCGCCCCTTTGGCTGACGGGTCATTGACTTGGTGAGTGAGTGAGAGCGAGAGAGCAAAGCAACGGCAGCAGCAAACATGCTCGTGGTGTACCAACCGAGTGCCATGGCTCCGTGTGATGGTTCGCTACTGGATATGTTTAGCCTTTTTGCGGAAAAGCATATGAATACAACGGAAAGTGATACAAAATATTCGCTGTTGCTAGCATATATCGCTTTTGCTTTCTCGCTAGCGCATTCGCTCTATGTGTGCTCTGTTGCATCGACTGCGTCGTCCGCCCGTATGGGGCGATTATATTCTTCTACCAAACGGTTGGTGTAACGAATGTACAGAAGAAATGCGTTTTTTTTTCGCAAATATTTCGCTAACCGTGTAATGTAACACTTTCAGTACCTTTAGTGCCATGGCACCCAAAATGCGCATGGATGATTCGTGTTTTCGCGAGGCCGCCGCTCAAATGATACATCGGATGGTAATATATGTGTAAGAAAACTGCTGGTGATATATTTGATTTGCTAATAGCCGGTGGAAAATGCGCAGCGCGCACACAGCGCTCAATGTTCAGCTCAAACGCAAAACCACCACACCAAAGGTCAAGAGCAAACACAGCGCTGAGAGCACAGAAGAGAGCGAAACCGAGAGAGAGAATTGCGCACGAAAGAGCGCGAGAGAGTCAACGAGGGCGTCATTCTTACGCTAAACTTCAACGGGGCCAGACGTGACTGCGGAATTCGCTGGCCATGAACATCCGAACGGGTTCGTGTGTGGGCGTGTATATGTGACGAAAAAGTGATTGTTTCATGCGCCACGGTGAGTTTTAATGTTCTTTCGCATGAAATAGATGGCGTGCGTTTAAGAAAAAAGCATTGAAATTCATGCGAAAGAATTTTGTGTGCGTTCCAATCAAGTGCGACCCGGGTGTCATATATTCGTCGGATGGTCCGTTAACGGATTTGTTTACGAAAATCACCATTTTTCGTAAAGAGATATAAATATTCAATAAAGTGATAAATTTGCTAAATATGCAAACGAAAAGTGTTTTACTTGCATCAGATTCACTGTTATTCCTTTTTTTTTTGCAACATTTCGCAATCCAAATGCTACATTTTCAGTACCTTTAGTGTCATGTCACCCACGTGTAGGTGACGGCAGTTGCGTTCATCATAGCTTAGATTGTTTGCGGAGCATCATGACGCCATTCTCGATTGTTTCTTATCAAATTGGAATATTTCTAAGTCGTTCCAGTATGTTAACAAAGCACTTAACTTTGCCTTTGCCGTGGCCAGTCATGATTCGGTTCGGATGGGTTTGTTGATGCTCAATCGGACACGGGTGGGTGTTGCGTGAGGGGGATGTGGCGCTCGCGGGAAAGGTTTTAAAGAGGAAACCGAACCGAAAGGGGCACTGGGGCGCGTTATTACACTGGAAAGAGACACGAAAGAAATCAGAAACACTGATTCGAAGACCTTTGCTGCGCTGCTGTGAGCCGTGGCCGCATGATGGCGCTGCAGAAGGGAGGTCCCGGTGCAGCCGGGCCAACGAATCACGTACCGGGTTGGGATGGAAGACACGAATCCGCGAGGCCAATCGATCGATCGATTGTTCCGTTCAGCTAAAAAAACACCAATTGAGCATTAGCAATGAAGGTTTTCTTACGTATGGGAAAAGAAATGATTGGCCACGCGTGTGCTTCTGCTGCTGCTGCTGCCGCCGTCATCGAGGGTTGAAGTATGTTGTGACTGGCCGAAAACGGAGCTGTCAGAACTGAGGTCCGAATCAGGTGTCAAAAGTGGGGGTTTGCCAGACTGGTCTATAGATAAAATAATATCGCTAATTGCAATAATCCATTGATAATGTGGTGCATGGTGGTGAATGAAATAAATTATTCTCATTATTATTGACATTATTATTCTTATTATTGGTGTTATTGATTGATGCATGGAATAGTTGAGTTTTATCGCAATGGTCGTAAAGCTCGTATTTATCGGTAGTAGAGGTTGCAAAAATTCACTAAAATAGTAAGCTAGAGTAAAACCACTCATTTTTGGTTGTTTTTGTTGGTTTTCGTGTGTTTTTGTGTGAAAATGTGTGTAACCTAATTTGCATGAAAATCGTAAAAAAGCGGTATTTATCGGTGATTAGGCGTTCAGAAATTCAGTAAAATAGTAAATTTAATTAAAAACACTCAATTATGGGTTTTTATGTTGGTCTTGGTGGGTTTTTGTGTGCAAATGAGTGTGTGAACAGTTTTCATGAAAATCGTAAAAAAGCGTTGTTTTTCAGTGTTGGATGGTTGTAAAAAATGTACTTAATTAGTACGTCAGCACTGCGATACCGTGTTTTAGTTTTTTCGTGGTTTTTTGTAGTTTCTCGTCCGCACGCTAGTGTACGTAATGGGCGAAGAAATGCTAAAAACGCAACATATATCGCTGCAGAATGGTTGTAGGAAATTCGGCGATAATTATCATGCAACAATTTGCGCACGGGAACACATTTCTGTCGAATTTCTGGTCATCTGGTCGAGAGCTGGTCGAAAGCTGGTCTAGAGCTGGGATAAGGCTCGACAGAAGATAACTTTTTATACCAGCTCAAGGTCATCGAAGGTCAAGGGACCCGACAGACTTTGGTCGTGAACGAAAACCTATAGAAATGGGGGGTCTGGGCTGAGAAAATTGTGAAAAATTAAAAAATCTCTAAAAATCGCAAATATTCTGAATCGCCAGAAATGACCACACATGTATGGGCAAAGGTGGCGCCTTTAGGGTGAAAAACCGAAAAAACTAGCGCCCCTTTGGCTGACGGGTCATTGACTTGGTGAGTGAGTGAGAGCGAGAGAGCAAAGCAACGGCAGCAGCAAACATGCTCGTGGTGTACCAACCGAGTGCCATGGCTCCGTGTGATGGTTCGCTACTGGATATGTTTAGCCTTTTTGCGGAAAAGCATATGAATACAACGGAAAGTGATACAAAATATTCGCTGTTGCTAGCATATATCGCTTTTGCTTTCTCGCTAGCGCATTCGCTCTATGTGTGCTCTGTTGCATCGACTGCGTCGTCCGCCCGTATGGGGCGATTATATTCTTCTACCAAACGGTTGGTGTAACGAATGTACAGAAGAAATGCGTTTTTTTTTCGCAAATATTTCGCTAACCGTGTAATGTAACACTTTCAGTACCTTTAGTGCCATGGCACCCAAAATGCGCATGGATGATTCGTGTTTTCGCGAGGCCGCCGCTCAAATGATACATCGGATGGTAATATATGTGTAAGAAAACTGCTGGTGATATATTTGATTTGCTAATAGCCGGTGGAAAATGCGCAGCGCGCACACAGCGCTCAATGTTCAGCTCAAACGCAAAACCACCACACCAAAGGTCAAGAGCAAACACAGCGCTGAGAGCACAGAAGAGAGCGAAACCGAGAGAGAGAATTGCGCACGAAAGAGCGCGAGAGAGTCAACGAGGGCGTCATTCTTACGCTAAACTTCAACGGGGCCAGACGTGACTGCGGAATTCGCTGGCCATGAACATCCGAACGGGTTCGTGTGTGTGTGTGTATATGTGACGAAAAAGTGATTGTTTCATGCGCCACGGTGAGTTTTAATGTTCTTTCGCATGAAATAGATGGCGTGCGTTTAAGAAAAAAGCATTGAAATTCATGCGAAAGAATTTTGTGTGCGTTCCAATCAAGTGCGACCCGGGTGTCATATATTCGTCGGATGGTCCGTTAACGGATTTGTTTACGAAAATCACCATTTTTCGTAAAGAGATATAAATATTCAATAAAGTGATAAATTTGCTAAATATGCAAACGAAAAGTGTTTTACTTGCATCAGATTCACTGTTATTCCTTTTTTTTTTGCAACATTTCGCAATCCAAATGCTACATTTTCAGTACCTTTAGTGTCATGTCACCCACGTGTAGGTGACGGCAGTTGCGTTCATCATAGCTTAGATTGTTTGCGGAGCATCATGACGCCATTCTCGATTGTTTCTTATCAAATTGGAATATTTCTAAGTCGTTCCAGTATGTTAACAAAGCACTTAACTTTGCCTTTGCCGTGGCCAGTCATGATTCGGTTCGGATGGGTTTGTTGATGCTCAATCGGACACGGGTGGGTGTTGCGTGAGGGGGATGTGGCGCTCGCGGGAAAGGTTTTAAAGAGGAAACCGAACCGAAAGGGGCACTGGGGCGCGTTATTACACTGGAAAGAGACACGAAAGAAATCAGAAACACTGATTCGAAGACCTTTGCTGCGCTGCTGTGAGCCGTGGCCGCATGATGGCGCTGCAGAAGGGAGGTCCCGGTGCAGCCGGGCCAACGAATCACGTACCGGGTTGGGATGGAAGACACGAATCCGCGAGGCCAATCGATCGATCGATTGTTCCGTTCAGCTAAAAAAACACCAATTGAGCATTAGCAATGAAGGTTTTCTTACGTATGGGAAAAGAAATGATTGGCCACGCGTGTGCTTCTGCTGCTGCTGCTGCCGCCGTCATCGAGGGTTGAAGTATGTTGTGACTGGCCGAAAACGGAGCTGTCAGAACTGAGGTCCGAATCAGGTGTCAAAAGTGGGGGTTTGCCAGACTGGTCTATAGATAAAATAATATCGCTAATTGCAATAATCCATTGATAATGTGGTGCATGGTGGTGAATGAAATAAATTATTCTCATTATTATTGACATTATTATTCTTATTATTGGTGTTATTGATTGATGCATGGAATAGTTGAGTTTTATCGCAATGGTCGTAAAGCTCGTATTTATCGGTAGTAGAGGTTGCAAAAATTCACTAAAATAGTAAGCTAGAGTAAAACCACTCATTTTTGGTTGTTTTTGTTGGTTTTCGTGTGTTTTTGTGTGAAAATGTGTGTAACCTAATTTGCATGAAAATCGTAAAAAAGCGGTATTTATCGGTGATTAGGCGTTCAGAAATTCAGTAAAATAGTAAATTTAATTAAAAACACTCAATTATGGGTTTTTATGTTGGTCTTGGTGGGTTTTTGTGTGCAAATGAGTGTGTGAACAGTTTTCATGAAAATCGTAAAAAAGCGTTGTTTTTCAGTGTTGGATGGTTGTAAAAAATGTACTTAATTAGTACGTCAGCACTGCGATACCGTGTTTTAGTTTTTTCGTGGCTTTTTTGTAGTTTCTCGTCCGCACGCTGGTGTACGTAATGGGCGAAGAAATGCTAAAAACGCAACATATATCGCTGCAGAATGGTTGTAGGAAATTCGGCGATAATTATCATGCAACAATTTGCGCACGGGAACACATTTCTGTCGAATTTCTGGTCATCTGGTCGAGAGCTGGTCGAAAGCTGGTCTAGAGCTGGGATAAGGCTCGACAGAAGATAACTTTTTATACCAGCTCAAGGTCATCGAAGGTCAAGGGACCCGACAGACTTTGGTCGTGAACGAAAACCTATAGAAATGGGGGGTCTGGGCTGAGAAAATTGTGAAAAATTAAAAAATCTCTAAAAATCGCAAATATTCTGAATCGCCAGAAATGACCACACATGTATGGGCAAAGGTGGCGCCTTTAGGGTGAAAAACCGAAAAAACTAGCGCCCCTTTGGCTGACGGGTCATTGACTTGGTGAGTGAGTGAGAGCGAGAGAGCAAAGCAACGGCAGCAGCAAACATGCTCGCGGAGTACCAACCGAGTGCCATGGCTCCGTGTGATGGTTCGCTACTGGATATGTTTAGCCTTTTTGCGGAAAAGCATATGAATACAACGGAAAGTGATACAAAATATTCGCTGTTGCTAGCATATATCGCTTTTGCTTTCTCGCTAGCGCATTCGCTCTATGTGTGCTCTGTTGCATCGACTGCGTCGTCCGCCCGTATGGGGCGATTATATTCTTCTACCAAACGGTTGGTGTAACGAATGTACAGAAGAAATGCGTTTTTTTTTCGCAAATATTTCGCTAACCGTGTAATGTAACACTTTCAGTACCTTTAGTGCCATGGCACCCAAAATGCGCATGGATGATTCGTGTTTTCGCGAGGCCGCCGCTCAAATGATACATCGGATGGTAATATATGTGTAAGAAAACTGCTGGTGATATATTTGATTTGCTAATAGCCGGTGGAAAATGCGCAGCGCGCACACAGCGCTCAATGTTCAGCTCAAACGCAAAACCACCACACCAAAGGTCAAGAGCAAACACAGCGCTGAGAGCACAGAAGAGAGCGAAACCGAGAGAGAGAATTGCGCACGAAAGAGCGCGAGAGAGTCAACGAGGGCGTCATTCTTACGCTAAACTTCAACGGGGCCAGACGTGACTGCGGAATTCGCTGGCCATGAACATCCGAACGGGTTCGTGTGTGGGCGTGTATATGTGACGAAAAAGTGATTGTTTCATGCGCCACGGTGAGTTTTAATGTTCTTTCGCATGAAATAGATGGCGTGCGTTTAAGAAAAAAGCATTGAAATTCATGCGAAAGAATTTTGTGTGCGTTCCAATCAAGTGCGACCCGGGTGTCATATATCCGTCGGATGGTCCGTTAACGGATTTGTTTACGAAAATCACCATTTTTCGTAAAGAGATATAAATATTCAATAAAGTGATAAATTTGCTAAATATGCAAACGAAAAGTGTTTTACTTGCATCAGATTCACTGTTATTCCTTTTTTTTTGCAACATTTCGCAATCCAAATGCTACATTTTCAGTACCTTTAGTGTCATGTCACCCACGTGTAGGTGACGGCAGTTGCGTTCATCATAGCTTAGATTGTTTGCGGAGCATCATGACGCCATTCTCGATTGTTTCTTATCAAATTGGAATATTTCTAAGTCGTTCCAGTATGTTAACAAAGCACTTAACTTTGCCTTTGCCGTGGCCAGTCATGATTCGGTTCGGATGGGTTTGTTGATGCTCAATCGGACACGGGTGGGTGTTGCGTGAGGGGGATGTGGCGCTCGCGGGAAAGGTTTTAAAGAGGAAACCGAACCGAAAGGGGCACTGGGGCGCGTTATTACACTGGAAAGAGACACGAAAGAAATCAGAAACACTGATTCGAAGACCTTTGCTGCGCTGCTGTGAGCCGTGGCCGCATGATGGCGCTGCAGAAGGGAGGTCCCGGTGCAGCCGGGCCAACGAATCACGTACCGGGTTGGGATGGAAGACACGAATCCGCGAGGCCAATCGATCGATCGATTGTTCCGTTCAGCTAAAAAAACACCAATTGAGCATTAGCAATGAAGGTTTTCTTACGTATGGGAAAAGAAATGATTGGCCACGCGTGTGCTTCTGCTGCTGCTGCTGCCGCCGTCATCGAGGGTTGAAGTATGTTGTGACTGGCCGAAAACGGAGCTGTCAGAACTGAGGTCCGAATCAGGTGTCAAAAGTGGGGGTTTGCCAGACTGGTCTATAGATAAAATAATATCGCTAATTGCAATAATCCATTGATAATGTGGTGCATGGTGGTGAATGAAATAAATTATTCTCATTATTATTGACATTATTATTCTTATTATTGGTGTTATTGATTGATGCATGGAATAGTTGAGTTTTATCGCAATGGTCGTAAAGCTCGTATTTATCGGTAGTAGAGGTTGCAAAAATTCACTAAAATAGTAAGCTAGAGTAAAACCACTCATTTTTGGTTGTTTTTGTTGGTTTTCGTGTGTTTTTGTGTGAAAATGTGTGTAACCTAATTTGCATGAAAATCGTAAAAAAGCGGTATTTATCGGTGATTAGGCGTTCAGAAATTCAGTAAAATAGTAAATTTAATTAAAAACACTCAATTATGGGTTTTTATGTTGGTCTTGGTGGGTTTTTGTGTGCAAATGAGTGTGTGAACAGTTTTCATGAAAATCGTAAAAAAGCGTTGTTTTTCAGTGTTGGATGGTTGTAAAAAATGTACTTAATTAGTACGTCAGCACTGCGATACCGTGTTTTAGTTTTTTCGTGGCTTTTTTGTAGTTTCTCGTCCGCACGCTGGTGTACGTAATGGGCGAAGAAATGCTAAAAACGCAACATATATCGCTGCAGAATGGTTGTAGGAAATTCGGCGATAATTATCATGCAACAATTTGCGCACGGGAACACATTTCTGTCGAATTTCTGGTCATCTGGTCGAGAGCTGGTCGAAAGCTGGTCTAGAGCTGGGATAAGGCTCGACAGAAGATAACTTTTTATACCAGCTCAAGGTCATCGAAGGTCAAGGGACCCGACAGACTTTGGTCGTGAACGAAAACCTATAGAAATGGGGGGTCTGGGCTGAGAAAATTGTGAAAAATTAAAAAATCTCTAAAAATCGCAAATATTCTGAATCGCCAGAAATGACCACACATGTATGGGCAAAGGTGGCGCCTTTAGGGTGAAAAACCGAAAAAACTAGCGCCCCTTTGGCTGACGGGTCATTGACTTGGTGAGTGAGTGAGAGCGAGAGAGCAAAGCAACGGCAGCAGCAAACATGCTCGCGGAGTACCAACCGAGTGCCATGGCTCCGTGTGATGGTTCGCTACTGGATATGTTTAGCCTTTTTGCGGAAAAGCATATGAATACAACGGAAAGTGATACAAAATATTCGCTGTTGCTAGCATATATCGCTTTTGCTTTCTCGCTAGCGCATTCGCTCTATGTGTGCTCTGTTGCATCGACTGCGTCGTCCGCCCGTATGGGGCGATTATATTCTTCTACCAAACGGTTGGTGTAACGAATGTACAGAAGAAATGCGTTTTTTTTTCGCAAATATTTCGCTAACCGTGTAATGTAACACTTTCAGTACCTTTAGTGCCATGGCACCCAAAATGCGCATGGATGATTCGTGTTTTCGCGAGGCCGCCGCTCAAATGATACATCGGATGGTAATATATGTGTAAGAAAACTGCTGGTGATATATTTGATTTGCTAATAGCCGGTGGAAAATGCGCAGCGCGCACACAGCGCTCAATGTTCAGCTCAAACGCAAAACCACCACACCAAAGGTCAAGAGCAAACACAGCGCTGAGAGCACAGAAGAGAGCGAAACCGAGAGAGAGAATTGCGCACGAAAGAGCGCGAGAGAGTCAACGAGGGCGTCATTCTTACGCTAAACTTCAACGGGGCCAGACGTGACTGCGGAATTCGCTGGCCATGAACATCCGAACGGGTTCGTGTGTGGGCGTGTATATGTGACGAAAAAGTGATTGTTTCATGCGCCACGGTGAGTTTTAATGTTCTTTCGCATGAAATAGATGGCGTGCGTTTAAGAAAAAAGCATTGAAATTCATGCGAAAGAATTTTGTGTGCGTTCCAATCAAGTGCGACCCGGGTGTCATATATCCGTCGGATGGTCCGTTAACGGATTTGTTTACGAAAATCACCATTTTTCGTAAAGAGATATAAATATTCAATAAAGTGATAAATTTGCTAAATATGCAAACGAAAAGTGTTTTACTTGCATCAGATTCACTGTTATTCCTTTTTTTTTGCAACATTTCGCAATCCAAATGCTACATTTTCAGTACCTTTAGTGTCATGTCACCCACGTGTAGGTGACGGCAGTTGCGTTCATCATAGCTTAGATTGTTTGCGGAGCATCATGACGCCATTCTCGATTGTTTCTTATCAAATTGGAATATTTCTAAGTCGTTCCAGTATGTTAACAAAGCACTTAACTTTGCCTTTGCCGTGGCCAGTCATGATTCGGTTCGGATGGGTTTGTTGATGCTCAATCGGACACGGGTGGGTGTTGCGTGAGGGGGATGTGGCGCTCGCGGGAAAGGTTTTAAAGAGGAAACCGAACCGAAAGGGGCACTGGGGCGCGTTATTACACTGGAAAGAGACACGAAAGAAATCAGAAACACTGATTCGAAGACCTTTGCTGCGCTGCTGTGAGCCGTGGCCGCATGATGGCGCTGCAGAAGGGAGGTCCCGGTGCAGCCGGGCCAACGAATCACGTACCGGGTTGGGATGGAAGACACGAATCCGCGAGGCCAATCGATCGATCGATTGTTCCGTTCAGCTAAAAAAACACCAATTGAGCATTAGCAATGAAGGTTTTCTTACGTATGGGAAAAGAAATGATTGGCCACGCGTGTGCTTCTGCTGCTGCTGCTGCCGCCGTCATCGAGGGTTGAAGTATGTTGTGACTGGCCGAAAACGGAGCTGTCAGAACTGAGGTCCGAATCAGGTGTCAAAAGTGGGGGTTTGCCAGACTGGTCTATAGATAAAATAATATCGCTAATTGCAATAATCCATTGATAATGTGGTGCATGGTGGTGAATGAAATAAATTATTCTCATTATTATTGACATTATTATTCTTATTATTGGTGTTATTGATTGATGCATGGAATAGTTGAGTTTTATCGCAATGGTCGTAAAGCTCGTATTTATCGGTAGTAGAGGTTGCAAAAATTCACTAAAATAGTAAGCTAGAGTAAAACCACTCATTTTTGGTTGTTTTTGTTGGTTTTCGTGTGTTTTTGTGTGAAAATGTGTGTAACCTAATTTGCATGAAAATCGTAAAAAAGCGGTATTTATCGGTGATTAGGCGTTCAGAAATTCAGTAAAATAGTAAATTTAATTAAAAACACTCAATTATGGGTTTTTATGTTGGTCTTGGTGGGTTTTTGTGTGCAAATGAGTGTGTGAACAGTTTTCATGAAAATCGTAAAAAAGCGTTGTTTTTCAGTGTTGGATGGTTGTAAAAAATGTACTTAATTAGTACGTCAGCACTGCGATACCGTGTTTTAGTTTTTTCGTGGTTTTTTGTAGTTTCTCGTCCGCACGCTAGTGTACGTAATGGGCGAAGAAATGCTAAAAACGCAACATATATCGCTGCAGAATGGTTGTAGGAAATTCGGCGATAATTATCATGCAATAATTTGCGCACGGGAACGCAATTCTGTTGAATTTCTGGTCATCTGGTCGAAAGCTGGTCGAAAGCTGGTCTAGAGCTGGGATAAGGCTCGACAGAAGATAACTTTTTATACCAGCTCAAGGTCATCGAAGGTCAAGGGATCCGACAGACTTTGGTCGTGAACGAAAACCTATAGAAATGGGGGGTCTGGGCTGAGAAAATTGTGAAAAATTAAAAAATCTCTAAAAATCGCAAATATTCTGAATCGCCAGAAATGACCACACATGTATGGGCAAAGGTGGCGCCTTTAGGGTGAAAAACCGAAAAAACTAGCGCCCCTTTGGCTGACGGGTCATTGACTTGGTGAGTGAGTGAGAGCGAGAGAGCAAAGCAACGGCAGCAGCAAACATGCTCGTGGTGTACCAACCGAGTGCCATGGCTCCGTGTGATGGTTCGCTACTGGATATGTTTAGCCTTTTTGCGGAAAAGCATATGAATACAACGGAAAGTGATACAAAATATTCGCTGTTGCTAGCATATATCGCTTTTGCTTTCTCGCTAGCGCATTCGCTCTATGTGTGCTCTGTTGCATCGACTGCGTCGTCCGCCCGTATGGGGCGATTATATTCTTCTACCAAACGGTTGGTGTAACGAATGTACAGAAGAAATGCGTTTTTTTTTCGCAAATATTTCGCTAACCGTGTAATGTAACACTTTCAGTACCTTTAGTGCCATGGCACCCAAAATGCGCATGGATGATTCGTGTTTTCGCGAGGCCGCCGCTCAAATGATACACCGGATGGTAATATATGTGTAAGAAAACTGCTGGTGATATATTTGATTTGCTAATAGCCGGTGGAAAATGCGCAGCGCACACAGCGCTCAATGTTCAGCTCAAACGCAAAACCACCACCAAAGGTCAAGAGCAAACACAGCGCTGAGACAGAAGAGAGCGAAACCGAGAGAGAATTGCGCACGAAAGAGCGCGAGAGAGTCAACGAGGGCGTCATTCAACAACGCTAAACTTCAACGGGGCCAGACGTGACCTCGGAATTCGCTGGCCATGAACATCCGAACGGGTTCGTGTGTGTGTGTGTATATGTGACGAAAAAGTGATTGTTTCATGCGCCACGGTGAGTTTTAATGTTCTTTCGCATGAAATAGATGGCGTGCGTTTAAGAAAAAAGCATTGAAATTCATGCGAAAGAATTTTGTGTGCGTTCCAATCAAGTGCGACCCGGGTGTCATATATCCGTCGGATGGTCCGTTAACGGATTTGTTTACGAAAATCACCATTTTTCGTAAAGAGATATAAATATTCAATAAAGTGATAAATTTGCTAAATATGCAAACGAAAAGTGTTTTACTTGCATCAGATTCACTGTTATTCCTTTTTTTTTTGCAACATTTCGCAATCCAAATGCTACATTTTCAGTACCTTTAGTGTCATGTCACCCACGTGTAGGTGACGGCAGTTGCGTTCATCATAGCTTAGATTGTTTGCGGAGCATCATGACGCCATTCTCGATTGTTTCTTATCAAATTGGAATATTTCTAAGTCGTTCCAGTATGTTAACAAAGCACTTAACTTTGCCTTTGCCGTGGCCAGTCATGATTCGGTTCGGATGGGTTTGTTGATGCTCAATCGGACACGGGTGGGTGTTGCGTGAGGGGGATGTGGCGCTCGCGGGAAAGGTTTTAAAGAGGAAACCGAACCGAAAGGGGCACTGGGGCGCGTTATTACACTGGAAAGAGACACGAAAGAAATCAGAAACACTGATTCGAAGACCTTTGCTGCGCTGCTGTGAGCCGTGGCCGCATGATGGCGCTGCAGAAGGGAGGTCCCGGTGCAGCCGGGCCAACGAATCACGTACCGGGTTGGGATGGAAGACACGAATCCGCGAGGCCAATCGATCGATCGATTGTTCCGTTCAGCTAAAAAAACACCAATTGAGCATTAGCAATGAAGGTTTTCTTACGTATGGGAAAAGAAATGATTGGCCACGCGTGTGCTTCTGCTGCTGCTGCTGCCGCCGTCATCGAGGGTTGAAGTATGTTGTGACTGGCCGAAAACGGAGCTGTCAGAACTGAGGTCCGAATCAGGTGTCAAAAGTGGGGGTTTGCCAGACTGGTCTATAGATAAAATAATATCGCTAATTGCAATAATCCATTGATAATGTGGTGCATGGTGGTGAATGAAATAAATTATTCTCATTATTATTGACATTATTATTCTTATTATTGGTGTTATTGATTGATGCATGGAATAGTTGAGTTTTATCGCAAATGGTCGTAAAGCGGTATTTATCGGTAGTAGAGGTTGCAAAAATTCACTAAAATAGTAAGCTAGAGTAAAACCACTCATTTTTGGTTGTTTTTGTTGGTTTTCGTGTGTTTTTGTGTGAAAATGTGTGTAACCTAATTTGCATGAAAATCGTAAAAAAGCGGTATTTATCGGTGATTAGGCGTTCAGAAATTCAGTAAAATAGTAAATTTAATTAAAAACACTCAATTATGGGTTTTTATGTTGGTCTTGGTGGGTTTTTGTGTGCAAATGAGTGTGTGAACAGTTTTCATGAAAATCGTAAAAAAGCGTTGTTTTTCAGTGTTGGATGGTTGTAAAAAATGTACTTAATTAGTACGTCAGCACTGCGATACCGTGTTTTAGTTTTTTCGTGGCTTTTTTGTAGTTTCTCGTCCGCACGCTGGTGTACGTAATGGGCGAAGAAATGCTAAAAACGCAACATATATCGCTGCAGAATGGTTGTAGGAAATTCGGCGATAATTATCATGCAACAATTTGCGCACGGGAACACATTTCTGTCGAATTTCTGGTCATCTGGTCGAGAGCTGGTCGAAAGCTGGTCTAGAGCTGGGATAAGGCTCGACAGAAGATAACTTTTTATACCAGCTCAAGGTCATCGAAGGTCAAGGGACCCGACAGACTTTGGTCGTGAACGAAAACCTATAGAAATGGGGGGTCTGGGCTGAGAAAATTGTGAAAAATTAAAAAATCTCTAAAAATCGCAAATATTCTGAATCGCCAGAAATGACCACACATGTATGGGCAAAGGTGGCGCCTTTAGGGTGAAAAACCGAAAAAACTAGCGCCCCTTTGGCTGACGGGTCATTGACTTGGTGAGTGAGTGAGAGCGAGAGAGCAAAGCAACGGCAGCAGCAAACATGCTCGTGGTGTACCAACCGAGTGCCATGGCTCCGTGTGATGGTTCGCTACTGGATATGTTTAGCCTTTTTGCGGAAAAGCATATGAATACAACGGAAAGTGATACAAAATATTCGCTGTTGCTAGCATATATCGCTTTTGCTTTCTCGCTAGCGCATTCGCTCTATGTGTGCTCTGTTGCATCGACTGCGTCGTCCGCCCGTATGGGGCGATTATATTCTTCTACCAAACGGTTGGTGTAACGAATGTACAGAAGAAATGCGTTTTTTTTTCGCAAATATTTCGCTAACCGTGTAATGTAACACTTTCAGTACCTTTAGTGCCATGGCACCCAAAATGCGCATGGATGATTCGTGTTTTCGCGAGGCCGCCGCTCAAATGATACATCGGATGGTAATATATGTGTAAGAAAACTGCTGGTGATATATTTGATTTGCTAATAGCCGGTGGAAAATGCGCAGCGCGCACACAGCGCTCAATGTTCAGCTCAAACGCAAAACCACCACACCAAAGGTCAAGAGCAAACACAGCGCTGAGAGCACAGAAGAGAGCGAAACCGAGAGAGAGAATTGCGCACGAAAGAGCGCGAGAGAGTCAACGAGGGCGTCATTCTTACGCTAAACTTCAACGGGGCCAGACGTGACTGCGGAATTCGCTGGCCATGAACATCCGAACGGGTTCGTGTGTGGGCGTGTATATGTGACGAAAAAGTGATTGTTTCATGCGCCACGGTGAGTTTTAATGTTCTTTCGCATGAAATAGATGGCGTGCGTTTAAGAAAAAAGCATTGAAATTCATGCGAAAGAATTTTGTGTGCGTTCCAATCAAGTGCGACCCGGGTGTCATATATTCGTCGGATGGTCCGTTAACGGATTTGTTTACGAAAATCACCATTTTTCGTAAAGAGATATAAATATTCAATAAAGTGATAAATTTGCTAAATATGCAAACGAAAAGTGTTTTACTTGCATCAGATTCACTGTTATTCCTTTTTTTTTTGCAACATTTCGCAATCCAAATGCTACATTTTCAGTACCTTTAGTGTCATGTCACCCACGTGTAGGTGACGGCAGTTGCGTTCATCATAGCTTAGATTGTTTGCGGAGCATCATGACGCCATTCTCGATTGTTTCTTATCAAATTGGAATATTTCTAAGTCGTTCCAGTATGTTAACAAAGCATTTAACTTTGCCTTTGCCGTGGCCAGTCATGATTCGGTTCGGATGGGTTTGTTGATGCTCAATCGGACACGGGTGGGTGTTGCGTGAGGGGGATGTGGCGCTCGCGGGAAAGGTTTTAAAGAGGAAACCGAACCGAAAGGGGCACTGGGGCGCGTTATTACACTGGAAAGAGACACGAAAGAAATCAGAAACACTGATTCGAAGACCTTTGCTGCGCTGCTGTGAGCCGTGGCCGCATGATGGCGCTGCAGAAGGGAGGTCCCGGTGCAGCCGGGCCAACGAATCACGTACCGGGTTGGGATGGAAGACACGAATCCGCGAGGCCAATCGATCGATCGATTGTTCCGTTCAGCTAAAAAAACACCAATTGAGCATTAGCAATGAAGGTTTTCTTACGTATGGGAAAAGAAATGATTGGCCACGCGTGTGCTTCTGCTGCTGCTGCTGCCGCCGTCATCGAGGGTTGAAGTATGTTGTGACTGGCCGAAAACGGAGCTGTCAGAACTGAGGTCCGAATCAGGTGTCAAAAGTGGGGGTTTGCCAGACTGGTCTATAGATAAAATAATATCGCTAATTGCAATAATCCATTGATAATGTGGTGCATGGTGGTGAATGAAATAAATTATTCTCATTATTATTGACATTATTATTCTTATTATTGGTGTTATTGATTGATGCATGGAATAGTTGAGTTTTATCGCAATGGTCGTAAAGCTCGTATTTATCGGTAGTAGAGGTTGCAAAAATTCACTAAAATAGTAAGCTAGAGTAAAACCACTCATTTTTGGTTGTTTTTGTTGGTTTTCGTGTGTTTTTGTGTGAAAATGTGTGTAACCTAATTTGCATGAAAATCGTAAAAAAGCGGTATTTATCGGTGATTAGGCGTTCAGAAATTCAGTAAAATAGTAAATTTAATTAAAAACACTCAATTATGGGTTTTTATGTTGGTCTTGGTGGGTTTTTGTGTGCAAATGAGTGTGAACAGTTTTCATGAAAATCGTAAAAAAGCGTTGTTTTTCAGGTGTTGGATGGTTGTAAAAAATGTACTTAATTAGTACGTCAGCACTGCGATACCGTGTTTTAGTTTTTTCGTGGCTTTTTTGTAGTTTCTCGTCCGCACGCTGGTGTACGTAATGGGCGAAGAAATGCTAAAAACGCAACATATATCGCTGCAGAATGGTTGTAGGAAATTCGGCGATAATTATCATGCAATAATTTGCGCACGGGAACGCAATTCTGTTGAATTTCTGGTCATCTGGTCGAAAGCTGGTCGAAAGCTGGTCTAGAGCTGGGATAAGGCTCGACAGAAGATAACTTTTTATACCAGCTCAAGGTCATCGAAGGTCAAGGGATCCGACAGACTTTGGTCGTGAACGAAAACCTATAGAAATGGGGGGTCTGGGCTGAGAAAATTGTGAAAAATTAAAAAATCTCTAAAAATCGCAAATATTCTGAATCGCCAGAAATGACCACACATGTATGGGCAAAGGTGGCGCCTTTAGGGTGAAAAACCGAAAAAACTAGCGCCCCTTTGGCTGACGGGTCATTGACTTGGTGAGTGAGTGAGAGCGAGAGAGCAAAGCAACGGCAGCAGCAAACATGCTCGTGGTGTACCAACCGAGTGCCATGGCTCCGTGTGATGGTTCGCTACTGGATATGTTTAGCCTTTTTGCGGAAAAGCATATGAATACAACGGAAAGTGATACAAAATATTCGCTGTTGCTAGCATATATCGCTTTTGCTTTCTCGCTAGCGCATTCGCTCTATGTGTGCTCTGTTGCATCGACTGCGTCGTCCGCCCGTATGGGGCGATTATATTCTTCTACCAAACGGTTGGTGTAACGAATGTACAGAAGAAATGCGTTTTTTTTTCGCAAATATTTCGCTAACCGTGTAATGTAACACTTTCAGTACCTTTAGTGCCATGGCACCCAAAATGCGCATGGATGATTCGTGTTTTCGCGAGGCCGCCGCTCAAATGATACATCGGATGGTAATATATGTGTAAGAAAACTGCTGGTGATATATTTGATTTGCTAATAGCCGGTGGAAAATGCGCAGCGCGCACACAGCGCTCAATGTTCAGCTCAAACGCAAAACCACCACACCAAAGGTCAAGAGCAAACACAGCGCTGAGAGCACAGAAGAGAGCGAAACCGAGAGAGAGAATTGCGCACGAAAGAGCGCGAGAGAGTCAACGAGGGCGTCATTCTTACGCTAAACTTCAACGGGGCCAGACGTGACTGCGGAATTCGCTGGCCATGAACATCCGAACGGGTTCGTGTGTGGGCGTGTATATGTGACGAAAAAGTGATTGTTTCATGCGCCACGGTGAGTTTTAATGTTCTTTCGCATGAAATAGATGGCGTGCGTTTAAGAAAAAAGCATTGAAATTCATGCGAAAGAATTTTGTGTGCGTTCCAATCAAGTGCGACCCGGGTGTCATATATCCGTCGGATGGTCCGTTAACGGATTTGTTTACGAAAATCACCATTTTTCGTAAAGAGATATAAATATTCAATAAAGTGATAAATTTGCTAAATATGCAAACGAAAAGTGTTTTACTTGCATCAGATTCACTGTTATTCCTTTTTTTTTGCAACATTTCGCAATCCAAATGCTACATTTTCAGTACCTTTAGTGTCATGTCACCCACGTGTAGGTGACGGCAGTTGCGTTCATCATAGCTTAGATTGTTTGCGGAGCATCATGACGCCATTCTCGATTGTTTCTTATCAAATTGGAATATTTCTAAGTCGTTCCAGTATGTTAACAAAGCACTTAACTTTGCCTTTGCCGTGGCCAGTCATGATTCGGTTCGGATGGGTTTGTTGATGCTCAATCGGACACGGGTGGGTGTTGCGTGAGGGGGATGTGGCGCTCGCGGGAAAGGTTTTAAAGAGGAAACCGAACCGAAAGGGGCACTGGGGCGCGTTATTACACTGGAAAGAGACACGAAAGAAATCAGAAACACTGATTCGAAGACCTTTGCTGCGCTGCTGTGAGCCGTGGCCGCATGATGGCGCTGCAGAAGGGAGGTCCCGGTGCAGCCGGGCCAACGAATCACGTACCGGGTTGGGATGGAAGACACGAATCCGCGAGGCCAATCGATCGATCGATTGTTCCGTTCAGCTAAAAAAACACCAATTGAGCATTAGCAATGAAGGTTTTCTTACGTATGGGAAAAGAAATGATTGGCCACGCGTGTGCTTCTGCTGCTGCTGCTGCCGCCGTCATCGAGGGTTGAAGTATGTTGTGACTGGCCGAAAACGGAGCTGTCAGAACTGAGGTCCGAATCAGGTGTCAAAAGTGGGGGTTTGCCAGACTGGTCTATAGATAAAATAATATCGCTAATTGCAATAATCCATTGATAATGTGGTGCATGGTGGTGAATGAAATAAATTATTCTCATTATTATTGACATTATTATTCTTATTATTGGTGTTATTGATTGATGCATGGAATAGTTGAGTTTTATCGCAATGGTCGTAAAGCTCGTATTTATCGGTAGTAGAGGTTGCAAAAATTCACTAAAATAGTAAGCTAGAGTAAAACCACTCATTTTTGGTTGTTTTTGTTGGTTTTCGTGTGTTTTTGTGTGAAAATGTGTGTAACCTAATTTGCATGAAAATCGTAAAAAAGCGGTATTTATCGGTGATTAGGCGTTCAGAAATTCAGTAAAATAGTAAATTTAATTAAAAACACTCAATTATGGGTTTTTATGTTGGTCTTGGTGGGTTTTTGTGTGCAAATGAGTGTGTGAACAGTTTTCATGAAAATCGTAAAAAAGCGTTGTTTTTCAGTGTTGGATGGTTGTAAAAAATGTACTTAATTAGTACGTCAGCACTGCGATACCGTGTTTTAGTTTTTTCGTGGTTTTTTGTAGTTTCTCGTCCGCACGCTAGTGTACGTAATGGGCGAAGAAATGCTAAAAACGCAACATATATCGCTGCAGAATGGTTGTAGGAAATTCGGCGATAATTATCATGCAATAATTTGCGCACGGGAACGCAATTCTGTTGAATTTCTGGTCATCTGGTCGAAAGCTGGTCGAAAGCTGGTCTAGAGCTGGGATAAGGCTCGACAGAAGATAACTTTTTATACCAGCTCAAGGTCATCGAAGGTCAAGGGATCCGACAGACTTTGGTCGTGAACGAAAACCTATAGAAATGGGGGGTCTGGGCTGAGAAAATTGTGAAAAATTAAAAAATCTCTAAAAATCGCAAATATTCTGAATCGCCAGAAATGACCACACATGTATGGGCAAAGGTGGCGCCTTTAGGGTGAAAAACCGAAAAAACTAGCGCCCCTTTGGCTGACGGGTCATTGACTTGGTGAGTGAGTGAGAGCGAGAGAGCAAAGCAACGGCAGCAGCAAACATGCTCGTGGTGTACCAACCGAGTGCCATGGCTCCGTGTGATGGTTCGCTACTGGATATGTTTAGCCTTTTTGCGGAAAAGCATATGAATACAACGGAAAGTGATACAAAATATTCGCTGTTGCTAGCATATATCGCTTTTGCTTTCTCGCTAGCGCATTCGCTCTATGTGTGCTCTGTTGCATCGACTGCGTCGTCCGCCCGTATGGGGCGATTATATTCTTCTACCAAACGGTTGGTGTAACGAATGTACAGAAGAAATGCGTTTTTTTTTCGCAAATATTTCGCTAACCGTGTAATGTAACACTTTCAGTACCTTTAGTGCCATGGCACCCAAAATGCGCATGGATGATTCGTGTTTTCGCGAGGCCGCCGCTCAAATGATACACCGGATGGTAATATATGTGTAAGAAAACTGCTGGTGATATATTTGATTTGCTAATAGCCGGTGGAAAATGCGCAGCGCACACAGCGCTCAATGTTCAGCTCAAACGCAAAACCACCACCAAAGGTCAAGAGCAAACACAGCGCTGAGACAGAAGAGAGCGAAACCGAGAGAGAATTGCGCACGAAAGAGCGCGAGAGAGTCAACGAGGGCGTCATTCAACAACGCTAAACTTCAACGGGGCCAGACGTGACCTCGGAATTCGCTGGCCATGAACATCCGAACGGGTTCGTGTGTGTGTGTGTATATGTGACGAAAAAGTGATTGTTTCATGCGCCACGGTGAGTTTTAATGTTCTTTCGCATGAAATAGATGGCGTGCGTTTAAGAAAAAAGCATTGAAATTCATGCGAAAGAATTTTGTGTGCGTTCCAATCAAGTGCGACCCGGGTGTCATATATTCGTCGGATGGTCCGTTAACGGATTTGTTTACGAAAATCACCATTTTTCGTAAAGAGATATAAATATTCAATAAAGTGATAAATTTGCTAAATATGCAAACGAAAAGTGTTTTACTTGCATCAGATTCACTGTTATTCCTTTTTTTTTTGCAACATTTCGCAATCCAAATGCTACATTTTCAGTACCTTTAGTGTCATGTCACCCACGTGTAGGTGACGGCAGTTGCGTTCATCATAGCTTAGATTGTTTGCGGAGCATCATGACGCCATTCTCGATTGTTTCTTATCAAATTGGAATATTTCTAAGTCGTTCCAGTATGTTAACAAAGCACTTAACTTTGCCTTTGCCGTGGCCAGTCATGATTCGGTTCGGATGGGTTTGTTGATGCTCAATCGGACACGGGTGGGTGTTGCGTGAGGGGGATGTGGCGCTCGCGGGAAAGGTTTTAAAGAGGAAACCGAACCGAAAGGGGCACTGGGGCGCGTTATTACACTGGAAAGAGACACGAAAGAAATCAGAAACACTGATTCGAAGACCTTTGCTGCGCTGCTGTGAGCCGTGGCCGCATGATGGCGCTGCAGAAGGGAGGTCCCGGTGCAGCCGGGCCAACGAATCACGTACCGGGTTGGGATGGAAGACACGAATCCGCGAGGCCAATCGATCGATCGATTGTTCCGTTCAGCTAAAAAAACACCAATTGAGCATTAGCAATGAAGGTTTTCTTACGTATGGGAAAAGAAATGATTGGCCACGCGTGTGCTTCTGCTGCTGCTGCTGCCGCCGTCATCGAGGGTTGAAGTATGTTGTGACTGGCCGAAAACGGAGCTGTCAGAACTGAGGTCCGAATCAGGTGTCAAAAGTGGGGGTTTGCCAGACTGGTCTATAGATAAAATAATATCGCTAATTGCAATAATCCATTGATAATGTGGTGCATGGTGGTGAATGAAATAAATTATTCTCATTATTATTGACATTATTATTCTTATTATTGGTGTTATTGATTGATGCATGGAATAGTTGAGTTTTATCGCAAATGGTCGTAAAGCGGTATTTATCGGTAGTAGAGGTTGCAAAAATTCACTAAAATAGTAAGCTAGAGTAAAACCACTCATTTTTGGTTGTTTTTGTTGGTTTTCGTGTGTTTTTGTGTGAAAATGTGTGTAACCTAATTTGCATGAAAATCGTAAAAAAGCGGTATTTATCGGTGATTAGGCGTTCAGAAATTCAGTAAAATAGTAAATTTAATTAAAAACACTCAATTATGGGTTTTTATGTTGGTCTTGGTGGGTTTTTGTGTGCAAATGAGTGTGTGAACAGTTTTCATGAAAATCGTAAAAAAGCGTTGTTTTTCAGTGTTGGATGGTTGTAAAAAATGTACTTAATTAGTACGTCAGCACTGCGATACCGTGTTTTAGTTTTTTCGTGGCTTTTTTGTAGTTTCTCGTCCGCACGCTGGTGTACGTAATGGGCGAAGAAATGCTAAAAACGCAACATATATCGCTGCAGAATGGTTGTAGGAAATTCGGCGATAATTATCATGCAACAATTTGCGCACGGGAACACATTTCTGTCGAATTTCTGGTCATCTGGTCGAGAGCTGGTCGAAAGCTGGTCTAGAGCTGGGATAAGGCTCGACAGAAGATAACTTTTTATACCAGCTCAAGGTCATCGAAGGTCAAGGGACCCGACAGACTTTGGTCGTGAACGAAAACCTATAGAAATGGGGGGTCTGGGCTGAGAAAATTGTGAAAAATTAAAAAATCTCTAAAAATCGCAAATATTCTGAATCGCCAGAAATGACCACACATGTATGGGCAAAGGTGGCGCCTTTAGGGTGAAAAACCGAAAAAACTAGCGCCCCTTTGGCTGACGGGTCATTGACTTGGTGAGTGAGTGAGAGCGAGAGAGCAAAGCAACGGCAGCAGCAAACATGCTCGTGGTGTACCAACCGAGTGCCATGGCTCCGTGTGATGGTTCGCTACTGGATATGTTTAGCCTTTTTGCGGAAAAGCATATGAATACAACGGAAAGTGATACAAAATATTCGCTGTTGCTAGCATATATCGCTTTTGCTTTCTCGCTAGCGCATTCGCTCTATGTGTGCTCTGTTGCATCGACTGCGTCGTCCGCCCGTATGGGGCGATTATATTCTTCTACCAAACGGTTGGTGTAACGAATGTACAGAAGAAATGCGTTTTTTTTTCGCAAATATTTCGCTAACCGTGTAATGTAACACTTTCAGTACCTTTAGTGCCATGGCACCCAAAATGCGCATGGATGATTCGTGTTTTCGCGAGGCCGCCGCTCAAATGATACATCGGATGGTAATATATGTGTAAGAAAACTGCTGGTGATATATTTGATTTGCTAATAGCCGGTGGAAAATGCGCAGCGCGCACACAGCGCTCAATGTTCAGCTCAAACGCAAAACCACCACACCAAAGGTCAAGAGCAAACACAGCGCTGAGAGCACAGAAGAGAGCGAAACCGAGAGAGAGAATTGCGCACGAAAGAGCGCGAGAGAGTCAACGAGGGCGTCATTCTTACGCTAAACTTCAACGGGGCCAGACGTGACTGCGGAATTCGCTGGCCATGAACATCCGAACGGGTTCGTGTGTGGGCGTGTATATGTGACGAAAAAGTGATTGTTTCATGCGCCACGGTGAGTTTTAATGTTCTTTCGCATGAAATAGATGGCGTGCGTTTAAGAAAAAAGCATTGAAATTCATGCGAAAGAATTTTGTGTGCGTTCCAATCAAGTGCGACCCGGGTGTCATATATTCGTCGGATGGTCCGTTAACGGATTTGTTTACGAAAATCACCATTTTTCGTAAAGAGATATAAATATTCAATAAAGTGATAAATTTGCTAAATATGCAAACGAAAAGTGTTTTACTTGCATCAGATTCACTGTTATTCCTTTTTTTTTTGCAACATTTCGCAATCCAAATGCTACATTTTCAGTACCTTTAGTGTCATGTCACCCACGTGTAGGTGACGGCAGTTGCGTTCATCATAGCTTAGATTGTTTGCGGAGCATCATGACGCCATTCTCGATTGTTTCTTATCAAATTGGAATATTTCTAAGTCGTTCCAGTATGTTAACAAAGCATTTAACTTTGCCTTTGCCGTGGCCAGTCATGATTCGGTTCGGATGGGTTTGTTGATGCTCAATCGGACACGGGTGGGTGTTGCGTGAGGGGGATGTGGCGCTCGCGGGAAAGGTTTTAAAGAGGAAACCGAACCGAAAGGGGCACTGGGGCGCGTTATTACACTGGAAAGAGACACGAAAGAAATCAGAAACACTGATTCGAAGACCTTTGCTGCGCTGCTGTGAGCCGTGGCCGCATGATGGCGCTGCAGAAGGGAGGTCCCGGTGCAGCCGGGCCAACGAATCACGTACCGGGTTGGGATGGAAGACACGAATCCGCGAGGCCAATCGATCGATCGATTGTTCCGTTCAGCTAAAAAAACACCAATTGAGCATTAGCAATGAAGGTTTTCTTACGTATGGGAAAAGAAATGATTGGCCACGCGTGTGCTTCTGCTGCTGCTGCTGCCGCCGTCATCGAGGGTTGAAGTATGTTGTGACTGGCCGAAAACGGAGCTGTCAGAACTGAGGTCCGAATCAGGTGTCAAAAGTGGGGGTTTGCCAGACTGGTCTATAGATAAAATAATATCGCTAATTGCAATAATCCATTGATAATGTGGTGCATGGTGGTGAATGAAATAAATTATTCTCATTATTATTGACATTATTATTCTTATTATTGGTGTTATTGATTGATGCATGGAATAGTTGAGTTTTATCGCAATGGTCGTAAAGCTCGTATTTATCGGTAGTAGAGGTTGCAAAAATTCACTAAAATAGTAAGCTAGAGTAAAACCACTCATTTTTGGTTGTTTTTGTTGGTTTTCGTGTGTTTTTGTGTGAAAATGTGTGTAACCTAATTTGCATGAAAATCGTAAAAAAGCGGTATTTATCGGTGATTAGGCGTTCAGAAATTCAGTAAAATAGTAAATTTAATTAAAAACACTCAATTATGGGTTTTTATGTTGGTCTTGGTGGGTTTTTGTGTGCAAATGAGTGTGAACAGTTTTCATGAAAATCGTAAAAAAGCGTTGTTTTTCAGGTGTTGGATGGTTGTAAAAAATGTACTTAATTAGTACGTCAGCACTGCGATACCGTGTTTTAGTTTTTTCGTGGCTTTTTTGTAGTTTCTCGTCCGCACGCTGGTGTACGTAATGGGCGAAGAAATGCTAAAAACGCAACATATATCGCTGCAGAATGGTTGTAGGAAATTCGGCGATAATTATCATGCAATAATTTGCGCACGGGAACGCAATTCTGTTGAATTTCTGGTCATCTGGTCGAAAGCTGGTCGAAAGCTGGTCTAGAGCTGGGATAAGGCTCGACAGAAGATAACTTTTTATACCAGCTCAAGGTCATCGAAGGTCAAGGGATCCGACAGACTTTGGTCGTGAACGAAAACCTATAGAAATGGGGGGTCTGGGCTGAGAAAATTGTGAAAAATTAAAAAATCTCTAAAAATCGCAAATATTCTGAATCGCCAGAAATGACCACACATGTATGGGCAAAGGTGGCGCCTTTAGGGTGAAAAACCGAAAAAACTAGCGCCCCTTTGGCTGACGGGTCATTGACTTGGTGAGTGAGTGAGAGCGAGAGAGCAAAGCAACGGCAGCAGCAAACATGCTCGTGGTGTACCAACCGAGTGCCATGGCTCCGTGTGATGGTTCGCTACTGGATATGTTTAGCCTTTTTGCGGAAAAGCATATGAATACAACGGAAAGTGATACAAAATATTCGCTGTTGCTAGCATATATCGCTTTTGCTTTCTCGCTAGCGCATTCGCTCTATGTGTGCTCTGTTGCATCGACTGCGTCGTCCGCCCGTATGGGGCGATTATATTCTTCTACCAAACGGTTGGTGTAACGAATGTACAGAAGAAATGCGTTTTTTTTTCGCAAATATTTCGCTAACCGTGTAATGTAACACTTTCAGTACCTTTAGTGCCATGGCACCCAAAATGCGCATGGATGATTCGTGTTTTCGCGAGGCCGCCGCTCAAATGATACATCGGATGGTAATATATGTGTAAGAAAACTGCTGGTGATATATTTGATTTGCTAATAGCCGGTGGAAAATGCGCAGCGCGCACACAGCGCTCAATGTTCAGCTCAAACGCAAAACCACCACACCAAAGGTCAAGAGCAAACACAGCGCTGAGAGCACAGAAGAGAGCGAAACCGAGAGAGAGAATTGCGCACGAAAGAGCGCGAGAGAGTCAACGAGGGCGTCATTCTTACGCTAAACTTCAACGGGGCCAGACGTGACTGCGGAATTCGCTGGCCATGAACATCCGAACGGGTTCGTGTGTGGGCGTGTATATGTGACGAAAAAGTGATTGTTTCATGCGCCACGGTGAGTTTTAATGTTCTTTCGCATGAAATAGATGGCGTGCGTTTAAGAAAAAAGCATTGAAATTCATGCGAAAGAATTTTGTGTGCGTTCCAATCAAGTGCGACCCGGGTGTCATATATCCGTCGGATGGTCCGTTAACGGATTTGTTTACGAAAATCACCATTTTTCGTAAAGAGATATAAATATTCAATAAAGTGATAAATTTGCTAAATATGCAAACGAAAAGTGTTTTACTTGCATCAGATTCACTGTTATTCCTTTTTTTTTTGCAACATTTCGCAATCCAAATGCTACATTTTCAGTACCTTTAGTGTCATGTCACCCACGTGTAGGTGACGGCAGTTGCGTTCATCATAGCTTAGATTGTTTGCGGAGCATCATGACGCCATTCTCGATTGTTTCTTATCAAATTGGAATATTTCTAAGTCGTTCCAGTATGTTAACAAAGCACTTAACTTTGCCTTTGCCGTGGCCAGTCATGATTCGGTTCGGATGGGTTTGTTGATGCTCAATCGGACACGGGTGGGTGTTGCGTGAGGGGGATGTGGCGCTCGCGGGAAAGGTTTTAAAGAGGAAACCGAACCGAAAGGGGCACTGGGGCGCGTTATTACACTGGAAAGAGACACGAAAGAAATCAGAAACACTGATTCGAAGACCTTTGCTGCGCTGCTGTGAGCCGTGGCCGCATGATGGCGCTGCAGAAGGGAGGTCCCGGTGCAGCCGGGCCAACGAATCACGTACCGGGTTGGGATGGAAGACACGAATCCGCGAGGCCAATCGATCGATCGATTGTTCCGTTCAGCTAAAAAAACACCAATTGAGCATTAGCAATGAAGGTTTTCTTACGTATGGGAAAAGAAATGATTGGCCACGCGTGTGCTTCTGCTGCTGCTGCTGCCGCCGTCATCGAGGGTTGAAGTATGTTGTGACTGGCCGAAAACGGAGCTGTCAGAACTGAGGTCCGAATCAGGTGTCAAAAGTGGGGGTTTGCCAGACTGGTCTATAGATAAAATAATATCGCTAATTGCAATAATCCATTGATAATGTGGTGCATGGTGGTGAATGAAATAAATTATTCTCATTATTATTGACATTATTATTCTTATTATTGGTGTTATTGATTGATGCATGGAATAGTTGAGTTTTATCGCAATGGTCGTAAAGCTCGTATTTATCGGTAGTAGAGGTTGCAAAAATTCACTAAAATAGTAAGCTAGAGTAAAACCACTCATTTTTGGTTGTTTTTGTTGGTTTTCGTGTGTTTTTGTGTGAAAATGTGTGTAACCTAATTTGCATGAAAATCGTAAAAAAGCGGTATTTATCGGTGATTAGGCGTTCAGAAATTCAGTAAAATAGTAAATTTAATTAAAAACACTCAATTATGGGTTTTTATGTTGGTCTTGGTGGGTTTTTGTGTGCAAATGAGTGTGTGAACAGTTTTCATGAAAATCGTAAAAAAGCGTTGTTTTTCAGTGTTGGATGGTTGTAAAAAATGTACTTAATTAGTACGTCAGCACTGCGATACCGTGTTTTAGTTTTTTCGTGGCTTTTTTGTAGTTTCTCGTCCGCACGCTGGTGTACGTAATGGGCGAAGAAATGCTAAAAACGCAACATATATCGCTGCAGAATGGTTGTAGGAAATTCGGCGATAATTATCATGCAACAATTTGCGCACGGGAACACATTTCTGTCGAATTTCTGGTCATCTGGTCGAGAGCTGGTCGAAAGCTGGTCTAGAGCTGGGATAAGGCTCGACAGAAGATAACTTTTTATACCAGCTCAAGGTCATCGAAGGTCAAGGGATCCGACAGACTTTGGTCGTGAACGAAAACCTATAGAAATGGGGGGTCTGGGCTGAGAAAATTGTGAAAAATTAAAAAATCTCTAAAAATCGCAAATATTCTGAATCGCCAGAAATGACCACACATGTATGGGCAAAGGTGGCGCCTTTAGGGTGAAAAACCGAAAAAACTAGCGCCCCTTTGGCTGACGGGTCATTGACTTGGTGAGTGAGTGAGAGCGAGAGAGCAAAGCAACGGCAGCAGCAAACATGCTCGTGGTGTACCAACCGAGTGCCATGGCTCCGTGTGATGGTTCGCTACTGGATATGTTTAGCCTTTTTGCGGAAAAGCATATGAATACAACGGAAAGTGATACAAAATATTCGCTGTTGCTAGCATATATCGCTTTTGCTTTCTCGCTAGCGCATTCGCTCTATGTGTGCTCTGTTGCATCGACTGCGTCGTCCGCCCGTATGGGGCGATTATATTCTTCTACCAAACGGTTGGTGTAACGAATGTACAGAAGAAATGCGTTTTTTTTTCGCAAATATTTCGCTAACCGTGTAATGTAACACTTTCAGTACCTTTAGTGCCATGGCACCCAAAATGCGCATGGATGATTCGTGTTTTCGCGAGGCCGCCGCTCAAATGATACATCGGATGGTAATATATGTGTAAGAAAACTGCTGGTGATATATTTGATTTGCTAATAGCCGGTGGAAAATGCACAGCGCACACAGCGCTCAATGTTCAGCTCAAACGCAAAACCACCACACCAAAGGTCAAGAGCAAACACAGCGCTGAGAGCACAGAAGAGAGCGAAACCGAGAGAGAGAATTGCGCACGAAAGAGCGCGAGAGAGTCAACGAGGGCGTCATTCTTACGCTAAACTTCAACGGGGCCAGACGTGACCTCGGAATTCGCTGGCCATGAACATCCGAACGGGTTCGTGTGTGTGTGTGTATATGTGACGAAAAAGTGATTGTTTCATGCGCCACGGTGAGTTTTAATGTTCTTTCGCATGAAATAGATGGCGTGCGTTTAAGAAAAAAGCATTGAAATTCATGCGAAAGAATTTTGTGTGCGTTCCAATCAAGTGCGACCCGGGTGTCATATATCCGTCGGATGGTCCGTTAACGGATTTGTTTACGAAAATCACCATTTTTCGTAAAGAGATAAAAAAAATTCAATAAAGTGATAAATTTGCTAAATATGCAAACGAAAAGTGTTTTACTTGCATCAGATTCACTGTTATTCCTTTTTTTTTTGCAACATTTCGCAATCCAAATGCTACATTTTCAGTACCTTTAGTGTCATGTCACCCACGTGTAGGTGACGGCAGTTGCGTTCATCTTAGCTTAGATTGTTTGCGGAGCATCATGACGCCATTCTCGATTGTTTCTTATCAAATTGGAATATTTCTAAGTCGTTCCAGTATGTTAACAAAGCATTCTGACGTCGTTCTAGAGTGGCCAGTCATGATTCGGTTCGGATGGGTTTGTTGATGCTCAATCGGACACGGGTGGGTGTTGCGTGAGGGGGATGTGGCGCTCGCGGGAAAGGTTTTAAAGAGGAAACCGAACCGAAAGGGGCACTGGGGCGCGTTATTACACTGGAAAGAGACACGAAAGAAATCAGAAACACTGATTCGAAGACCTTTGCTGCGCTGCTGTGAGCCGTGGCCGCATGATGGCGCTGCAGAAGGGAGGTCCCGGTGCAGCCGGGCCAACGAATCACGTACCGGGTTGGGATGGAAGACACGGATCCGCGAGGCCAATCGATCGATCGATCGATTGTTCCGTTCAGCTAAAAAAACACCAATTGAGAATTAGCAATGAAGGTTTTCTTACGTATGGGAAAAGAAATGATTGGCCACGCGTGTGCTTCTGCTGCTGCTGCTGCCGCCGTCATCGAGGGTTGAAGTATGTTGTGACTGGCCGAAAACGGAGCTGTCAGAACTGAGGTCAGGTGAATCAGGTGTCAAAAGTGGGGGTTTGCCAGACTGGTCTATAGATAAAATAATATCGCTAATTGCAATAATCCATTGATAATGTGGTGCATGGTGGTGAATGAAATAAATTATTCTCATTATTATTGACATTATTATTCTTATTATTGGTGTTATTGATTGATGCATGGAATAGTTGAGTTTTGGTCGCAATGGTCGTAAAGCGGTATTTATCGGTAGTAGAGGTTGCAAAAATTCACTAAAATAGTAAGCTAGAGTAAAACCACTCATTTTTGGTTGTTTTTGTTGGTTTTCGTGTGTTTTTGTGTGAAAATGTGTGTAACCTAATTTGCATGAAAATCGTAAAAAAGCGGTATTTATCGGTGATTAGGCGTTCAGAAATTCAGTAAAATAGTAAATTTAATTAAAAACACTCAATTATGGGTTTTTATGTTGGTCTTGGTGGGTTTTTGTGTGCAAATGAGTGTGAACAGTTTTTATGAAAATCGTAAAAAAGCGTTGTTTTTCAGTGTTGGATGGTTGTAAAAAATGTACTTAATTAGTACGTCAGCACTGCGATACCGTGTTTTAGTTTTTTCGTGGCTTTTTTGTAGTTTCTCGTCCGCACGCTGGTGTACGTAATGGGCGAAGAAATGCTAAAAACGCAACATATATCGCTGCAGAATGGTGTAGGAAATTCGGCGATAATTATCATGCAACAATTTGCGCACGGGAACGCAATTCTGTTGAATTTCTGGTCATCTGGTCGAGAGCTGGTCGAAAGCTGGTCGAGAGCTGGGATAAGGCTCGACAGAAGATAATTTTTTATACCAGCTCAAGGGACCCGACAGATTTCGGTCGTGAACGAAAACCTATAGAAATGGGGGGTCTGGGCTGAGAAAATTGTGAAAAATTAAAAAATCTCTAAAAATCGCAAATATTCTGAATCGCCAGGAATGACCACACATGTATGGGCAAAGGTGGCGCCTTTAGGGTGAAAAACCGAAAAAACTAGCGCCCCTTTGGCTGACGGGTCATTGACTTGGTGAGTGAGTGAGAGCGAGAGAGCAAAGCAACGGCAGCAGCAAACATGCTCGTGGTGTACCAACCGAGTGCCATGGCTCCGTGTGATGGTTCGCTACTGGATATGTTTAGCCTTTTTGCGGAAAAGCATATGAATACAACGGAAAGTGATACAAAATATTCGCTGTTGCTAGCATATATTGCTTTTGCTTTCTCGCTAGCGCATTCGCTCTATGTGTGCTCTGTTGCATCGACTGCGTTGTCCGCCCGTATGGGGCGATTATATTCTTCTACCAAACGGTTGGTGTAACGAATGTACAGAAGAAATGTGTTTTTTTTTCGCAAATATTTCGCTAACCGTGTAATGTAACACTTTCAGTACCTTTAGTGCCATGTCACCCAAAATGCGCATGGATGATTCGTGTTTTCGCGAGGCCGCCGCTCAAATGATACATCGGATGGTAATATATTTGTAAGAAAACTGCTGGTTTGATATATTTGATTTGCTAATAGCCGGTGGAAAATGCGCAGCGCACACAGCGCTCAATGTTCAGCTCAAACGCAAAACCACCACACCAAAGGTCAAGAGCAAACACAGCGCTGAGACAGAAGAGAGCGAAACCGAGAGAGAGAATTGCGCACGAAAGAGCGCGAGAGAGTCAACGAGGGCGTCATTCTTACGCTAAACTTCAACGGGGCCAGACGTGACTGCGGAATTCGCTGGCCATGAACATCCGAACGGGTTCGTGTGTGTGTGTGTATATGTGACGAAAAAGTGATTGTTTCATGCGCCACGGTGAGTTTTAATGTTCTTTCGCATGAAATAGATGGCGTGCGTTTAAGAAAAAAGCATTGAAATTCATGCGAAAGAATTTTGTGTGCGTTCCAATCAAGTGCGACCCGGGTGTCATATATCCGTCGGATGGTCCGTTAACGGATTTGTTTACGAAAATCACCATTTTTCGTAAAGAGATATAAATATTCAATAAAGTGATAAATTTGCTAAATATGCAAACGAAAAGTGTTTTACTTGCATCAGATTCACTGTTATTCCTTTTTTTTTTGCAACATTTCGCAATCCAAATGCTACATTTTCAGTACCTTTAGTGTCATGTCACCCACGTGTAGGTGACGGCAGTTGCGTTCATCATAGCTTAGATTGTTTGCGGAGCATCATGACGCCATTCTCGATTCTTTCTTATCAAATTGGAATATTTCTAAGTCGTTCCAGTATGTTAACAAAGCATTCTGACGTCGTTCTAGAGTGGCCAGTCATGATTCGGTTCGGATGGGTTTGTTGATGCTCAATCGGACACGGGTGGGTGTTGCGTGAGGGGGATGTGGCGCTCGCGGGAAAGGTTTTAAAGAGGAAACCGAACCGAAAGGGGCACTGGGGCGCGTTATTACACTGGAAAGAGACACGAAAGAAATCAGAAACACTGATTCGAAGACCTTTGCTGCGCTGCTGTGAGCCGTGGCCGCATGATGGCGCTGCAGAAGGGAGGTCCCGGTGCAGCCGGGCCAACGAATCACGTACCGGGTTGGGATGGAAGACACGGATCCGCGAGGCCAATCGATCGATCGATCGATTGTTCCGTTCAGCTAAAAAAACACCAATTGAGAATTAGCAATGAAGGTTTTCTTACGTATGGGAAAAGAAATGATTGGCCACGCGTGTGCTTCTGCTGCTGCTGCTGCCGCCGTCATCGAGGGTTGAAGTATGTTGTGACTGGCCGAAAACGGAACTGTCAGAACTCCGAAGGTCCGAATCAGGTGTCAAAAGTGGGGGTTTGCCAGACCCAGTGGTCTATAGATAAAATAATATCGCTAATTGCAATAATCCATTGATAATGTGGTGCATGGTGGTGAATGAAATAAATTATTCTCATTATTATTGACATTATTATTCTTATTATTGGTGTTATTGATTGATGCATGGAATAGTTGAGTTTTGGTCGCAATGGTCGTAAAGCGGTATTTATCGGTAGTAGAGGTTGCAAAAATTCACTAAAATAGTAAGCTAGAGTAAAACCACTCATTTTTGGTTGTTTTTGTTGGTTTTCGTGTGTTTTTGTGTGAAAATGTGTGTAACCTAATTTGCATGAAAATCGTAAAAAAGCGGTATTTATCGGTGATTAGGCGTTCAGAAATTCAGTAAAATAGTAAATTTAATTAAAAACACTCAATTATGGGTTTTTATGTTGGTCTTGGTGGGTTTTTGTGTGCAAATGAGTGTGTGAACAGTTTTCATGAAAATCGTAAAAAAGCGTTGTTTTTCAGTGTTGGATGGTTGTAAAAAATGTACTTAATTAGTACGTCAGCACTGCGATACCGTGTTTTAGTTTTTTCGTGGTTTTTTGTAGTTTCTCGTCCGCACGCTGGTGTACGTAATGGGCGAAGAAATGCTAAAAACGCAACATATATCGCTGCAGAATGGTTGTAGGAAATTCGGCGATAATTATCATGCAACAATTTGCGCACGGGAACGCAATTCTGTTGAATTTCTGGTCATCTGGTCGAGAGCTGGGATAAGGCTCGACTGGCGGTGGCGATTTATACAAGCTCAAGGTCAGCGAACCGACCAGTCAAGGGACCCGACAGATTTCGGTCGTGAACGAAAACCTATAGAAATGGGGGGTCTGGGCTGAGAAAATTGTGAAAAATTAAAAAATCTCTAAAAATCGCAAATATTCTGAATCGCCAGGAATGACCACACATGTATGGGCAAAGGTGGCGCCTTTAGGGTGAAAAACCGAAAAAACTAGCGCCCCTTTGGCTGACGGGTCATTGACTTGGTGAGTGAGTGAGAGCGAGAGAGCAAAGCAACGGCAGCAGCAAACATGCTCGTGGTGTACCAACCGAGTGCCATGGCTCCGTGTGATGGTTCGCTACTGGATATGTTTAGCCTTTTTGCGGAAAAGCATATGAATACAACGGAAAGTGATACAAAATATTCGCTGTTGCTAGCATATATCGCTTTTGCTTTCTCGCTAGCGCATTCGCTCTATGTGTGCTCTGTGTTGCATCGACTGCGTCGTCCGCCCGTATGGGGCGATTATATTCTTCTACCAAACGGTTGGTGTAACGAATGTACAGAAGAAATGCGTTTTTTTTTCGCAAATATTTCGCTAACCGAATGTAACACTTTCAGTACCTTTAGTGCCATGGCACCCAAAATGCGCATGGATGATTCGTGTTTTCGCGAGGCCGCCGCTCAAATGATACATCGGATGGTAATATATGTGTAAGAAAACTGCTGGTTTGATATATTTGATTTGCTAATAGCCGGTGGAAAATGCGCAGCGCACACAGCGCTCAATGTTCAGCTCAAACGCAAAACCACCACACCAAAGGTCAAGAGCAAACACAGCGCTGAGAGCACAGAAGAGAGCGAAACCGAGAGAGAATTGCGCACGAAAGAGCGCGAGAGAGTCAACGAGGGCGTCATTCTTACGCTAAACTTCAACGGGGCCAGACGTGACCTCGGAATTCGCTGGCCATGAACATCCGAACGGGTTCGTGTGTGTGTGTGTATATGTGACGAAAAAGTGATTGTTTCATGCGCCACGGTGAGTTTTAATGTTCTTTCGCATGAAATAGATGGCGTGCGTTTAAGAAAAAAGCATTGAAATTCATGCGAAAGAATTTTGTGTGCGTTCCAATCAAGTGCGACCCGGGTGTCATATATCCGTCGGATGGTCCGTTAACGGATTTGTTTACGAAAATCACCATTTTTCGTAAAGAGATATAAATATTCAATAAAGTGATAAATTTGCTAAATATGCAAACGAAAAGTGTTTTACTTGCATCAGATTCACTGTTATTCCTTTTTTTTTTGCAACATTTCGCAATCCAAATGTACATACATTTTCAGTACCTTTAGTGTCATGTCACCCACGTGTAGGTGACGGCAGTTGCGTTCATCTTAGCTTAGATTGTTTGCGGAGCATCATGACGCCATTCTCGATTGTTTCTTATCAAATTGGAATATTTCTAAGTCGTTCCAGTATGTTAACAAAGCATTCTGACGTCGTTCTAGAGTGGCCAGTCATGATTCGGTTCGGATGGGTTTGTTGATGCTCAATCGGACACGGGTGGGTGTTGCGTGAGGGGGATGTGGCGCTCGCGGGAAAGGTTTTAAAGAGGAAACCGAACCGAAAGGGGCACTGGGGCGCGTTATTACACTGGAAAGAGACACGAAAGAAATCAGAAACACTGATTCGAAGACCTTTGCTGCGCTGCTGTGAGCCGTGGCCGCATGAGGGCGCTGCAGAAGGGAGGTCCCGGTGCAGCCGGGCCAACGAATCACGTACCGGGTTGGGGTTGGAAGACACGAATCCGCGAGGCCAATCGATCGATCGAGATTGTTCCGTTCAGCTAAAAAAACACCAATTGAGAATTAGCAATGAAGGTTTTCTTACGTATGGGAAAAGAAATGATTGGCCACGCGTGTGCTTCTGCTGCTGCTGCTGCCGCCGTCATCGAGGGTTGAAGTATGTTGTGACTGGCCGAAAACGGAGCTGTCAGAACTGAGGTCAGGTGAATCAGGTGTCAAAAGTGGGGGTTTGCCAGACTGGTCTATAGATAAAATAATATCGCTAATTGCAATAATCCATTGATAATGTGGTGCATGGTGGTGAATGAAATAAATTATTCTCATTATTATTGACATTATTATTCTTATTATTGGTGTTATTGATTGATGCATGGAATAGTTGAGTTTTGGTCGCAATGGTCGTAAAGCGGTATTTATCGGTAGTAGAGGTTGCAAAAATTCACTAAAATAGTAAGCTAGAGTAAAACCACTCATTTTTGGTTGTTTTTGTTGGTTTTCGTGTGTTTTTTGTGTGAAAATGTGTGTAACCTAATTTGCACGAAAATCGTAAAAAAGCGGTATTTATCGGTGATTAGGCGTTCAGAAATTCAGTAAAATAGTAAATTTAGCTAAAAACACTCAATTATGGGTTTTTATGTTGGTCTTGGTGGGTTTTTGTGTGCAAATGAGTGTGTGAACAGTTTTCATGAAAATCGTAAAAAAGCGTTGTTTTTCAGTGTTGGATGGTTGTAAAAAATGTACTTAATTAGTACGTCAGCACTGCGATACCGTGTTTTAGTTTTTTCGTGGCTTTTTTGTAGTTTCTCGTCCGCACGCTGGTGTACGTAATGGGCGAAGAAATGCTAAAAACGCAACATATATCGCTGCAGAATGGTTGTAGGAAATTCGGCGATAATTATCATGCAATAATTTGCGCACGGGAACGCAATTCTGTTGAATTTCTGGTCATCTGGTCGAAAGCTGGTCGAAAGCTGGTCTAGAGCTGGGATAAGGCTCGACAGAAGATAACTTTTTATACCAGCTCAAGGTCATCGAAGGTCAAGGGATCCGACAGACTTTGGTCGTGAACGAAAACCTATAGAAATGGGGGGTCTGGGCTGAGAAAATTGTGAAAAATTAAAAAATCTCTAAAAATCGCAAATATTCTGAATCGCCAGGAATGACCACACATGTATGGGCAAAGGTGGCGCCTTTAGGGTGAAAAACCGAAAAAACTAGCGCCCGTTGGCTGACGGGTCATTGACTTGAGTGAGTGAGTGAGTGAGAGCGAGAGAGCAAAGCAACGGCAGCAGCAAACATGCTCGTGGTGTACCAACCGAGTGCCATGGCTCCGTGTGATGGTTCGCTACTGGATATGTTTAGCCTTTTTGCGGAAAAGCATATGAATACAACGGAAAGTGATACAAAATATTCGCTGTTGCTAGCATATATTGCTTTTGCTTTCTCGCTAGCGCATTCGCTCTATGTGTGCTCTGTTGCATCGACTGCGTTGTCCGCCCGTATGGGGCGATTATATTCTTCTACCAAACGGTTGGTGTAACGAATGTACAGAAGAAATGTGTTTTTTTTTCGCAAATATTTCGCTAACCGTGTAATGTAACACTTTCAGTACCTTTAGTGCCATGGCACCCAAAATGCGCATGGATGATTCGTGTTTTCGCGAGGCCGCCGCTCAAATGATACATCGGATGGTAATATATGTGTAAGAAAACTGCTGGTGATATATTTGATTTGCTAATAGCCGGTGGAAAATGCGCAGCGCGCACACAGCGCTCAATGTTCAGCTCAAACGCAAAACCACCACACCAAAGGTCAAGAGCAAACACAGCGCTGAGAGCACAGAAGAGAGCGAAACCGAGAGAGAGAATTGCGCACGAAAGAGCGCGAGAGAGTCAACGAGGGCGTCATTCTTACGCTAAACTTCAACGGGGCCAGACGTGACTGCGGAATTCGCTGGCCATGAACATCCGAACGGGTTCGTGTGTGGGCGTGTATATGTGACGAAAAAGTGATTGTTTCATGCGCCACGGTGAGTTTTAATGTTCTTTCGCATGAAATAGATGGCGTGCGTTTAAGAAAAAAGCATTGAAATTCATGCGAAAGAATTTTGTGTGCGTTCCAATCAAGTGCGACCCGGGTGTCATATATCCGTCGGATGGTCCGTTAACGGATTTGTTTACGAAAATCACCATTTTTCGTAAAGAGATATAAATATTCAATAAAGTGATAAATTTGCTAAATATGCAAACGAAAAGTGTTTTACTTGCATCAGATTCACTGTTATTCCTTTTTTTTTTGCAACATTTCGCAATCCAAATGCTACATTTTCAGTACCTTTAGTGTCATGTCACCCACGTGTAGGTGACGGCAGTTGCGTTCATCATAGCTTAGATTGTTTGCGGAGCATCATGACGCCATTCTCGATTGTTTCTTATCAAATTGGAATATTTCTAAGTCGTTCCAGTATGTTAACAAAGCACTTAACTTTGCCTTTGCCGTGGCCAGTCATGATTCGGTTCGGATGGGTTTGTTGATGCTCAATCGGACACGGGTGGGTGTTGCGTGAGGGGGATGTGGCGCTCGCGGGAAAGGTTTTAAAGAGGAAACCGAACCGAAAGGGGCACTGGGGCGCGTTATTACACTGGAAAGAGACACGAAAGAAATCAGAAACACTGATTCGAAGACCTTTGCTGCGCTGCTGTGAGCCGTGGCCGCATGATGGCGCTGCAGAAGGGAGGTCCCGGTGCAGCCGGGCCAACGAATCACGTACCGGGTTGGGATGGAAGACACGAATCCGCGAGGCCAATCGATCGATCGATTGTTCCGTTCAGCTAAAAAAACACCAATTGAGCATTAGCAATGAAGGTTTTCTTACGTATGGGAAAAGAAATGATTGGCCACGCGTGTGCTTCTGCTGCTGCTGCTGCCGCCGTCATCGAGGGTTGAAGTATGTTGTGACTGGCCGAAAACGGAGCTGTCAGAACTGAGGTCCGAATCAGGTGTCAAAAGTGGGGGTTTGCCAGACTGGTCTATAGATAAAATAATATCGCTAATTGCAATAATCCATTGATAATGTGGTGCATGGTGGTGAATGAAATAAATTATTCTCATTATTATTGACATTATTATTCTTATTATTGGTGTTATTGATTGATGCATGGAATAGTTGAGTTTTATCGCAATGGTCGTAAAGCTCGTATTTATCGGTAGTAGAGGTTGCAAAAATTCACTAAAATAGTAAGCTAGAGTAAAACCACTCATTTTTGGTTGTTTTTGTTGGTTTTCGTGTGTGTTTTGTGTGAAAATGTGTGTAACCTAATTTGCATGAAAATCGTAAAAAAGCGGTATTTATCGGTGATTAGGCGTTCAGAAATTCAGTAAAATAGTAAATTTAATTAAAAACACTCAATTATGGGTTTTTATGTTGGTCTTGGTGGGTTTTTGTGTGCAAATGAGTGTGTGAACAGTTTTCATGAAAATCGTAAAAAAGCGTTGTTTTTCAGTGTTGGATGGTTGTAAAAAATGTACTTAATTAGTACGTCAGCACTGCGATACCGTGTTTTAGTTTTTTCGTGGCTTTTTTGTAGTTTCTCGTCCGCACGCTGGTGTACGTAATGGGCGAAGAAATGCTAAAAACGCAACATATATCGCTGCAGAATGGTTGTAGGAAATTCGGCGATAATTATCATGCAATAATTTGCGCACGGGAACGCAATTCTGTTGAATTTCTGGTCATCTGGTCGAAAGCTGGTCGAAAGCTGGTCTAGAGCTGGGATAAGGCTCGACAGAAGATAACTTTTTATACCAGCTCAAGGTCATCGAAGGTCAAGGGATCCGACAGACTTTGGTCGTGAACGAAAACCTATAGAAATGGGGGGTCTGGGCTGAGAAAATTGTGAAAAATTAAAAAATCTCTAAAAATCGCAAATATTCTGAATCGCCAGGAATGACCACACATGTTTGGGCAAAGGTGGCGCCTTTAGGGTGAAAAACCGAAAAAACTAGCGCCCCTTTGGCTGACGGGTCATTGACTTGAGTGAGTGAGTGAGTGAGAGCGAGAGAGCAAAGCAACGGCAGCAGCAAACATGCTCGTGGTGTACCAACCGAGTGCCATGGCTCCGTGTGATGGTTCGCTACTGGATATGTTTAGCCTTTTTGCGGAAAAGCATATGAATACAACGGAAAGTGATACAAAATATTCGCTGTTGCTAGCATATATTGCTTTTGCTTTCTCGCTAGCGCATTCGCTCTATGTGTGCTCTGTTGCATCGACTGCGTCGTCCGCCCGTATGGGGCGATTATATTCTTCTACCAAACGGTTGGTGTAACGAATGTACAGAAGAAATGCGTTTTTTTTTCGCAAATATTTCGCTAACCGTGTAATGTAACACTTTCAGTACCTTTAGTGCCATGGCACCCAAAATGCGCATGGATGATTCGTGTTTTCGCGAGGCCGCCGCTCAAATGATACACCGGATGGTAATATATGTGTAAGAAAACTGCTGGTGATATATTTGATTTGCTAATAGCCGGTGGAAAATGCGCAGCGCACACAGCGCTCAATGTTCAGCTCAAACGCAAAACCACCACCAAAGGTCAAGAGCAAACACAGCGCTGAGACAGAAGAGAGCGAAACCGAGAGAGAATTGCGCACGAAAGAGCGCGAGAGAGTCAACGAGGGCGTCATTCAACAACGCTAAACTTCAACGGGGCCAGACGTGACCTCGGAATTCGCTGGCCATGAACATCCGAACGGGTTCGTGTGTGTGTGTGTATATGTGACGAAAAAGTGATTGTTTCATGCGCCACGGTGAGTTTTAATGTTCTTTCGCATGAAATAGATGGCGTGCGTTTAAGAAAAAAGCATTGAAATTCATGCGAAAGAATTTTGTGTGCGTTCCAATCAAGTGCGACCCGGGTGTCATATATCCGTCGGATGGTCCGTTAACGGATTTGTTTACGAAAATCACCATTTTTCGTAAAGAGATATAAATATTCAATAAAGTGATAAATTTGCTAAATATGCAAACGAAAAGTGTTTTACTTGCATCAGATTCACTGTTATTCCTTTTTTTTTTGCAACATTTCGCAATCCAAATGCTACATTTTCAGTACCTTTAGTGTCATGTCACCCACGTGTAGGTGACGGCAGTTGCGTTCATCATAGCTTAGATTGTTTGCGGAGCATCATGACGCCATTCTCGATTGTTTCTTATCAAATTGGAATATTTCTAAGTCGTTCCAGTATGTTAACAAAGCATTTAACTTTGCCTTTGCCGTGGCCAGTCATGATTCGGTTCGGATGGGTTTGTTGATGCTCAATCGGACACGGGTGGGTGTTGCGTGAGGGGGATGTGGCGCTCGCGGGAAAGGTTTTAAAGAGGAAACCGAACCGAAAGGGGCACTGGGGCGCGTTATTACACTGGAAAGAGACACGAAAGAAATCAGAAACACTGATTCGAAGACCTTTGCTGCGCTGCTGTGAGCCGTGGCCGCATGATGGCGCTGCAGAAGGGAGGTCCCGGTGCAGCCGGGCCAACGAATCACGTACCGGGTTGGGATGGAAGACACGAATCCGCGAGGCCAATCGATCGATCGAGATTGTTCCGTTCAGCTAAAAAAACACCAATTGAGAATTAGCAATGAAGGTTTTCTTACGTATGGGAAAAGAAATGATTGGCCACGCGTGTGCTTCTGCTGCTGCTGCTGCCGCCGTCATCCAGGGGTTGAAGTATGTTGTGACTGGCCGAAAACGGAGCTGTCAGAACTCCGAAGGTCCGAATCAGGTGTCAAAAGTGGGGGTTTGCCAGACTGGTCTATAGATAAAATAATATCGCTAATTGCAATAATCCATTGATAATGTGGTGCATGGTGGTGAATGAAATAAATTATTCTCATTATTATTGACATTATTATTCTTATTATTGGTGTTATTGATTGATGCATGGAATAGTTGAGTTTTATCGCAATGGTCGTAAAGCTCGTATTTATCGGTAGTAGAGGTTGCAAAAATTCACTAAAATAGTAAGCTAGAGTAAAACCACTCATTTTTGGTTGTTTTTGTTGGTTTTCGTGTGTTTTTGTGTGAAAATGTGTGTAACCTAATTTGCATGAAAATCGTAAAAAAGCGGTATTTATCGGTGATTAGGCGTTCAGAAATTCAGTAAAATAGTAAATTTAATTAAAAACACTCAATTATGGGTTTTTATGTTGGTCTTGGTGGGTTTTTGTGTGCAAATGAGTGTGTGAACAGTTTTCATGAAAATCGTAAAAAAGCGTTGTTTTTCAGGTGTTGGATGGTTGTAAAAAATGTACTTAATTAGTACGTCAGCACTGCGATACCGTGTTTTAGTTTTTTCGTGGTTTTTTGTAGTTTCTCGTCCGCACGCTGGTGTACGTAATGGGCGAAGAAATGCTAAAAACGCAACATATATCGCTGCAGAATGGTTGTAGGAAATTCGGCGATAATTATCATGCAACAATTTGCGCACGGGAATGCATTTCTGTCGAATTTCTGGTCATCTGGTCGAGAGCTGGGATAAGGCTCGACAGAAGATAACTTTTTATACCAGCTCAAGGTCATGAACGAAAACCTATAGAAATGGGGGGTCTGGGCTGAGAAAATTGTGAAAAATTAAAAAATCTCTAAAAATCGCAAATATTCTGAATCGCCAGAAATGACCACACATGTATGGGCAAAGGTGGCGCCTTTAGGGTGAAAAACCGAAAAAACTAGCGCCCGTTGGCTGACGGGTCATTGACTTGGTGAGTGAGTGAGTGAGAGCGAGAGAGCAAAGCAACGGCAGCAGCAAACATGCTCGTGGTGTACCAACCGAGTGCCATGGCTCCGTGTGATGGTTCGCTACTGGATATGTTTAGCCTTTTTGCGGAAAAGCATATGAATACAACGGAAAGTGATACAAAATATTCGCTGTTGCTAGCATATATTGCTTTTGCTTTCTCGCTAGCGCATTCGCTCTATGTGTGCTCTGTTGCATCGACTGCGTTGTCCGCCCGTATGGGGCGATTATATTCTTCTACCAAACGGTTGGTGTAACGAATGTACAGAAGAAATGCGTTTTTTTTTCGCAAATATTTCGCTAACCGTGTAATGTAACACTTTCAGTACCTTTAGTGCCATGGCACCCAAAATGCGCATGGATGATTCGTGTTTTCGCGAGGCCGCCGCTCAAATGATACATCGGATGGTAATATATGTGTAAGAAAACTGCTGGTTTGATATATTTGATTTGCTAATAGCCGGTGGAAAATGCGCAGCGCGCACACAGCGCTCAATGTTCAGCTCAAACGCAAAACCACCACCAAAGGTCAAGAGCAAACACAGCGCTGAGAGCACAGAAGAGAGCGAAACCGAGAGAGAGAATTGCGCACGAAAGAGCGCGAGAGAGTCAACGAGGGCGTCATTCAACAACGCTAAACTTCAACGGGGCCAGACGTGACCTCGGAATTCGCTGGCCATGAACGAATCCGAAACGGGTTCGTGTGTGTGTGTGTATATGTGACGAAAAAGTGATTGTTTCATGCGCCACGGTGAGTTTTAATGTTCTTTCGCATGAAATAGATGGCGTGCGTTTAAGAAAAAAGCATTGAAATTCATGCGAAAGAATTTTGTGTGCGTTCCAATCAAGTGCGACCCGGGTGTCAGATATCCGTCGGATGGTCCGTTAACGGATTTGTTTACGAAAATCACCATTTTTCGTAAAGAGATATAAATATTCAATAAAGTGATAAATTTGCTAAATATGCAAACGAAAAGTGTTTTACTTGCATCAGATTCACTGTTAATCCTTTTTTTTTTTGCAACATTTCGCAATCCAAATGTTACATTTTCAGAGTACCTTTAGTGTCATGTCACCCACGTGTAGGTGACGGCAGTTGCGTTCATCTTAGCTTAGATTGTTTGCGGAGCATCATGACGCCATTCTCGATTGTTTCTTATCAAATTGGAATATTTCTAAGTCGTTCCAGTATGTTAACAAAGCATTCTGACGTCGTTCTAGAGTGGCCAGTCATGATTCGGTTCGGATGGGTTTGTTGATGCTCAATCGGACACGGGTGGGTGTTGCGTGAGGGGGATGTGGCGCTCGCGGGAAAGGTTTTAAAGAGGAAACCGAACCGAAAGGGGCACTGGGGCGCGTTATTACACTGGAAAGATGCACGAAAGAAATCAGAAACACTGATTCGAAGACCTTTGCTGCGCTGCTGTGAGCCGTGGCCGCATGATGGCGCTGCAGAAGGGAGGTCCCGGTGCAGCCGGGCCAACGAATCACGTACCGGGTTGGGATGGAAGACACGAATCCGCGAGGCCAATCGATCGATCGATTGTTCCGTTCAGCTAAAAAAACACCAATTGAGAATTAGCAATGAAGGTTTTCTTACGTATGGGAAAAGAAATGATTGGCCACGCGTGTGCTTCTGCTGCTGCTGCTGCCGCCGTCATCGAGGGTTGAAGTATGTTGTGACTGGCCGAAAACGGAGCTGTCAGAACTGAGGTCAGGTGAATCAGGTGTCAAAAGTGGGGGTTTGCCCGACTGGTCTATAGATAAAATAATATCGCTAATTGCAATAATCCATTGATAATGTGGTGCATGGTGGTGAATGAAATAAATTATTCTCATTATTATTGACATTATTATTCTTATTATTGGTGTTATTGATTGATGCATGGAATAGTTGAGTTTTATCGCAATTGGTCGTAAAGCGGTATTTATCGGTAGTAGAGGTTGCAAAAATTCACTAAAATAGTAAGCTAGAGTAAAACCACTCATTTTTGGTTGTTTTTGTTGGTTTTCGTGTGTTTTTTGTGTGAAAATGTGTGTAACCTAATTTGCATGAAAATCGTAAAAAAGCGGTATTTATCGGTGATTAGGCGTTCAGAAATTCAGTAAAATAGTAAATTTAATTAAAAACACTCAATTATGGGTTTTTATGTTGGTCTTGGTGGGTTTTTGTGTGAAAATGTGTGTAACCTAATTTGCATGAAAATCGTAAAAAAGCGGTATTTATCGGTGATTAGGCGTTCAGAAATTCAGTAAAATAGTAAATTTAATTAAAAACACTCAATTATGGGTTTTTATGTTGGTCTTGGTGGGTTTTTGTGTGAAAATGTGTGTAACCTAATTTGCATGAAAATCGTAAAAAAGCGGTATTTATCGGTGATTAGGCGTTCAGAAATTCAGTAAAATAGTAAATTTAATTAAAAACACTCAATTATGGGTTTTTATGTTGGTCTTGGTGGGTTTTTGTGTGCAAATGAGTGTGTGAACAGTTTTCATGAAAATCGTAAAAAAGCGTTGTTTTTCAGGTGTTGGATGGTTGTAAAAAATGTACTTAATTAGTACGTCAGCACTGCGATACCGTGTTTTAGTTTTTTCGTGGCTTTTTTGTAGTTTCTCGTCCGCACGCTGGTGTACGTAATGGGCGAAGAAATGCTAAAAACGCAACATATATCGCTGCAGAATGGTTGTAGGAAATTCGGCGATAATTATCATGCAATAATTTGCGCACGGGAACGCAATTCTGTTGAATTTCTGGTCATCTGGTCGAAAGCTGGTCGAAAGCTGGTCTAGAGCTGGGATAAGGCTCGACAGAAGATAACTTTTTATACCAGCTCAAGGTCATCGAAGGTCAAGGGATCCGACAGACTTTGGTCGTGAACGAAAACCTATAGAAATGGGGGGTCTGGGCTGAGAAAATTGTGAAAAATTAAAAAATCTCTAAAAATCGCAAATATTCTGAATCGCCAGGAATGACCACACATGTTTGGGCAAAGGTGGCGCCTTTAGGGTGAAAAACCGAAAAAACTAGCGCCCCTTTGGCTGACGGGTCATTGACTTGAGTGAGTGAGTGAGTGAGAGCGAGAGAGCAAAGCAACGGCAGCAGCAAACATGCTCGTGGTGTACCAACCGAGTGCCATGGCTCCGTGTGATGGTTCGCTACTGGATATGTTTAGCCTTTTTGCGGAAAAGCATATGAATACAACGGAAAGTGATACAAAATATTCGCTGTTGCTAGCATATATCGCTTTTGCTTTCTCGCTAGCGCATTCGCTCTATGTGTGCTCTGTTGCATCGACTGCGTTGTCCGCCCGTATGGGGCGATTATATTCTTCTACCAAACGGTTGGTGTAACGAATGTACAGAAGAAATGCGTTTTTTTTTCGCAAATATTTCGCTAACCGTGTAATGTAACACTTTCAGTACCTTTAGTGCCATGGCACCCAAAATGCGCATGGATGATTCGTGTTTTCGCGAGGCCGCCGCTCAAATGATACACCGGATGGTAATATATGTGTAAGAAAACTGCTGGTGATATATTTGATTTGCTAATAGCCGGTGGAAAATGCGCAGCGCGCACACAGCGCTCAATGTTCAGCTCAAACGCAAAACCACCACCAAAGGTCAAGAGCAAACACAGCGCTGAGACAGAAGAGAGCGAAACCGAGAGAGAATTGCGCACGAAAGAGCGCGAGAGAGTCAACGAGGGCGTCATTCAACAACGCTAAACTTCAACGGGGCCAGACGTGACCTCGGAATTCGCTGGCCATGAACATCCGAACGGGTTCGTGTGTGTGTGTGTATATGTGACGAAAAAGTGATTGTTTCATGCGCCACGGTGAGTTTTAATGTTCTTTCGCATGAAATAGATGGCGTGCGTTTAAGAAAAAAGCATTGAAATTCATGCGAAAGAATTTTGTGTGCGTTCCAATCAAGTGCGACCCGGGTGTCATATATCCGTCGGATGGTCCGTTAACGGATTTGTTTACGAAAATCACCATTTTTCGTAAAGAGATATAAATATTCAATAAAGTGATAAATTTGCTAAATATGCAAACGAAAAGTGTTTTACTTGCATCAGATTCACTGTTATTCCTTTTTTTTTTGCAACATTTCGCAATCCAAATGCTACATTTTCAGTACCTTTAGTGTCATGTCACCCACGTGTAGGTGACGGCAGTTGCGTTCATCATAGCTTAGATTGTTTGCGGAGCATCATGACGCCATTCTCGATTGTTTCTTATCAAATTGGAATATTTCTAAGTCGTTCCAGTATGTTAACAAAGCATTCTGACGTCGTTCTAGAGTGGCCAGTCATGATTCGGTTCGGATGGGTTTGTTGATGCTCAATCGGACACGGGTGGGTGTTGCGTGAGGGGGATGTGGCGCTCGCGGGAAAGGTTTTAAAGAGGAAACCGAACCGAAAGGGGCACTGGGGCGCGTTATTACACTGGAAAGAGACACGAAAGAAATCAGAAACACTGATTCGAAGACCTTTGCTGCGCTGCTGTGAGCCGTGGCCGCATGATGGCGCTGCAGAAGGGAGGTCCCGGTGCAGCCGGGCCAACGAATCACGTACCGGGTTGGGATGGAAGACACGAATCCGCGAGGCCAATCGATCGATCGATTGTTCCGTTCAGCTAAAAAAACACCAATTGAGCATTAGCAATGAAGGTTTTCTTACGTATGGGAAAAGAAATGATTGGCCACGCGTGTGCTTCTGCTGCTGCTGCTGCCGCCGTCATCGAGGGTTGAAGTATGTTGTGACTGGCCGAAAACGGAGCTGTCAGAACTGAGGTCCGAATCAGGTGTCAAAAGTGGGGGTTTGCCAGACTGGTCTATAGATAAAATAATATCGCTAATTGCAATAATCCATTGATAATGTGGTGCATGGTGGTGAATGAAATAAATTATTCTCATTATTATTGACATTATTATTCTTATTATTGGTGTTATTGATTGATGCATGGAATAGTTGAATTATATCGCAAATGGTCGTAAAGCGGTATTTATCGGTAGTAGAGGTTGCAAAAATTCACTAAAATAGTAAGCTAGAGTAAAACCACTCATTTTTGGTTGTTTTTGTTGGTTTTCGTGTGTGTTTTGTGTGAAAATGTGTGTAACCTAATTTGCATGAAAATCGTAAAAAAGCGGTATTTATCGGTGATTAGGCGTTCAGAAATTCAGTAAAATAGTAAATTTAATTAAAAACACTCAATTATGGGTTTTTATGTTGGTCTTGGTGGGTTTTTGTGTGCAAATGAGTGTGTGAACAGTTTTCATGAAAATCGTAAAAAAGCGTTGTTTTTCAGTGTTGGATGGTTGTAAAAAATGTACTTAATTAGTACGTCAGCACTGCGATACCGTGTTTTAGTTTTTTCGTGGCTTTTTTGTAGTTTCTCGTCCGCACGCTGGTGTACGTAATGGGCGAAGAAATGCTAAAAACGCAACATATATCGCTGCAGAATGGTTGTAGGAAATTCGGCGATAATTATCATGCAACAATTTGCGCACGGGAACACATTTCTGTCGAATTTCTGGTCATCTGGTCGAGAGCTGGTCGAAAGCTGGTCTAGAGCTGGGATAAGGCTCGACAGAAGATAACTTTTTATACCAGCTCAAGGTCATCGAAGGTCAAGGGATCCGACAGACTTTGGTCGTGAACGAAAACCTATAGAAATGGGGGGTCTGGGCTGAGAAAATTGTGAAAAATTAAAAAATCTCTAAAAATCGCAAATATTCTGAATCGCCAGGAATGACCACACATGTTTGGGCAAAGGTGGCGCCTTTAGGGTGAAAAACCGAAAAAACTAGCGCCCCTTTGGCTGACGGGTCATTGACTTGGTGAGTGAGTGAGAGCGAGAGAGCAAAGCAACGGCAGCAGCAAACATGCTCGTGGTGTACCAACCGAGTGCCATGGCTCCGTGTGATGGTTCGCTACTGGATATGTTTAGCCTTTTTGCGGAAAAGCATATGAATACAACGGAAAGTGATACAAAATATTCGCTGTTGCTAGCATATATCGCTTTTGCTTTCTCGCTAGCGCATTCGCTCTATGTGTGCTCTGTTGCATCGACTGCGTCGTCCGCCCGTATGGGGCGATTATATTCTTCTACCAAACGGTTGGTGTAACGAATGTACAGAAGAAATGCGTTTTTTTTTCGCAAATATTTCGCTAACCGTGTAATGTAACACTTTCAGTACCTTTAGTGCCATGGCACCCAAAATGCGCATGGATGATTCGTGTTTTCGCGAGGCCGCCGCTCAAATGATACATCGGATGGTAATATATGTGTAAGAAAACTGCTGGTGATATATTTGATTTGCTAATAGCCGGTGGAAAATGCGCAGCGCGCACACAGCGCTCAATGTTCAGCTCAAACGCAAAACCACCACACCAAAGGTCAAGAGCAAACACAGCGCTGAGAGCACAGAAGAGAGCGAAACCGAGAGAGAGAATTGCGCACGAAAGAGCGCGAGAGAGTCAACGAGGGCGTCATTCTTACGCTAAACTTCAACGGGGCCAGACGTGACTGCGGAATTCGCTGGCCATGAACATCCGAACGGGTTCGTGTGTGGGCGTGTATATGTGACGAAAAAGTGATTGTTTCATGCGCCACGGTGAGTTTTAATGTTCTTTCGCATGAAATAGATGGCGTGCGTTTAAGAAAAAAGCATTGAAATTCATGCGAAAGAATTTTGTGTGCGTTCCAATCAAGTGCGACCCGGGTGTCATATATCCGTCGGATGGTCCGTTAACGGATTTGTTTACGAAAATCACCATTTTTCGTAAAGAGATATAAATATTCAATAAAGTGATAAATTTGCTAAATATGCAAACGAAAAGTGTTTTACTTGCATCAGATTCACTGTTATTCCTTTTTTTTTTGCAACATTTCGCAATCCAAATGCTACATTTTCAGTACCTTTAGTGTCATGTCACCCACGTGTAGGTGACGGCAGTTGCGTTCATCATAGCTTAGATTGTTTGCGGAGCATCATGACGCCATTCTCGATTGTTTCTTATCAAATTGGAATATTTCTAAGTCGTTCCAGTATGTTAACAAAGCACTTAACTTTGCCTTTGCCGTGGCCAGTCATGATTCGGTTCGGATGGGTTTGTTGATGCTCAATCGGACACGGGTGGGTGTTGCGTGAGGGGGATGTGGCGCTCGCGGGAAAGGTTTTAAAGAGGAAACCGAACCGAAAGGGGCACTGGGGCGCGTTATTACACTGGAAAGAGACACGAAAGAAATCAGAAACACTGATTCGAAGACCTTTGCTGCGCTGCTGTGAGCCGTGGCCGCATGATGGCGCTGCAGAAGGGAGGTCCCGGTGCAGCCGGGCCAACGAATCACGTACCGGGTTGGGATGGAAGACACGAATCCGCGAGGCCAATCGATCGATCGATTGTTCCGTTCAGCTAAAAAAACACCAATTGAGCATTAGCAATGAAGGTTTTCTTACGTATGGGAAAAGAAATGATTGGCCACGCGTGTGCTTCTGCTGCTGCTGCTGCCGCCGTCATCGAGGGTTGAAGTATGTTGTGACTGGCCGAAAACGGAGCTGTCAGAACTGAGGTCCGAATCAGGTGTCAAAAGTGGGGGTTTGCCAGACTGGTCTATAGATAAAATAATATCGCTAATTGCAATAATCCATTGATAATGTGCATGGTGGTGAATGAAATAAATTATTCTCATTATTATTGACATTATTATTCTTATTATTGGTGTTATTGATTGATGCATGGAATAGTTGAGTTTTATCGCAATGGTCGTAAAGCTCGTATTTATCGGTAGTAGAGGTTGCAAAAATTCACTAAAATAGTAAGCTAGAGTAAAACCACTCATTTTTGGTTGTTTTTGTTGGTTTTCGTGTGTTTTTGTGTGAAAATGTGTGTAACCTAATTTGCATGAAAATCGTAAAAAAGCGGTATTTATCGGTGATTAGGCGTTCAGAAATTCAGTAAAATAGTAAATTTAATTAAAAACACTCAATTATGGGTTTTTATGTTGGTCTTGGTGGGTTTTTGTGTGCAAATGAGTGTGTGAACAGTTTTCATGAAAATCGTAAAAAAGCGTTGTTTTTCAGTGTTGGATGGTTGTAAAAAATGTACTTAATTAGTACGTCAGCACTGCGATACCGTGTTTTAGTTTTTTCGTGGCTTTTTTGTAGTTTCTCGTCCGCACGCTGGTGTACGTAATGGGCGAAGAAATGCTAAAAACGCAACATATATCGCTGCAGAATGGTTGTAGGAAATTCGGCGATAATTATCATGCAACAATTTGCGCACGGGAACACATTTCTGTCGAATTTCTGGTCATCTGGTCGAGAGCTGGTCGAAAGCTGGTCTAGAGCTGGGATAAGGCTCGACAGAAGATAACTTTTTATACCAGCTCAAGGTCATCGAAGGTCAAGGGATCCGACAGACTTTGGTCGTGAACGAAAACCTATAGAAATGGGGGGTCTGGGCTGAGAAAATTGTGAAAAATTAAAAAATCTCTAAAAATCGCAAATATTCTGAATCGCCAGAAATGACCACACATGTATGGGCAAAGGTGGCGCCTTTAGGGTGAAAAACCGAAAAAACTAGCGCCCCTTTGGCTGACGGGTCATTGACTTGGTGAGTGAGTGAGAGCGAGAGAGCAAAGCAACGGCAGCAGCAAACATGCTCGTGGTGTACCAACCGAGTGCCATGGCTCCGTGTGATGGTTCGCTACTGGATATGTTTAGCCTTTTTGCGGAAAAGCATATGAATACAACGGAAAGTGATACAAAATATTCGCTGTTGCTAGCATATATCGCTTTTGCTTTCTCGCTAGCGCATTCGCTCTATGTGTGCTCTGTTGCATCGACTGCGTCGTCCGCCCGTATGGGGCGATTATATTCTTCTACCAAACGGTTGGTGTAACGAATGTACAGAAGAAATGCGTTTTTTTTTCGCAAATATTTCGCTAACCGTGTAATGTAACACTTTCAGTACCTTTAGTGCCATGGCACCCAAAATGCGCATGGATGATTCGTGTTTTCGCGAGGCCGCCGCTCAAATGATACATCGGATGGTAATATATGTGTAAGAAAACTGCTGGTGATATATTTGATTTGCTAATAGCCGGTGGAAAATGCGCAGCGCGCACACAGCGCTCAATGTTCAGCTCAAACGCAAAACCACCACACCAAAGGTCAAGAGCAAACACAGCGCTGAGAGCACAGAAGAGAGCGAAACCGAGAGAGAGAATTGCGCACGAAAGAGCGCGAGAGAGTCAACGAGGGCGTCATTCTTACGCTAAACTTCAACGGGGCCAGACGTGACTGCGGAATTCGCTGGCCATGAACATCCGAACGGGTTCGTGTGTGGGCGTGTATATGTGACGAAAAAGTGATTGTTTCATGCGCCACGGTGAGTTTTAATGTTCTTTCGCATGAAATAGATGGCGTGCGTTTAAGAAAAAAGCATTGAAATTCATGCGAAAGAATTTTGTGTGCGTTCCAATCAAGTGCGACCCGGGTGTCATATATTCGTCGGATGGTCCGTTAACGGATTTGTTTACGAAAATCACCATTTTTCGTAAAGAGATATAAATATTCAATAAAGTGATAAATTTGCTAAATATGCAAACGAAAAGTGTTTTACTTGCATCAGATTCACTGTTATTCCTTTTTTTTTTGCAACATTTCGCAATCCAAATGCTACATTTTCAGTACCTTTAGTGTCATGTCACCCACGTGTAGGTGACGGCAGTTGCGTTCATCATAGCTTAGATTGTTTGCGGAGCATCATGACGCCATTCTCGATTGTTTCTTATCAAATTGGAATATTTCTAAGTCGTTCCAGTATGTTAACAAAGCACTTAACTTTGCCTTTGCCGTGGCCAGTCATGATTCGGTTCGGATGGGTTTGTTGATGCTCAATCGGACACGGGTGGGTGTTGCGTGAGGGGGATGTGGCGCTCGCGGGAAAGGTTTTAAAGAGGAAACCGAACCGAAAGGGGCACTGGGGCGCGTTATTACACTGGAAAGAGACACGAAAGAAATCAGAAACACTGATTCGAAGACCTTTGCTGCGCTGCTGTGAGCCGTGGCCGCATGATGGCGCTGCAGAAGGGAGGTCCCGGTGCAGCCGGGCCAACGAATCACGTACCGGGTTGGGATGGAAGACACGAATCCGCGAGGCCAATCGATCGATCGATTGTTCCGTTCAGCTAAAAAAACACCAATTGAGCATTAGCAATGAAGGTTTTCTTACGTATGGGAAAAGAAATGATTGGCCACGCGTGTGCTTCTGCTGCTGCTGCTGCCGCCGTCATCGAGGGTTGAAGTATGTTGTGACTGGCCGAAAACGGAGCTGTCAGAACTGAGGTCCGAATCAGGTGTCAAAAGTGGGGGTTTGCCAGACTGGTCTATAGATAAAATAATATCGCTAATTGCAATAATCCATTGATAATGTGGTGCATGGTGGTGAATGAAATAAATTATTCTCATTATTATTGACATTATTATTCTTATTATTGGTGTTATTGATTGATGCATGGAATAGTTGAGTTTTATCGCAATGGTCGTAAAGCTCGTATTTATCGGTAGTAGAGGTTGCAAAAATTCACTAAAATAGTAAGCTAGAGTAAAACCACTCATTTTTGGTTGTTTTTGTTGGTTTTCGTGTGTTTTTGTGTGAAAATGTGTGTAACCTAATTTGCATGAAAATCGTAAAAAAGCGGTATTTATCGGTGATTAGGCGTTCAGAAATTCAGTAAAATAGTAAATTTAATTAAAAACACTCAATTATGGGTTTTTATGTTGGTCTTGGTGGGTTTTTGTGTGCAAATGAGTGTGTGAACAGTTTTCATGAAAATCGTAAAAAAGCGTTGTTTTTCAGTGTTGGATGGTTGTAAAAAATGTACTTAATTAGTACGTCAGCACTGCGATACCGTGTTTTAGTTTTTTCGTGGTTTTTTGTAGTTTCTCGTCCGCACGCTAGTGTACGTAATGGGCGAAGAAATGCTAAAAACGCAACATATATCGCTGCAGAATGGTTGTAGGAAATTCGGCGATAATTATCATGCAACAATTTGCGCACGGGAACACATTTCTGTCGAATTTCTGGTCATCTGGTCGAGAGCTGGTCGAAAGCTGGTCTAGAGCTGGGATAAGGCTCGACAGAAGATAACTTTTTATACCAGCTCAAGGTCATCGAAGGTCAAGGGACCCGACAGACTTTGGTCGTGAACGAAAACCTATAGAAATGGGGGGTCTGGGCTGAGAAAATTGTGAAAAATTAAAAAATCTCTAAAAATCGCAAATATTCTGAATCGCCAGAAATGACCACACATGTATGGGCAAAGGTGGCGCCTTTAGGGTGAAAAACCGAAAAAACTAGCGCCCCTTTGGCTGACGGGTCATTGACTTGGTGAGTGAGTGAGAGCGAGAGAGCAAAGCAACGGCAGCAGCAAACATGCTCGTGGTGTACCAACCGAGTGCCATGGCTCCGTGTGATGGTTCGCTACTGGATATGTTTAGCCTTTTTGCGGAAAAGCATATGAATACAACGGAAAGTGATACAAAATATTCGCTGTTGCTAGCATATATCGCTTTTGCTTTCTCGCTAGCGCATTCGCTCTATGTGTGCTCTGTTGCATCGACTGCGTCGTCCGCCCGTATGGGGCGATTATATTCTTCTACCAAACGGTTGGTGTAACGAATGTACAGAAGAAATGCGTTTTTTTTTCGCAAATATTTCGCTAACCGTGTAATGTAACACTTTCAGTACCTTTAGTGCCATGGCACCCAAAATGCGCATGGATGATTCGTGTTTTCGCGAGGCCGCCGCTCAAATGATACATCGGATGGTAATATATGTGTAAGAAAACTGCTGGTGATATATTTGATTTGCTAATAGCCGGTGGAAAATGCGCAGCGCGCACACAGCGCTCAATGTTCAGCTCAAACGCAAAACCACCACACCAAAGGTCAAGAGCAAACACAGCGCTGAGAGCACAGAAGAGAGCGAAACCGAGAGAGAGAATTGCGCACGAAAGAGCGCGAGAGAGTCAACGAGGGCGTCATTCTTACGCTAAACTTCAACGGGGCCAGACGTGACTGCGGAATTCGCTGGCCATGAACATCCGAACGGGTTCGTGTGTGGGCGTGTATATGTGACGAAAAAGTGATTGTTTCATGCGCCACGGTGAGTTTTAATGTTCTTTCGCATGAAATAGATGGCGTGCGTTTAAGAAAAAAGCATTGAAATTCATGCGAAAGAATTTTGTGTGCGTTCCAATCAAGTGCGACCCGGGTGTCATATATCCGTCGGATGGTCCGTTAACGGATTTGTTTACGAAAATCACCATTTTTCGTAAAGAGATAAAAAAAATTCAATAAAGTGATAAATTTGCTAAATATGCAAACGAAAAGTGTTTTACTTGCATCAGATTCACTGTTATTCCTTTTTTTTTTTTGCAACATTTCGCAATCCAAATGCTACATTTTCAGTACCTTTAGTGTCATGTCACCCACGTGTAGGTGACGGCAGTTGCGTTCATCTTAGCTTAGATTGTTTGCGGAGCATCATGACGCCATTCTCGATTCTTTCTTATCAAATTGGAATATTTCTAAGTCGTTCCAGTATGTTAACAAAGCATTCTGACGTCGTTCTAGAGTGTTTCCAAACCACGACGAATTTCATGTGAAGGAATTGTGTGTGCACGCGCGTGTGTATGTTCAATTTGCCGTGTTTTGTACGAATGAAATGGATGGTGTGCTTCCATCCAAAGAACAATGAATTTTTTGCGAAAGAATTGTGTCTGCGCGTTTGTGTGTATGTGTGTAAGGCTTTGCCTACCGAAATGTTAGCCCGTCCGGAGGCTAAGGCCCGTTTCCGTGTGGCTGTATATCATTGCAAGATTCTAAATCGTTTTTTTTTTTTTTCTATCCGTCTAGCTTTGTGATGAACTCGTAGCTGTTGTATCGCCCGTGTGTACATATGTTTGTGTGTGTGAATTCTTTCCCAGTAAATAAAAAGCGCTTTTAAATGATCCGAAATTCTCGTGTATAACATCAACCGATCTCCGAATGTTCCCCGCGTCCCCCCCCCCCGCCCCCCCCACACCCCTTTCGTCCACGAACGACAGACGGAAAGGAGAGGTCGAGAAGATGCTCCGCACCCCGCACCCCGTACACACCGTCGATTGTCCAGAGAACTTGTCCAGAGGAAAACTGGAAATCATTCGTGCCCATAGACACGCCAGGAAACGTGTGCGTGTGTGCCTAAAAGGGACGCCTGCGAGTGTAGCTAGCTGCTAGTCACAATTCGTGCGCAATGTGGACAGTACCCAAAAAAAAAATCACCATGCAAACGTCAAACGGCACTAGCATAAACATAGGGTGGTTTTGTTTTTTTTTACATTTCGCCACTGTGTGTGACAATTGTATTGATTGATTGTATGGAGTGTCAGGTTGGATGTACGGCATCGATGCTTAGGACCACCGGTGCTTCGGACCAAACAAAGTTGTGATTGCCAATGCCAATTGCTGAAGCTGAACGAAGCTGAAGAAGAAGCTCAAATTCTCTGTGCGCCTGGGTGCCGAGCGGCTAGTATGGTATGGTATGGTATGGTATGTATGCTGCAGATTAGGTTAGACGATTTTTTTTAAACAATTCGTGCTTTTATTTGTAGGGGCCGGTAAACGATAACGTGAAACGACGGCGAACCTTTCCTTACATGCAAGGAGCATCAGAGCAGATTACACAAACCACATGACAAGAGGCAGCTGACTGAATATTGATTGATTGTTTTGTACACAGGACTTTGGGCCCGATCATTGGGCCAGTAAAGAAGAAGAAGATTGATTGGGTTGTTTCACATACAACCGAAGACTGCTCTATAAAAGGATTCCCCGTAATCCATGGCCCATCCATCCATTGTATGACAAAACAGCTAGACCTGTTGCCAACTCAACACCGTAAGCGTAACGGTCAACGCGTGGTTAAGAGGATATCGCACCTAGGGAAAGGGGGGGGGGGGGGGTCGGAGGCGGGCGGGGAATATAGTGAAACATAGTATTTTTGCAGCTAAACATGCATCGGATCCACGCAACGGGTGTATTTTGTCTGAAAAATGAAAACTGAAACCAAAAAAAGCTGTTCACGAAGGATAGAGAGGAAGAGGGGGGAAGAGGGGGGAAGATGGGGTGAGGCAACCAAAACGCGCACGGAGTACAGAATTGCACCGATGGCCCGGGATGTTATCACACAGCATCGTTGCCGCTTAGCTCCTCCTTTGCCTTTGCCGTGGCCAGTCATGATTCGGTTCGGATGGGTTTGTTGATGCTCAATCGGACACGGGTGGGTGTTGCGTGAGGGGGATGTGGCGCTCGCGGGAAAGGTTTTAAAGAGGAAACCGAACCGAAAGGGGCACTGGGGCGCGTTATTACACTGGAAAGAGACACGAAAGAAATCAGAAACACTGATTCGAAGACCTTTGCTGCGCTGCTGTGAGCCGTGGCCGCATGAGGGCGCTGCAGAAGGGAGGTCCCGGTGCAGCCGGGCCAACGAATCACGTACCGGGTTGGGGTTGGAAGACACGAATCCGCGAGGCCAATCGATCGATCGAGATTGTTCCGTTCAGCTAAAAAAACACCAATTGAGAATTAGCAATGAAGGTTTTCTTACGTATGGGAAAAGAAATGATTGGCCACGCGTGTGCTTCTGCTGCTGCTGCTGCCGCCGTCATCGAGGGTTGAAGTATGTTGTGACTGGCCGAAAACGGAGCTGTCAGAACTGAGGTCAGGTGAATCAGGTGTCAAAAGTGGGGGTTTGCCAGACTGGTCTATAGATAAAATAATATCGCTAATTGCAATAATCCATTGATAATGTGGTGCATGGTGGTGAATGAAATAAATTATTCTCATTATTATTGACATTATTATTCTTATTATTGGTGTTATTAATTGATGCATGGAATAGTTGAATTTTATCGTAACGGTAAAAAAGCGGTATTTATCGGTAGTAGAGGTTGCAAAAATTCACTAAAATAGTAAGCTAGAGTAAAACCACTCATTTTTGGTTGTTTTTGTTGGTTTTCGTGTGTTTTTGTGTGAAAATGTGTGTAACCTAATTTGCATGAAAATCGTAAAAAAGCGGTATTTATCGGTGATTAGGCGTTCAGAAATTCAGTAAAATAGTAAATTTAATTAAAAACACTCAATTATGGGTTTTTATGTTGGTCTTGGTGGGTTTTTGTGTGCAAATGAGTGTGTGAACAGTTTTCATGAAAATCGTAAAAAAGCGTTGTTTTTCAGTGTTGGATGGTTGTAAAAAATGTACTTAATTAGTACGTCAGCACTGCGATACCGTGTTTTAGTTTTTTCGTGGTTTTTTGTAGTTTCTCGTCCGCACGCTGGTGTACGTAATGGGCGAAGAAATGCTAAAAACGCAACATATATCGCTGCAGAATGGTTGTAGGAAATTCGGCGATAATTATCATGCAACAATTTGCGCACGGGAACGCAATTCTGTTGAATTTCTGGTCATCTGGTCGAAAGCTGGTCGAAAGCTGGTCTAGAGCTGGGATAAGGCTCGACAGAAGATAACTTTTTATACCAGCTCAAGGTCATCGAAGGTCAAGGGACCCGACAGACTTTGGTCGTGAACGAAAACCTATAGAAATGGGGGGTCTGGGCTGAGAAAATTGTGAAAAATTAAAAAATCTCTAAAAATCGCAAATATTCTGAATCGCCAGGAATGACCACACATGTTTGGGCAAAGGTGGCGCCTTTAGGGTGAAAAACCGAAAAAACTAGCGCCCCTTTGGCTGACGGGTCATTGACTTGGTGAGTGAGTGAGAGCGAGAGAGCAAAGCAACGGCAGCAGCAAACATGCTCGTGGTGTACCAACCGAGTGCCATGGCTCCGTGTGATGGTTCGCTACTGGATATGTTTAGCCTTTTTGCGGAAAAGCATATGAATACAACGGAAAGTGATACAAAATATTCGCTGTTGCTAGCATATATCGCTTTTGCTTTCTCGCTAGCGCATTCGCTCTATGTGTGCTATGTGTTGCATCGACTGCGTCGTCCGCCCGTATGGGGCGATTATATTCTTCTACCAAACGGTTGGTGTAACGAATGTACAGAAGAAATGCGTTTGTTTTTCGCAAATATTTCGCTAACCGTGTAATGTAACACTTTCAGTACCTTTAGTGCCATGGCACCCAAAGCAGCGATGCGCATGATGATTCGTGTTTTCGCGAGGCCGCCGCTCAAATGATACATCGGATGGTAATATATGTGTAAGAAAACTGCTGGTTTGATATATTTGATTTGCTAATAGCCGGTGGAAAATGCGCAGCGCGCACACAGCGCTCAATGTTCAGCTCAAACGCAAAACCACCACACCAAAGGTCAAGAGCAAACACAGCGCTGAGAGCACAGAAGAGAGCGAAACCGAGAGAGAGAATTGCGCACGAAAGAGCGCGAGAGAGTCAACGAGGGCGTCATTCTTACGCTAAACTTCAACGGGGCCAGACGTGACTGCGGAATTCGCTGGCCATGAACATCCGAACGGGTTCGTGTGTGTGTGTGTATATGTGACGAAAAAGTGATTGTTTCATGCGCCACGGTGAGTTTTAATGTTCTTTCGCATGAAATAGATGGCGTGCGTTTAAGAAAAAAGCATTGAAATTCATGCGAAAGAATTTTGTGTGCGTTCCAATCCGGGTGCGACCCGGGTGTCATATATCCGTCGGATGGTCCGTTAACGGATTTGTTTACGAAAATCACCATTTTTCGTAAAGAGATATAAATATTCAATAAAGTGATAAATTTGCTAAATATGCAAACGAAAAGTGTTTTACTTGCATCAGATTCACTGTTATTCCTTTTTTTTTTGCAACATTTCGCAATCCAAATGTTACATTTTCAGTACCTTTAGTGTCATGTCACCCACGTGTAGGTGACGGCAGTTGCGTTCATCTTAGCTTAGATTGTTTGCGGAGCATCATGACGCCATTCTCGATTGTTTCTTATCAAATTGGAATATTTCTAAGTCGTTCCAGTATGTTAACAAAGCATTCTGACGTCGTTCTAGAGTGGCCAGTCATGATTCGGTTCGGATGGGTTTGTTGATGCTCAATCGGACACGGGTGGGTGTTGCGTGAGGGGGATGTGGCGCTCGCGGGAAAGGTTTTAAAAAGGAAAACGAACCGAAAGGGGCACTGGGGCGCGTTATTACACTGGAAAGATGCACGAAAGAAATCAGAAACACTGATTCGAAGACCTTTGCTGCGCTGCTGTGAGCCGTGGCCGCATGATGGCGCTGCAGAAGGGAGGTCCCGGTGCAGCCGGGCCAACGAATCACGTACCGGGTTGGGATGGAAGACACGAATCCGCGAGGCCAATCGATCGATCGATCGATTGTTCCGTTCAGCTAAAAAACACCAATTGAGCATTAGCAATGAAGGTTTTCTTACGTATGGGAAAAGAAATGATTGGCCACGCGTGTGCTTCTGCTGCTGCTGCTGCCGCCGTCATCCAGGGGTTGAAGTATGTTGTGACTGGCCGAAAACGGAGCTGTCAGAACTGAGGTCAGGTGAATCAGGTGTCAAAAGTGGGGGTTTGCCAGACTGGTCTATAGATAAAATAATATCGCTAATTGCAATAATCCATTGATAATGTGGTGCATGGTGGTGAATGAAATAAATTATTCTCATTATTATTGACATTATTATTCTTATTATTGGTGTTATTGATTGATGCATGGAATAGTTGAGTTTTGGTCGCAATGGTCGTAAAGCGGTATTTATCGGTAGTAGAGGTTGCAAAAATTCACTAAAATAGTAAGCTAGAGTAAAACCACTCATTTTTGGTTGTTTTTGTTGGTTTTCGTGTGTTTTTGTGTGAAAATGTGTGTAACCTAATTTGCATGAAAATCGTAAAAAAGCGGTATTTATCGGTGATTAGGCGTTCAGAAATTCAGTAAAATAGTAAATTTAATTAAAAACACTCAATTATGGGTTTTTATGTTGGTCTTGGTGGGTTTTTGTGTGCAAATGAGTGTGTGAACAGTTTTCATGAAAATCGTAAAAAAGCGTTGTTTTTCAGTGTTGGATGGTTGTAAAAAATGTACTTAATTAGTACGTCAGCACTGCGATACCGTGTTTTAGTTTTTTCGTGGTTTTTTGTAGTTTCTCGTCCGCACGCTGGTGTACGTAATGGGCGAAGAAATGCTAAAAACGCAACATATATCGCTGCAGAATGGTTGTAGGAAATTCGGCGATAATTATCATGCAACAATTTGCGCACGGGAACGCAATTCTGTTGAATTTCTGGTCATCTGGTCGAAAGCTGGTCGAAAGCTGGTCTAGAGCTGGGATAAGGCTCGACAGAAGATAACTTTTTATACCAGCTCAAGGTCATCGAAGGTCAAGGGACCCGACAGACTTTGGTCGTGAACGAAAACCTATAGAAATGGGGGGTCTGGGCTGAGAAAATTGTGAAAAATTAAAAAATCTCTAAAAATCGCAAATATTCTGAATCGCCAGGAATGACCACACATGTTTGGGCAAAGGTGGCGCCTTTAGGGTGAAAAACCGAAAAAACTAGCGCCCGTTGGCTGACGGGTCATTGACTTGAGTGAGTGAGTGAGTGAGAGCGAGAGAGCAAAGCAACGGCAGCAGCAAACATGCTCGTGGTGTACCAACCGAGTGCCATGGCTCCGTGTGATGGTTCGCTACTGGATATGTTTAGCCTTTTTGCGGAAAAGCATATGAATACAACGGAAAGTGATACAAAATATTCGCTGTTGCTAGCATATATCGCTTTTGCTTTCTCGCTAGCGCATTCGCTCTATGTGTGCTCTGTTGCATCGACTGCGTTGTCCGCCCGTATGGGGCGATTATATTCTTCTACCAAACGGTTGGTGTAACGAATGTACAGAAGAAATGCGTTTTTTTTTCGCAAATATTTCGCTAACCGTGTAATGTAACACTTTCAGTACCTTTAGTGCCATGGCACCCAAAATGCGCATGGATGATTCGTGTTTTCGCGAGGCCGCCGCTCAAATGATACATCGGATGGTAATATATGTGTAAGAAAACTGCTGGTGATATATTTGATTTGCTAATAGCCGGTGGAAAATGCACAGCGCACACACAGCGCTCAATGTTCAGCTCAAACGCAAAACCACCACACCAAAGGTCAAGAGCAAACACAGCGCTGAGAGCACAGAAGAGAGCGAAACCGAGAGAGAGAATTGCGCACGAAAGAGCGCGAGAGAGTCAACGAGGGCGTCATTCTTACGCTAAACTTCAACGGGGCCAGACGTGACCTCGGAATTCGCTGGCCATGAACATCCGAACGGGTTCGTGTGTGTGTGTGTATATGTGACGAAAAAGTGATTGTTTCATGCGCCACGGTGAGTTTTAATGTTCTTTCGCATGAAATAGATGGCGTGCGTTTAAGAAAAAAGCATTGAAATTCATGCGAAAGAATTTTGTGTGCGTTCCAATCAAGTGCGACCCGGGTGTCATATATCCGTCGGATGGTCCGTTAACGGATTTGTTTACGAAAATCACCATTTTTCGTAAAGAGATAAAAAAAATTCAATAAAGTGATAAATTTGCTAAATATGCAAACGAAAAGTGTTTTACTTGCATCAGATTCACTGTTATTCCTTTTTTTTTTTTGCAACATTTCGCAATCCAAATGTTACATTTTCAGTACCTTTAGTGTCATGTCACCCACGTGTAGGTGACGGCAGTTGCGTTCATCATAGCTTAGATTGTTTGCGGAGCATCATGACGCCATTCTCGATTGTTTCTTATCAAATTGGAATATTTCTAAGTCGTTCCAGTATGTTAACAAAGCATTCTGACGTCGTTCTAGAGTGGCCAGTCATGATTCGGTTCGGATGGGTTTGTTGATGCTCAATCGGACACGGGTGGGTGTTGCGTGAGGGGGATGTGGCGCTCGCGGGAAAGGTTTTAAAGAGGAAACCGAACCGAAAGGGGCACTGGGGCGCGTTATTACACTGGAAAGAGACACGAAAGAAATCAGAAACACTGATTCGAAGACCTTTGCTGCGCTGCTGTGAGCCGTGGCCGCATGATGGCGCTGCAGAAGGGAGGTCCCGGTGCAGCCGGGCCAACGAATCACGTACCGGGTTGGGATGGAAGACACGGATCCGCGAGGCCAATCGATCGATCGATCGATTGTTCCGTTCAGCTAAAAAAACACCAATTGAGAATTAGCAATGAAGGTTTTCTTACGTATGGGAAAAGAAATGATTGGCCACGCGTGTGCTTCTGCTGCTGCTGCTGCCGCCGTCATCGAGGGTTGAAGTATGTTGTGACTGGCCGAAAACGGAGCTGTCAGAACTGAGGTCAGGTGAATCAGGTGTCAAAAGTGGGGGTTTGCCAGACTGGTCTATAGATAAAATAATATCGCTAATTGCAATAATCCATTGATAATGTGGTGCATGGTGGTGAATGAAATAAATTATTCTCATTATTATTGACATTATTATTCTTATTATTGGTGTTATTGATTGATGCATGGAATAGTTGAGTTTTGGTCGCAATGGTCGTAAAGCGGTATTTATCGGTAGTAGAGGTTGCAAAAATTCACTAAAATAGTAAGCTAGAGTAAAACCACTCATTTTTGGTTGTTTTTGTTGGTTTTCGTGTGTTTTTGTGTGAAAATGTGTGTAACCTAATTTGCATGAAAATCGTAAAAAAGCGGTATTTATCGGTGATTAGGCGTTCAGAAATTCAGTAAAATAGTAAATTTAATTAAAAACACTCAATTATGGGTTTTTATGTTGGTCTTGGTGGGTTTTTGTGTGCAAATGAGTGTGAACAGTTTTTATGAAAATCGTAAAAAAGCGTTGTTTTTCAGTGTTGGATGGTTGTAAAAAATGTACTTAATTAGTACGTCAGCACTGCGATACCGTGTTTTAGTTTTTTCGTGGCTTTTTTGTAGTTTCTCGTCCGCACGCTGGTGTACGTAATGGGCGAAGAAATGCTAAAAACGCAACATATATCGCTGCAGAATGGTGTAGGAAATTCGGCGATAATTATCATGCAACAATTTGCGCACGGGAACGCAATTCTGTTGAATTTCTGGTCATCTGGTCGAGAGCTGGTCGAAAGCTGGTCGAGAGCTGGGATAAGGCTCGACAGAAGATAATTTTTTATACCAGCTCAAGGGACCCGACAGATTTCGGTCGTGAACGAAAACCTATAGAAATGGGGGGTCTGGGCTGAGAAAATTGTGAAAAATTAAAAAATCTCTAAAAATCGCAAATATTCTGAATCGCCAGGAATGACCACACATGTATGGGCAAAGGTGGCGCCTTTAGGGTGAAAAACCGAAAAAACTAGCGCCCCTTTGGCTGACGGGTCATTGACTTGGTGAGTGAGTGAGAGCGAGAGAGCAAAGCAACGGCAGCAGCAAACATGCTCGTGGTGTACCAACCGAGTGCCATGGCTCCGTGTGATGGTTCGCTACTGGATATGTTTAGCCTTTTTGCGGAAAAGCATATGAATACAACGGAAAGTGATACAAAATATTCGCTGTTGCTAGCATATATTGCTTTTGCTTTCTCGCTAGCGCATTCGCTCTATGTGTGCTCTGTTGCATCGACTGCGTTGTCCGCCCGTATGGGGCGATTATATTCTTCTACCAAACGGTTGGTGTAACGAATGTACAGAAGAAATGTGTTTTTTTTTCGCAAATATTTCGCTAACCGTGTAATGTAACACTTTCAGTACCTTTAGTGCCATGTCACCCAAAATGCGCATGGATGATTCGTGTTTTCGCGAGGCCGCCGCTCAAATGATACATCGGATGGTAATATATTTGTAAGAAAACTGCTGGTTTGATATATTTGATTTGCTAATAGCCGGTGGAAAATGCGCAGCGCACACAGCGCTCAATGTTCAGCTCAAACGCAAAACCACCACACCAAAGGTCAAGAGCAAACACAGCGCTGAGACAGAAGAGAGCGAAACCGAGAGAGAGAATTGCGCACGAAAGAGCGCGAGAGAGTCAACGAGGGCGTCATTCTTACGCTAAACTTCAACGGGGCCAGACGTGACTGCGGAATTCGCTGGCCATGAACATCCGAACGGGTTCGTGTGTGTGTGTGTATATGTGACGAAAAAGTGATTGTTTCATGCGCCACGGTGAGTTTTAATGTTCTTTCGCATGAAATAGATGGCGTGCGTTTAAGAAAAATGCATTGAAATTCATGCGAAAGAATTTTGTGTGCGTTCCAATCAAGTGCGACCCGGGTGTCATATATCCGTCGGATGGTCCGTTAACGGATTTGTTTACGAAAATCACCATTTTTCGTAAAGAGATATAAATATTCAATAAAGTGATAAATTTGCTAAATATGCAAACGAAAAGTGTTTTACTTGCATCGGATTCACTGTTATTCCTTTTTTTTTTGCAACATTTCGCAATCCAAATGCTACATTTTCAGTACCTTTAGTGTCATGTCACCCACGTGTAGGTGACGGCAGTTGCGTTCATCATAGCTTAGATTGTTTGCGGAGCATCATGACGCCATTCTCGATTCTTTCTTATCAAATTGGAATATTTCTAAGTCGTTCCAGTATGTTAACAAAGCATTCTGACGTCGTTCTAGAGTGGCCAGTCATGATTCGGTTCGGATGGGTTTGTTGATGCTCAATCGGAGGCGGGTGGGTGTTGCGTGAGGGGGATGTGGCGCTCGCGGGAAAGGTTTTAAAGAGGAAACCGAACCGAAAGGGGCACTGGGGCGCGTTATTACACTGGAAAGAGACACGAAAGAAATCAGAAACACTGATTCGAAGACCTTTGCTGCGCTGCTGTGAGCCGTGGCCGCATGAGGGCGCTGCAGAAGGGAGGTCCCGGTGCAGCCGGGCCAACGAATCACGTACCGGGTTGGGATGGAAGACACGAATCCGCGAGGCCAATCGATCGATCGAGATTGTTCCGTTCAGCTAAAAAAACACCAATTGAGAATTAGCAATGAAGGTTTTCTTACGTATGGGAAAAGAAATGATTGGCCACGCGTGTGCTTCTGCTGCTGCTGCTGCCGCCGTCATCGAGGGTTGAAGTATGTTGTGACTGGCCGAAAACGGAGCTGTCAGAACTCCGAAGGTCCGAATCAGGTGTCAAAAGTGGGGGTTTGCCAGACTGGTCTATAGATAAAATAATATCGCTAATTGCAATAATCCATTGATAATGTGGTGCATGGTGGTGAATGAAATAAATTATTCTCATTATTATTGACATTATTATTCTTATTATTGGTGTTATTGATTGATGCATGGAATAGTTGAGTTTTATCGCAAATGGTCGTAAAGCGGTATTTATCGGTAGTAGAGGTTGCAAAAATTCACTAAAATAGTAAGCTAGAGTAAAACCACTCATTTTTGGTTGTTTTTGTTGGTTTTCGTGTGTTTTTGTGTGAAAATGTGTGTAACCTAATTTGCATGAAAATCGTAAAAAAGCGGTATTTATCGGTGATTAGGCGTTCAGAAATTCAGTAAAATAGTAAATTTAATTAAAAACACTCAATTATGGGTTTTTATGTTGGTCTTGGTGGGTTTTTGTGTGCAAATGAGTGTGAACAGTTTTCATGAAAATCGTAAAAAAGCGTTGTTTTTCAGTGTTGGATGGTTGTAAAAAATGTACTTAATTAGTACGTCAGCACTGCGATACCGTGTTTTAGTTTTTTCGTGGTTTTTTGTAGTTTCTCGTCCGCACGCTAGTGTACGTAATGGGCGAAGAAATGCTAAAAACGCAACATATATCGCTGCAGAATGGTTGTAGGAAATTCGGCGATAATTATCATGCAACAATTTGCGCACGGGAACACATTTCTGTCGAATTTCTGGTCATCTGGTCGAGAGCTGGTCGAAAGCTGGTCTAGAGCTGGGATAAGGCTCGACAGAAGATAACTTTTTATACCAGCTCAAGGTCATCGAAGGTCAAGGGACCCGACAGACTTTGGTCGTGAACGAAAACCTATAGAAATGGGGGGTCTGGGCTGAGAAAATTGTGAAAAATTAAAAAATCTCTAAAAATCGCAAATATTCTGAATCGCCAGGAATGACCACACATGTATGGGCAAAGGTGGCGCCTTTAGGGTGAAAAACCGAAAAAACTAGCGCCCCTTTGGCTGACGGGTCATTGACTTGAGTGAGTGAGTGAGTGAGAGCGAGAGAGCAAAGCAACGGCAGCAGCAAACATGCTCGTGGTGTACCAACCGAGTGCCATGGCTCCGTGTGATGGTTCGCTACTGGATATGTTTAGCCTTTTTGCGGAAAAGCATATGAATACAACGGAAAGTGATACAAAATATTCGCTGTTGCTAGCATATATCGCTTTTGCTTTCTCGCTAGCGCATTCGCTCTATGTGTGCTATGTGTTGCATCGACTGCGTCGTCCGCCCGTATGGGGCGATTATATTCTTCTACCAAACGGTTGGTGTAACGAATGTACAGAAGAAATGCGTTTGTTTTTCGCAAATATTTCGCTAACCGTGTAATGTAACACTTTCAGTACCTTTAGTGCCATGGCACCCAAAGCAGCGATGCGCATGATGATTCGTGTTTTCGCGAGGCCGCCGCTCAAATGATACATCGGATGGTAATATATGTGTAAGAAAACTGCTGGTTGGATATATTTGATTTGCTAATAGCCGGTGGAAAATGCGCAGCGCGCACACAGCGCTCAATGTTCAGCTCAAACGCAAAACCACCACACCAAAGGTCAAGAGCAAACACAGCGCTGAGAGCACAGAAGAGAGCGAAACCGAGAGAGAGAATTGCGCACGAAAGAGCGCGAGAGAGTCAACGAGGGCGTCATTCTTACGCTAAACTTCAACGGGGCCAGACGTGACTGCGGAATTCGCTGGCCATGAACATCCGAACGGGTTCGTGTGTGGGCGTGTATATGTGACGAAAAAGTGATTGTTTCATGCGCCACGGTGAGTTTTAATGTTCTTTCGCATGAAATAGATGGCGTGCGTTTAAGAAAAAAGCATTGAAATTCATGCGAAAGAATTTTGTGTGCGTTCCAATCAAGTGCGACCCGGGTGTCATATATCCGTCGGATGGTCCGTTAACGGATTTGTTTACGAAAATCACCATTTTTCGTAAAGAGATATAAATATTCAATAAAGTGATAAATTTGCTAAATATGCAAACGAAAAGTGTTTTACTTGCATCAGATTCACTGTTATTCCTTTTTTTTTTGCAACATTTCGCAATCCAAATGCTACATTTTCAGTACCTTTAGTGTCATGTCACCCACGTGTAGGTGACGGCAGTTGCGTTCATCATAGCTTAGATTGTTTGCGGAGCATCATGACGCCATTCTCGATTGTTTCTTATCAAATTGGAATATTTCTAAGTCGTTCCAGTATGTTAACAAAGCACTTGACTTTGCCTTTGCCGTGGCCAGTCATGATTCGGTTCGGATGGGTTTGTTGATGCTCAATCGGACACGGGTGGGTGTTGCGTGAGGGGGATGTGGCGCTCGCGGGAAAGGTTTTAAAGAGGAAACCGAACCGAAAGGGGCACTGGGGCGCGTTATTACACTGGAAAGAGACACGAAAGAAATCAGAAACACTGATTCGAAGACCTTTGCTGCGCTGCTGTGAGCCGTGGCCGCATGATGGCGCTGCAGAAGGGAGGTCCCGGTGCAGCCGGGCCAACGAATCACGTACCGGGTTGGGATGGAAGACACGAATCCGCGAGGCCAATCGATCGATCGATCGATTGTTCCGTTCAGCTAAAAAACACCAATTGAGCATTAGCAATGAAGGTTTTCTTACGTATGGGAAAAGAAATGATTGGCCACGCGTGTGCTTCTGCTGCTGCTGCTGCCGCCGTCATCCAGGGGTTGAAGTATGTTGTGACTGGCCGAAAACGGAGCTGTCAGAACTGAGGTCAGGTGAATCAGGTGTCAAAAGTGGGGGTTTGCCAGACTGGTCTATAGATAAAATAATATCGCTAATTGCAATAATCCATTGATAATGTGGTGCATGGTGGTGAATGAAATAAATTATTCTCATTATTATTGACATTATTATTCTTATTATTGGTGTTATTGATTGATGCATGGAATAGTTGAGTTTTGGTCGCAATGGTCGTAAAGCGGTATTTATCGGTAGTAGAGGTTGCAAAAATTCACTAAAATAGTAAGCTAGAGTAAAACCACTCATTTTTGGTTGTTTTTGTTGGTTTTCGTGTGTTTTTGTGTGAAAATGTGTGTAACCTAATTTGCATGAAAATCGTAAAAAAGCGGTATTTATCGGTGATTAGGCGTTCAGAAATTCAGTAAAATAGTAAATTTAATTAAAAACACTCAATTATGGGTTTTTATGTTGGTCTTGGTGGGTTTTTGTGTGCAAATGAGTGTGTGAACAGTTTTCATGAAAATCGTAAAAAAGCGTTGTTTTTCAGTGTTGGATGGTTGTAAAAAATGTACTTAATTAGTACGTCAGCACTGCGATACCGTGTTTTAGTTTTTTCGTGGTTTTTTGTAGTTTCTCGTCCGCACGCTGGTGTACGTAATGGGCGAAGAAATGCTAAAAACGCAACATATATCGCTGCAGAATGGTTGTAGGAAATTCGGCGATAATTATCATGCAACAATTTGCGCACGGGAACGCAATTCTGTTGAATTTCTGGTCATCTGGTCGAAAGCTGGTCGAAAGCTGGTCTAGAGCTGGGATAAGGCTCGACAGAAGATAACTTTTTATACCAGCTCAAGGTCATCGAAGGTCAAGGGACCCGACAGACTTTGGTCGTGAACGAAAACCTATAGAAATGGGGGGTCTGGGCTGAGAAAATTGTGAAAAATTAAAAAATCTCTAAAAATCGCAAATATTCTGAATCGCCAGGAATGACCACACATGTTTGGGCAAAGGTGGCGCCTTTAGGGTGAAAAACCGAAAAAACTAGCGCCCGTTGGCTGACGGGTCATTGACTTGAGTGAGTGAGTGAGTGAGAGCGAGAGAGCAAAGCAACGGCAGCAGCAAACATGCTCGTGGTGTACCAACCGAGTGCCATGGCTCCGTGTGATGGTTCGCTACTGGATATGTTTAGCCTTTTTGCGGAAAAGCATATGAATACAACGGAAAGTGATACAAAATATTCGCTGTTGCTAGCATATATCGCTTTTGCTTTCTCGCTAGCGCATTCGCTCTATGTGTGCTCTGTTGCATCGACTGCGTTGTCCGCCCGTATGGGGCGATTATATTCTTCTACCAAACGGTTGGTGTAACGAATGTACAGAAGAAATGCGTTTTTTTTTCGCAAATATTTCGCTAACCGTGTAATGTAACACTTTCAGTACCTTTAGTGCCATGGCACCCAAAATGCGCATGGATGATTCGTGTTTTCGCGAGGCCGCCGCTCAAATGATACATCGGATGGTAATATATGTGTAAGAAAACTGCTGGTGATATATTTGATTTGCTAATAGCCGGTGGAAAATGCACAGCGCACACACAGCGCTCAATGTTCAGCTCAAACGCAAAACCACCACACCAAAGGTCAAGAGCAAACACAGCGCTGAGAGCACAGAAGAGAGCGAAACCGAGAGAGAGAATTGCGCACGAAAGAGCGCGAGAGAGTCAACGAGGGCGTCATTCTTACGCTAAACTTCAACGGGGCCAGACGTGACCTCGGAATTCGCTGGCCATGAACATCCGAACGGGTTCGTGTGTGTGTGTGTATATGTGACGAAAAAGTGATTGTTTCATGCGCCACGGTGAGTTTTAATGTTCTTTCGCATGAAATAGATGGCGTGCGTTTAAGAAAAAAGCATTGAAATTCATGCGAAAGAATTTTGTGTGCGTTCCAATCAAGTGCGACCCGGGTGTCATATATCCGTCGGATGGTCCGTTAACGGATTTGTTTACGAAAATCACCATTTTTCGTAAAGAGATAAAAAAAATTCAATAAAGTGATAAATTTGCTAAATATGCAAACGAAAAGTGTTTTACTTGCATCAGATTCACTGTTATTCCTTTTTTTTTTTTGCAACATTTCGCAATCCAAATGCTACATTTTCAGTACCTTTAGTGTCATGTCACCCACGTGTAGGTGACGGCAGTTGCGTTCATCATAGCTTAGATTGTTTGCGGAGCATCATGACGCCATTCTCGATTGTTTCTTATCAAATTGGAATATTTCTAAGTCGTTCCAGTATGTTAACAAAGCATTCTGACGTCGTTCTAGAGTGGCCAGTCATGATTCGGTTCGGATGGGTTTGTTGATGCTCAATCGGACACGGGTGGGTGTTGCGTGAGGGGGATGTGGCGCTCGCGGGAAAGGTTTTAAAGAGGAAACCGAACCGAAAGGGGCACTGGGGCGCGTTATTACACTGGAAAGAGACACGAAAGAAATCAGAAACACTGATTCGAAGACCTTTGCTGCGCTGCTGTGAGCCGTGGCCGCATGATGGCGCTGCAGAAGGGAGGTCCCGGTGCAGCCGGGCCAACGAATCACGTACCGGGTTGGGATGGAAGACACGGATCCGCGAGGCCAATCGATCGATCGATCGATTGTTCCGTTCAGCTAAAAAAACACCAATTGAGAATTAGCAATGAAGGTTTTCTTACGTATGGGAAAAGAAATGATTGGCCACGCGTGTGCTTCTGCTGCTGCTGCTGCCGCCGTCATCGAGGGTTGAAGTATGTTGTGACTGGCCGAAAACGGAGCTGTCAGAACTGAGGTCAGGTGAATCAGGTGTCAAAAGTGGGGGTTTGCCAGACTGGTCTATAGATAAAATAATATCGCTAATTGCAATAATCCATTGATAATGTGGTGCATGGTGGTGAATGAAATAAATTATTCTCATTATTATTGACATTATTATTCTTATTATTGGTGTTATTGATTGATGCATGGAATAGTTGAGTTTTGGTCGCAATGGTCGTAAAGCGGTATTTATCGGTAGTAGAGGTTGCAAAAATTCACTAAAATAGTAAGCTAGAGTAAAACCACTCATTTTTGGTTGTTTTTGTTGGTTTTCGTGTGTTTTTGTGTGAAAATGTGTGTAACCTAATTTGCATGAAAATCGTAAAAAAGCGGTATTTATCGGTGATTAGGCGTTCAGAAATTCAGTAAAATAGTAAATTTAATTAAAAACACTCAATTATGGGTTTTTATGTTGGTCTTGGTGGGTTTTTGTGTGCAAATGAGTGTGAACAGTTTTTATGAAAATCGTAAAAAAGCGTTGTTTTTCAGTGTTGGATGGTTGTAAAAAATGTACTTAATTAGTACGTCAGCACTGCGATACCGTGTTTTAGTTTTTTCGTGGCTTTTTTGTAGTTTCTCGTCCGCACGCTGGTGTACGTAATGGGCGAAGAAATGCTAAAAACGCAACATATATCGCTGCAGAATGGTGTAGGAAATTCGGCGATAATTATCATGCAACAATTTGCGCACGGGAACGCAATTCTGTTGAATTTCTGGTCATCTGGTCGAGAGCTGGTCGAAAGCTGGTCGAGAGCTGGGATAAGGCTCGACAGAAGATAATTTTTTATACCAGCTCAAGGGACCCGACAGATTTCGGTCGTGAACGAAAACCTATAGAAATGGGGGGTCTGGGCTGAGAAAATTGTGAAAAATTAAAAAATCTCTAAAAATCGCAAATATTCTGAATCGCCAGGAATGACCACACATGTATGGGCAAAGGTGGCGCCTTTAGGGTGAAAAACCGAAAAAACTAGCGCCCCTTTGGCTGACGGGTCATTGACTTGGTGAGTGAGTGAGAGCGAGAGAGCAAAGCAACGGCAGCAGCAAACATGCTCGTGGTGTACCAACCGAGTGCCATGGCTCCGTGTGATGGTTCGCTACTGGATATGTTTAGCCTTTTTGCGGAAAAGCATATGAATACAACGGAAAGTGATACAAAATATTCGCTGTTGCTAGCATATATTGCTTTTGCTTTCTCGCTAGCGCATTCGCTCTATGTGTGCTCTGTTGCATCGACTGCGTTGTCCGCCCGTATGGGGCGATTATATTCTTCTACCAAACGGTTGGTGTAACGAATGTACAGAAGAAATGTGTTTTTTTTTTCGCAAATATTTCGCTAACCGTGTAATGTAACACTTTCAGTACCTTTAGTGCCATGTCACCCAAAATGCGCATGGATGATTCGTGTTTTCGCGAGGCCGCCGCTCAAATGATACATCGGATGGTAATATATTTGTAAGAAAACTGCTGGTTTGATATATTTGATTTGCTAATAGCCGGTGGAAAATGCGCAGCGCACACAGCGCTCAATGTTCAGCTCAAACGCAAAACCACCACACCAAAGGTCAAGAGCAAACACAGCGCTGAGACAGAAGAGAGCGAAACCGAGAGAGAGAATTGCGCACGAAAGAGCGCGAGAGAGTCAACGAGGGCGTCATTCTTACGCTAAACTTCAACGGGGCCAGACGTGACTGCGGAATTCGCTGGCCATGAACATCCGAACGGGTTCGTGTGTGTGTGTGTATATGTGACGAAAAAGTGATTGTTTCATGCGCCACGGTGAGTTTTAATGTTCTTTCGCATGAAATAGATGGCGTGCGTTTAAGAAAAATGCATTGAAATTCATGCGAAAGAATTTTGTGTGCGTTCCAATCAAGTGCGACCCGGGTGTCATATATCCGTCGGATGGTCCGTTAACGGATTTGTTTACGAAAATCACCATTTTTCGTAAAGAGATATAAATATTCAATAAAGTGATAAATTTGCTAAATATGCAAACGAAAAGTGTTTTACTTGCATCGGATTCACTGTTATTCCTTTTTTTTTTGCAACATTTCGCAATCCAAATGCTACATTTTCAGTACCTTTAGTGTCATGTCACCCACGTGTAGGTGACGGCAGTTGCGTTCATCATAGCTTAGATTGTTTGCGGAGCATCATGACGCCATTCTCGATTCTTTCTTATCAAATTGGAATATTTCTAAGTCGTTCCAGTATGTTAACAAAGCATTCTGACGTCGTTCTAGAGTGGCCAGTCATGATTCGGTTCGGATGGGTTTGTTGATGCTCAATCGGAGGCGGGTGGGTGTTGCGTGAGGGGGATGTGGCGCTCGCGGGAAAGGTTTTAAAGAGGAAACCGAACCGAAAGGGGCACTGGGGCGCGTTATTACACTGGAAAGAGACACGAAAGAAATCAGAAACACTGATTCGAAGACCTTTGCTGCGCTGCTGTGAGCCGTGGCCGCATGAGGGCGCTGCAGAAGGGAGGTCCCGGTGCAGCCGGGCCAACGAATCACGTACCGGGTTGGGATGGAAGACACGAATCCGCGAGGCCAATCGATCGATCGAGATTGTTCCGTTCAGCTAAAAAAACACCAATTGAGAATTAGCAATGAAGGTTTTCTTACGTATGGGAAAAGAAATGATTGGCCACGCGTGTGCTTCTGCTGCTGCTGCTGCCGCCGTCATCGAGGGTTGAAGTATGTTGTGACTGGCCGAAAACGGAGCTGTCAGAACTCCGAAGGTCCGAATCAGGTGTCAAAAGTGGGGGTTTGCCAGACTGGTCTATAGATAAAATAATATCGCTAATTGCAATAATCCATTGATAATGTGGTGCATGGTGGTGAATGAAATAAATTATTCTCATTATTATTGACATTATTATTCTTATTATTGGTGTTATTGATTGATGCATGGAATAGTTGAGTTTTATCGCAAATGGTCGTAAAGCGGTATTTATCGGTAGTAGAGGTTGCAAAAATTCACTAAAATAGTAAGCTAGAGTAAAACCACTCATTTTTGGTTGTTTTTGTTGGTTTTCGTGTGTTTTTGTGTGAAAATGTGTGTAACCTAATTTGCATGAAAATCGTAAAAAAGCGGTATTTATCGGTGATTAGGCGTTCAGAAATTCAGTAAAATAGTAAATTTAATTAAAAACACTCAATTATGGGTTTTTATGTTGGTCTTGGTGGGTTTTTGTGTGCAAATGAGTGTGAACAGTTTTCATGAAAATCGTAAAAAAGCGTTGTTTTTCAGTGTTGGATGGTTGTAAAAAATGTACTTAATTAGTACGTCAGCACTGCGATACCGTGTTTTAGTTTTTTCGTGGTTTTTTGTAGTTTCTCGTCCGCACGCTAGTGTACGTAATGGGCGAAGAAATGCTAAAAACGCAACATATATCGCTGCAGAATGGTTGTAGGAAATTCGGCGATAATTATCATGCAACAATTTGCGCACGGGAACACATTTCTGTCGAATTTCTGGTCATCTGGTCGAGAGCTGGTCGAAAGCTGGTCTAGAGCTGGGATAAGGCTCGACAGAAGATAACTTTTTATACCAGCTCAAGGTCATCGAAGGTCAAGGGACCCGACAGACTTTGGTCGTGAACGAAAACCTATAGAAATGGGGGGTCTGGGCTGAGAAAATTGTGAAAAATTAAAAAATCTCTAAAAATCGCAAATATTCTGAATCGCCAGGAATGACCACACATGTATGGGCAAAGGTGGCGCCTTTAGGGTGAAAAACCGAAAAAACTAGCGCCCCTTTGGCTGACGGGTCATTGACTTGAGTGAGTGAGTGAGTGAGAGCGAGAGAGCAAAGCAACGGCAGCAGCAAACATGCTCGTGGTGTACCAACCGAGTGCCATGGCTCCGTGTGATGGTTCGCTACTGGATATGTTTAGCCTTTTTGCGGAAAAGCATATGAATACAACGGAAAGTGATACAAAATATTCGCTGTTGCTAGCATATATCGCTTTTGCTTTCTCGCTAGCGCATTCGCTCTATGTGTGCTCTGTTGCATCGACTGCGTCGTCCGCCCGTATGGGGCGATTATATTCTTCTACCAAACGGTTGGTGTAACGAATGTACAGAAGAAATGCGTTTGTTTTTCGCAAATATTTCGCTAACCGTGTAATGTAACACTTTCAGTACCTTTAGTGCCATGGCACCCAAAGCAGCGATGCGCATGATGATTCGTGTTTTCGCGAGGCCGCCGCTCAAATGATACATCGGATGGTAATATATGTGTAAGAAAACTGCTGGTTGGATATATTTGATTTGCTAATAGCCGGTGGAAAATGCGCAGCGCGCACACAGCGCTCAATGTTCAGCTCAAACGCAAAACCACCACACCAAAGGTCAAGAGCAAACACAGCGCTGAGAGCACAGAAGAGAGCGAAACCGAGAGAGAGAATTGCGCACGAAAGAGCGCGAGAGAGTCAACGAGGGCGTCATTCTTACGCTAAACTTCAACGGGGCCAGACGTGACTGCGGAATTCGCTGGCCATGAACATCCGAACGGGTTCGTGTGTGGGCGTGTATATGTGACGAAAAAGTGATTGTTTCATGCGCCACGGTGAGTTTTAATGTTCTTTCGCATGAAATAGATGGCGTGCGTTTAAGAAAAAAGCATTGAAATTCATGCGAAAGAATTTTGTGTGCGTTCCAATCAAGTGCGACCCGGGTGTCATATATCCGTCGGATGGTCCGTTAACGGATTTGTTTACGAAAATCACCATTTTTCGTAAAGAGATATAAATATTCAATAAAGTGATAAATTTGCTAAATATGCAAACGAAAAGTGTTTTACTTGCATCAGATTCACTGTTATTCCTTTTTTTTTTGCAACATTTCGCAATCCAAATGCTACATTTTCAGTACCTTTAGTGTCATGTCACCCACGTGTAGGTGACGGCAGTTGCGTTCATCATAGCTTAGATTGTTTGCGGAGCATCATGACGCCATTCTCGATTGTTTCTTATCAAATTGGAATATTTCTAAGTCGTTCCAGTATGTTAACAAAGCACTTGACTTTGCCTTTGCCGTGGCCAGTCATGATTCGGTTCGGATGGGTTTGTTGATGCTCAATCGGACACGGGTGGGTGTTGCGTGAGGGGGATGTGGCGCTCGCGGGAAAGGTTTTAAAGAGGAAACCGAACCGAAAGGGGCACTGGGGCGCGTTATTACACTGGAAAGAGACACGAAAGAAATCAGAAACACTGATTCGAAGACCTTTGCTGCGCTGCTGTGAGCCGTGGCCGCATGATGGCGCTGCAGAAGGGAGGTCCCGGTGCAGCCGGGCCAACGAATCACGTACCGGGTTGGGATGGAAGACACGAATCCGCGAGGCCAATCGATCGATCGATTGTTCCGTTCAGCTAAAAAAACACCAATTGAGCATTAGCAATGAAGGTTTTCTTACGTATGGGAAAAGAAATGATTGGCCACGCGTGTGCTTCTGCTGCTGCTGCTGCCGCCGTCATCGAGGGTTGAAGTATGTTGTGACTGGCCGAAAACGGAGCTGTCAGAACTGAGGTCCGAATCAGGTGTCAAAAGTGGGGGTTTGCCAGACTGGTCTATAGATAAAATAATATCGCTAATTGCAATAATCCATTGATAATGTGGTGCATGGTGGTGAATGAAATAAATTATTCTCATTATTATTGACATTATTATTCTTATTATTGGTGTTATTGATTGATGCATGGAATAGTTGAATTATATCGCAAATGGTCGTAAAGCTCGTATTTATCGGTAGTAGAGGTTGCAAAAATTCACTAAAATAGTAAGCTAGAGTAAAACCACTCATTTTTGGTTGTTTTTGTTGGTTTTCGTGTGTGTTTTGTGTGAAAATGTGTGTAACCTAATTTGCATGAAAATCGTAAAAAAGCGGTATTTATCGGTGATTAGGCGTTCAGAAATTCAGTAAAATAGTAAATTTAATTAAAAACACTCAATTATGGGTTTTTATGTTGGTCTTGGTGGGTTTTTGTGTGCAAATGAGTGTGTGAACAGTTTTCATGAAAATCGTAAAAAAGCGTTGTTTTTCAGTGTTGGATGGTTGTAAAAAATGTACTTAATTAGTACGTCAGCACTGCGATACCGTGTTTTAGTTTTTTCGTGGCTTTTTTGTAGTTTCTCGTCCGCACGCTGGTGTACGTAATGGGCGAAGAAATGCTAAAAACGCAACATATATCGCTGCAGAATGGTTGTAGGAAATTCGGCGATAATTATCATGCAACAATTTGCGCACGGGAACACATTTCTGTCGAATTTCTGGTCATCTGGTCGAGAGCTGGTCGAAAGCTGGTCTAGAGCTGGGATAAGGCTCGACAGAAGATAACTTTTTATACCAGCTCAAGGTCATCGAAGGTCAAGGGACCCGACAGACTTTGGTCGTGAACGAAAACCTATAGAAATGGGGGGTCTGGGCTGAGAAAATTGTGAAAAATTAAAAAATCTCTAAAAATCGCAAATATTCTGAATCGCCAGAAATGACCACACATGTATGGGCAAAGGTGGCGCCTTTAGGGTGAAAAACCGAAAAAACTAGCGCCCCTTTGGCTGACGGGTCATTGACTTGGTGAGTGAGTGAGAGCGAGAGAGCAAAGCAACGGCAGCAGCAAACATGCTCGTGGTGTACCAACCGAGTGCCATGGCTCCGTGTGATGGTTCGCTACTGGATATGTTTAGCCTTTTTGCGGAAAAGCATATGAATACAACGGAAAGTGATACAAAATATTCGCTGTTGCTAGCATATATCGCTTTTGCTTTCTCGCTAGCGCATTCGCTCTATGTGTGCTCTGTTGCATCGACTGCGTCGTCCGCCCGTATGGGGCGATTATATTCTTCTACCAAACGGTTGGTGTAACGAATGTACAGAAGAAATGCGTTTTTTTTTCGCAAATATTTCGCTAACCGTGTAATGTAACACTTTCAGTACCTTTAGTGCCATGGCACCCAAAATGCGCATGGATGATTCGTGTTTTCGCGAGGCCGCCGCTCAAATGATACATCGGATGGTAATATATGTGTAAGAAAACTGCTGGTGATATATTTGATTTGCTAATAGCCGGTGGAAAATGCGCAGCGCGCACACAGCGCTCAATGTTCAGCTCAAACGCAAAACCACCACACCAAAGGTCAAGAGCAAACACAGCGCTGAGAGCACAGAAGAGAGCGAAACCGAGAGAGAGAATTGCGCACGAAAGAGCGCGAGAGAGTCAACGAGGGCGTCATTCTTACGCTAAACTTCAACGGGGCCAGACGTGACTGCGGAATTCGCTGGCCATGAACATCCGAACGGGTTCGTGTGTGGGCGTGTATATGTGACGAAAAAGTGATTGTTTCATGCGCCACGGTGAGTTTTAATGTTCTTTCGCATGAAATAGATGGCGTGCGTTTAAGAAAAAAGCATTGAAATTCATGCGAAAGAATTTTGTGTGCGTTCCAATCAAGTGCGACCCGGGTGTCATATATTCGTCGGATGGTCCGTTAACGGATTTGTTTACGAAAATCACCATTTTTCGTAAAGAGATATAAATATTCAATAAAGTGATAAATTTGCTAAATATGCAAACGAAAAGTGTTTTACTTGCATCAGATTCACTGTTATTCCTTTTTTTTTTGCAACATTTCGCAATCCAAATGCTACATTTTCAGTACCTTTAGTGTCATGTCACCCACGTGTAGGTGACGGCAGTTGCGTTCATCATAGCTTAGATTGTTTGCGGAGCATCATGACGCCATTCTCGATTGTTTCTTATCAAATTGGAATATTTCTAAGTCGTTCCAGTATGTTAACAAAGCACTTAACTTTGCCTTTGCCGTGGCCAGTCATGATTCGGTTCGGATGGGTTTGTTGATGCTCAATCGGACACGGGTGGGTGTTGCGTGAGGGGGATGTGGCGCTCGCGGGAAAGGTTTTAAAGAGGAAACCGAACCGAAAGGGGCACTGGGGCGCGTTATTACACTGGAAAGAGACACGAAAGAAATCAGAAACACTGATTCGAAGACCTTTGCTGCGCTGCTGTGAGCCGTGGCCGCATGATGGCGCTGCAGAAGGGAGGTCCCGGTGCAGCCGGGCCAACGAATCACGTACCGGGTTGGGATGGAAGACACGAATCCGCGAGGCCAATCGATCGATCGATTGTTCCGTTCAGCTAAAAAAACACCAATTGAGCATTAGCAATGAAGGTTTTCTTACGTATGGGAAAAGAAATGATTGGCCACGCGTGTGCTTCTGCTGCTGCTGCTGCCGCCGTCATCGAGGGTTGAAGTATGTTGTGACTGGCCGAAAACGGAGCTGTCAGAACTGAGGTCCGAATCAGGTGTCAAAAGTGGGGGTTTGCCAGACTGGTCTATAGATAAAATAATATCGCTAATTGCAATAATCCATTGATAATGTGGTGCATGGTGGTGAATGAAATAAATTATTCTCATTATTATTGACATTATTATTCTTATTATTGGTGTTATTGATTGATGCATGGAATAGTTGAGTTTTATCGCAATGGTCGTAAAGCTCGTATTTATCGGTAGTAGAGGTTGCAAAAATTCACTAAAATAGTAAGCTAGAGTAAAACCACTCATTTTTGGTTGTTTTTGTTGGTTTTCGTGTGTTTTTGTGTGAAAATGTGTGTAACCTAATTTGCATGAAAATCGTAAAAAAGCGGTATTTATCGGTGATTAGGCGTTCAGAAATTCAGTAAAATAGTAAATTTAGCTAAAAACACTCAATTATGGGTTTTTATGTTGGTCTTGGTGGGTTTTTGTGTGCAAATGAGTGTGTGAACAGTTTTCATGAAAATCGTAAAAAAGCGTTGTTTTTCAGTGTTGGATGGTTGTAAAAAATGTACTTAATTAGTACGTCAGCACTGCGATACCGTGTTTTAGTTTTTTCGTGGCTTTTTTGTAGTTTCTCGTCCGCACGCTGGTGTACGTAATGGGCGAAGAAATGCTAAAAACGCAACATATATCGCTGCAGAATGGTTGTAGGAAATTCGGCGATAATTATCATGCAATAATTTGCGCACGGGAACGCAATTCTGTTGAATTTCTGGTCATCTGGTCGAAAGCTGGTCGAAAGCTGGTCTAGAGCTGGGATAAGGCTCGACAGAAGATAACTTTTTATACCAGCTCAAGGTCATCGAAGGTCAAGGGATCCGACAGACTTTGGTCGTGAACGAAAACCTATAGAAATGGGGGGTCTGGGCTGAGAAAATTGTGAAAAATTAAAAAATCTCTAAAAATCGCAAATATTCTGAATCGCCAGGAATGACCACACATGTTTGGGCAAAGGTGGCGCCTTTAGGGTGAAAAACCGAAAAAACTAGCGCCCCTTTGGCTGACGGGTCATTGACTTGAGTGAGTGAGTGAGTGAGAGCGAGAGAGCAAAGCAACGGCAGCAGCAAACATGCTCGTGGTGTACCAACCGAGTGCCATGGCTCCGTGTGATGGTTCGCTACTGGATATGTTTAGCCTTTTTGCGGAAAAGCATATGAATACAACGGAAAGTGATACAAAATATTCGCTGTTGCTAGCATATATCGCTTTTGCTTTCTCGCTAGCGCATTCGCTCTATGTGTGCTCTGTTGCATCGACTGCGTTGTCCGCCCGTATGGGGCGATTATATTCTTCTACCAAACGGTTGGTGTAACGAATGTACAGAAGAAATGCGTTTTTTTTTCGCAAATATTTCGCTAACCGTGTAATGTAACACTTTCAGTACCTTTAGTGCCATGGCACCCAAAATGCGCATGGATGATTCGTGTTTTCGCGAGGCCGCCGCTCAAATGATACATCGGATGGTAATATATGTGTAAGAAAACTGCTGGTGATATATTTGATTTGCTAATAGCCGGTGGAAAATGCGCAGCGCACACAGCGCTCAATGTTCAGCTCAAACGCAAAACCACCACCAAAGGTCAAGAGCAAACACAGCGCTGAGACAGAAGAGAGCGAAACCGAGAGAGAATTGCGCACGAAAGAGCGCGAGAGAGTCAACGAGGGCGTCATTCAACAACGCTAAACTTCAACGGGGCCAGACGTGACCTCGGAATTCGCTGGCCATGAACATCCGAACGGGTTCGTGTGTGTGTGTGTATATGTGACGAAAAAGTGATTGTTTCATGCGCCACGGTGAGTTTTAATGTTCTTTCGCATGAAATAGATGGCGTGCGTTTAAGAAAAAAGCATTGAAATTCATGCGAAAGAATTTTGTGTGCGTTCCAATCAAGTGCGACCCGGGTGTCATATATCCGTCGGATGGTCCGTTAACGGATTTGTTTACGAAAATCACCATTTTTCGTAAAGAGATATAAATATTCAATAAAGTGATAAATTTGCTAAATATGCAAACGAAAAGTGTTTTACTTGCATCAGATTCACTGTTATTCCTTTTTTTTTTTGCAACATTTCGCAATCCAAATGCTACATTTTCAGTACCTTTAGTGTCATGTCACCCACGTGTAGGTGACGGCAGTTGCGTTCATCATAGCTTAGATTGTTTGCGGAGCATCATGACGCCATTCTCGATTGTTTCTTATCAAATTGGAATATTTCTAAGTCGTTCCAGTATGTTAACAAAGCATTTAACTTTGCCTTTGCCGTGGCCAGTCATGATTCGGTTCGGATGGGTTTGTTGATGCTCAATCGGACACGGGTGGGTGTTGCGTGAGGGGGATGTGGCGCTCGCGGGAAAGGTTTTAAAGAGGAAAACGAACCGAAAGGGGCACTGGGGCGCGTTATTACACTGGAAAGAGACACGAAAGAAATCAGAAACACTGATTCGAAGACCTTTGCTGCGCTGCTGTGAGCCGTGGCCGCATGATGGCGCTGCAGAAGGGAGGTCCCGGTGCAGCCGGGCCAACGAATCACGTACCGGGTTGGGATGGAAGACACGAATCCGCGAGGCCAATCGATCGATCGATTGTTCCGTTCAGCTAAAAAAACACCAATTGAGCATTAGCAATGAAGGTTTTCTTACGTATGGGAAAAGAAATGATTGGCCACGCGTGTGCTTCTGCTGCTGCTGCTGCCGCCGTCATCGAGGGTTGAAGTATGTTGTGACTGGCCGAAAACGGAGCTGTCAGAACTGAGGTCCGAATCAGGTGTCAAAAGTGGGGGTTTGCCAGACTGGTCTATAGATAAAATAATATCGCTAATTGCAATAATCCATTGATAATGTGGTGCATGGTGGTGAATGAAATAAATTATTCTCATTATTATTGACATTATTATTCTTATTATTGGTGTTATTGATTGATGCATGGAATAGTTGAATTATATCGCAAATGGTCGTAAAGCGGTATTTATCGGTAGTAGAGGTTGCAAAAATTCACTAAAATAGTAAGCTAGAGTAAAACCACTCATTTTTGGTTGTTTTTGTTGGTTTTCGTGTGTGTTTTGTGTGAAAATGTGTGTAACCTAATTTGCATGAAAATCGTAAAAAAGCGGTATTTATCGGTGATTAGGCGTTCAGAAATTCAGTAAAATAGTAAATTTAATTAAAAACACTCAATTATGGGTTTTTATGTTGGTCTTGGTGGGTTTTTGTGTGCAAATGAGTGTGTGAACAGTTTTCATGAAAATCGTAAAAAAGCGTTGTTTTTCAGTGTTGGATGGTTGTAAAAAATGTACTTAATTAGTACGTCAGCACTGCGATACCGTGTTTTAGTTTTTTCGTGGCTTTTTTGTAGTTTCTCGTCCGCACGCTGGTGTACGTAATGGGCGAAGAAATGCTAAAAACGCAACATATATCGCTGCAGAATGGTTGTAGGAAATTCGGCGATAATTATCATGCAACAATTTGCGCACGGGAACACATTTCTGTCGAATTTCTGGTCATCTGGTCGAGAGCTGGTCGAAAGCTGGTCTAGAGCTGGGATAAGGCTCGACAGAAGATAACTTTTTATACCAGCTCAAGGTCATCGAAGGTCAAGGGACCCGACAGACTTTGGTCGTGAACGAAAACCTATAGAAATGGGGGGTCTGGGCTGAGAAAATTGTGAAAAATTAAAAAATCTCTAAAAATCGCAAATATTCTGAATCGCCAGGAATGACCACACATGTTTGGGCAAAGGTGGCGCCTTTAGGGTGAAAAACCGAAAAAACTAGCGCCCCTTTGGCTGACGGGTCATTGACTTGGTGAGTGAGTGAGAGCGAGAGAGCAAAGCAACGGCAGCAGCAAACATGCTCGTGGTGTACCAACCGAGTGCCATGGCTCCGTGTGATGGTTCGCTACTGGATATGTTTAGCCTTTTTGCGGAAAAGCATATGAATACAACGGAAAGTGATACAAAATATTCGCTGTTGCTAGCATATATCGCTTTTGCTTTCTCGCTAGCGCATTCGCTCTATGTGTGCTCTGTTGCATCGACTGCGTCGTCCGCCCGTATGGGGCGATTATATTCTTCTACCAAACGGTTGGTGTAACGAATGTACAGAAGAAATGCGTTTTTTTTTCGCAAATATTTCGCTAACCGTGTAATGTAACACTTTCAGTACCTTTAGTGCCATGGCACCCAAAATGCGCATGGATGATTCGTGTTTTCGCGAGGCCGCCGCTCAAATGATACATCGGATGGTAATATATGTGTAAGAAAACTGCTGGTGATATATTTGATTTGCTAATAGCCGGTGGAAAATGCGCAGCGCGCACACAGCGCTCAATGTTCAGCTCAAACGCAAAACCACCACACCAAAGGTCAAGAGCAAACACAGCGCTGAGAGCACAGAAGAGAGCGAAACCGAGAGAGAGAATTGCGCACGAAAGAGCGCGAGAGAGTCAACGAGGGCGTCATTCTTACGCTAAACTTCAACGGGGCCAGACGTGACTGCGGAATTCGCTGGCCATGAACATCCGAACGGGTTCGTGTGTGGGCGTGTATATGTGACGAAAAAGTGATTGTTTCATGCGCCACGGTGAGTTTTAATGTTCTTTCGCATGAAATAGATGGCGTGCGTTTAAGAAAAAAGCATTGAAATTCATGCGAAAGAATTTTGTGTGCGTTCCAATCAAGTGCGACCCGGGTGTCATATATCCGTCGGATGGTCCGTTAACGGATTTGTTTACGAAAATCACCATTTTTCGTAAAGAGATATAAATATTCAATAAAGTGATAAATTTGCTAAATATGCAAACGAAAAGTGTTTTACTTGCATCAGATTCACTGTTATTCCTTTTTTTTTTGCAACATTTCGCAATCCAAATGTTACATTTTCAGTACCTTTAGTGTCATGTCACCCACGTGTAGGTGACGGCAGTTGCGTTCATCATAGCTTAGATTGTTTGCGGAGCATCATGACGCCATTCTCGATTGTTTCTTATCAAATTGGAATATTTCTAAGTCGTTCCAGTATGTTAACAAAGCACTTAACTTTGCCTTTGCCGTGGCCAGTCATGATTCGGTTCGGATGGGTTTGTTGATGCTCAATCGGACACGGGTGGGTGTTGCGTGAGGGGGATGTGGCGCTCGCGGGAAAGGTTTTAAAGAGGAAACCGAACCGAAAGGGGCACTGGGGCGCGTTATTACACTGGAAAGAGACACGAAAGAAATCAGAAACACTGATTCGAAGACCTTTGCTGCGCTGCTGTGAGCCGTGGCCGCATGATGGCGCTGCAGAAGGGAGGTCCCGGTGCAGCCGGGCCAACGAATCACGTACCGGGTTGGGATGGAAGACACGAATCCGCGAGGCCAATCGATCGATCGATTGTTCCGTTCAGCTAAAAAAACACCAATTGAGCATTAGCAATGAAGGTTTTCTTACGTATGGGAAAAGAAATGATTGGCCACGCGTGTGCTTCTGCTGCTGCTGCTGCCGCCGTCATCGAGGGTTGAAGTATGTTGTGACTGGCCGAAAACGGAGCTGTCAGAACTGAGGTCCGAATCAGGTGTCAAAAGTGGGGGTTTGCCAGACTGGTCTATAGATAAAATAATATCGCTAATTGCAATAATCCATTGATAATGTGCATGGTGGTGAATGAAATAAATTATTCTCATTATTATTGACATTATTATTCTTATTATTGGTGTTATTGATTGATGCATGGAATAGTTGAGTTTTATCGCAAATGGTCGTAAAGCGGTATTTATCGGTAGTAGAGGTTGCAAAAATTCACTAAAATAGTAAGCTAGAGTAAAACCACTCATTTTTGGTTGTTTTTGTTGGTTTTCGTGTGTGTTTTGTGTGAAAATGTGTGTAACCTAATTTGCATGAAAATCGTAAAAAAGCGGTATTTATCGGTGATTAGGCGTTCAGAAATTCAGTAAAATAGTAAATTTAATTAAAAACACTCAATTATGGGTTTTTATGTTGGTCTTGGTGGGTTTTTGTGTGCAAATGAGTGTGTGAACAGTTTTCATGAAAATCGTAAAAAAGCGTTGTTTTTCAGTGTTGGATGGTTGTAAAAAATGTACTTAATTAGTACGTCAGCACTGCGATACCGTGTTTTAGTTTTTTCGTGGCTTTTTTGTAGTTTCTCGTCCGCACGCTGGTGTACGTAATGGGCGAAGAAATGCTAAAAACGCAACATATATCGCTGCAGAATGGTTGTAGGAAATTCGGCGATAATTATCATGCAACAATTTGCGCACGGGAACACATTTCTGTCGAATTTCTGGTCATCTGGTCGAGAGCTGGTCGAAAGCTGGTCTAGAGCTGGGATAAGGCTCGACAGAAGATAACTTTTTATACCAGCTCAAGGTCATCGAAGGTCAAGGGATCCGACAGACTTTGGTCGTGAACGAAAACCTATAGAAATGGGGGGTCTGGGCTGAGAAAATTGTGAAAAATTAAAAAATCTCTAAAAATCGCAAATATTCTGAATCGCCAGAAATGACCACACATGTATGGGCAAAGGTGGCGCCTTTAGGGTGAAAAACCGAAAAAACTAGCGCCCCTTTGGCTGACGGGTCATTGACTTGGTGAGTGAGTGAGAGCGAGAGAGCAAAGCAACGGCAGCAGCAAACATGCTCGTGGTGTACCAACCGAGTGCCATGGCTCCGTGTGATGGTTCGCTACTGGATATGTTTAGCCTTTTTGCGGAAAAGCATATGAATACAACGGAAAGTGATACAAAATATTCGCTGTTGCTAGCATATATCGCTTTTGCTTTCTCGCTAGCGCATTCGCTCTATGTGTGCTCTGTTGCATCGACTGCGTCGTCCGCCCGTATGGGGCGATTATATTCTTCTACCAAACGGTTGGTGTAACGAATGTACAGAAGAAATGCGTTTTTTTTTCGCAAATATTTCGCTAACCGTGTAATGTAACACTTTCAGTACCTTTAGTGCCATGGCACCCAAAATGCGCATGGATGATTCGTGTTTTCGCGAGGCCGCCGCTCAAATGATACATCGGATGGTAATATATGTGTAAGAAAACTGCTGGTGATATATTTGATTTGCTAATAGCCGGTGGAAAATGCGCAGCGCGCACACAGCGCTCAATGTTCAGCTCAAACGCAAAACCACCACACCAAAGGTCAAGAGCAAACACAGCGCTGAGAGCACAGAAGAGAGCGAAACCGAGAGAGAGAATTGCGCACGAAAGAGCGCGAGAGAGTCAACGAGGGCGTCATTCTTACGCTAAACTTCAACGGGGCCAGACGTGACTGCGGAATTCGCTGGCCATGAACATCCGAACGGGTTCGTGTGTGGGCGTGTATATGTGACGAAAAAGTGATTGTTTCATGCGCCACGGTGAGTTTTAATGTTCTTTCGCATGAAATAGATGGCGTGCGTTTAAGAAAAAAGCATTGAAATTCATGCGAAAGAATTTTGTGTGCGTTCCAATCAAGTGCGACCCGGGTGTCATATATTCGTCGGATGGTCCGTTAACGGATTTGTTTACGAAAATCACCATTTTTCGTAAAGAGATATAAATATTCAATAAAGTGATAAATTTGCTAAATATGCAAACGAAAAGTGTTTTACTTGCATCAGATTCACTGTTATTCCTTTTTTTTTTGCAACATTTCGCAATCCAAATGCTACATTTTCAGTACCTTTAGTGTCATGTCACCCACGTGTAGGTGACGGCAGTTGCGTTCATCATAGCTTAGATTGTTTGCGGAGCATCATGACGCCATTCTCGATTGTTTCTTATCAAATTGGAATATTTCTAAGTCGTTCCAGTATGTTAACAAAGCACTTAACTTTGCCTTTGCCGTGGCCAGTCATGATTCGGTTCGGATGGGTTTGTTGATGCTCAATCGGACACGGGTGGGTGTTGCGTGAGGGGGATGTGGCGCTCGCGGGAAAGGTTTTAAAGAGGAAACCGAACCGAAAGGGGCACTGGGGCGCGTTATTACACTGGAAAGAGACACGAAAGAAATCAGAAACACTGATTCGAAGACCTTTGCTGCGCTGCTGTGAGCCGTGGCCGCATGATGGCGCTGCAGAAGGGAGGTCCCGGTGCAGCCGGGCCAACGAATCACGTACCGGGTTGGGATGGAAGACACGAATCCGCGAGGCCAATCGATCGATCGATTGTTCCGTTCAGCTAAAAAAACACCAATTGAGCATTAGCAATGAAGGTTTTCTTACGTATGGGAAAAGAAATGATTGGCCACGCGTGTGCTTCTGCTGCTGCTGCTGCCGCCGTCATCGAGGGTTGAAGTATGTTGTGACTGGCCGAAAACGGAGCTGTCAGAACTGAGGTCCGAATCAGGTGTCAAAAGTGGGGGTTTGCCAGACTGGTCTATAGATAAAATAATATCGCTAATTGCAATAATCCATTGATAATGTGGTGCATGGTGGTGAATGAAATAAATTATTCTCATTATTATTGACATTATTATTCTTATTATTGGTGTTATTGATTGATGCATGGAATAGTTGAGTTTTATCGCAATGGTCGTAAAGCTCGTATTTATCGGTAGTAGAGGTTGCAAAAATTCACTAAAATAGTAAGCTAGAGTAAAACCACTCATTTTTGGTTGTTTTTGTTGGTTTTCGTGTGTTTTTGTGTGAAAATGTGTGTAACCTAATTTGCATGAAAATCGTAAAAAAGCGGTATTTATCGGTGATTAGGCGTTCAGAAATTCAGTAAAATAGTAAATTTAATTAAAAACACTCAATTATGGGTTTTTATGTTGGTCTTGGTGGGTTTTTGTGTGCAAATGAGTGTGTGAACAGTTTTCATGAAAATCGTAAAAAAGCGTTGTTTTTCAGTGTTGGATGGTTGTAAAAAATGTACTTAATTAGTACGTCAGCACTGCGATACCGTGTTTTAGTTTTTTCGTGGTTTTTTGTAGTTTCTCGTCCGCACGCTAGTGTACGTAATGGGCGAAGAAATGCTAAAAACGCAACATATATCGCTGCAGAATGGTTGTAGGAAATTCGGCGATAATTATCATGCAACAATTTGCGCACGGGAACACATTTCTGTCGAATTTCTGGTCATCTGGTCGAGAGCTGGTCGAAAGCTGGTCTAGAGCTGGGATAAGGCTCGACAGAAGATAACTTTTTATACCAGCTCAAGGTCATCGAAGGTCAAGGGACCCGACAGACTTTGGTCGTGAACGAAAACCTATAGAAATGGGGGGTCTGGGCTGAGAAAATTGTGAAAAATTAAAAAATCTCTAAAAATCGCAAATATTCTGAATCGCCAGAAATGACCACACATGTATGGGCAAAGGTGGCGCCTTTAGGGTGAAAAACCGAAAAAACTAGCGCCCCTTTGGCTGACGGGTCATTGACTTGGTGAGTGAGTGAGAGCGAGAGAGCAAAGCAACGGCAGCAGCAAACATGCTCGTGGTGTACCAACCGAGTGCCATGGCTCCGTGTGATGGTTCGCTACTGGATATGTTTAGCCTTTTTGCGGAAAAGCATATGAATACAACGGAAAGTGATACAAAATATTCGCTGTTGCTAGCATATATCGCTTTTGCTTTCTCGCTAGCGCATTCGCTCTATGTGTGCTCTGTTGCATCGACTGCGTCGTCCGCCCGTATGGGGCGATTATATTCTTCTACCAAACGGTTGGTGTAACGAATGTACAGAAGAAATGCGTTTTTTTTTCGCAAATATTTCGCTAACCGTGTAATGTAACACTTTCAGTACCTTTAGTGCCATGGCACCCAAAATGCGCATGGATGATTCGTGTTTTCGCGAGGCCGCCGCTCAAATGATACATCGGATGGTAATATATGTGTAAGAAAACTGCTGGTGATATATTTGATTTGCTAATAGCCGGTGGAAAATGCGCAGCGCGCACACAGCGCTCAATGTTCAGCTCAAACGCAAAACCACCACACCAAAGGTCAAGAGCAAACACAGCGCTGAGAGCACAGAAGAGAGCGAAACCGAGAGAGAGAATTGCGCACGAAAGAGCGCGAGAGAGTCAACGAGGGCGTCATTCTTACGCTAAACTTCAACGGGGCCAGACGTGACTGCGGAATTCGCTGGCCATGAACATCCGAACGGGTTCGTGTGTGGGCGTGTATATGTGACGAAAAAGTGATTGTTTCATGCGCCACGGTGAGTTTTAATGTTCTTTCGCATGAAATAGATGGCGTGCGTTTAAGAAAAAAGCATTGAAATTCATGCGAAAGAATTTTGTGTGCGTTCCAATCAAGTGCGACCCGGGTGTCATATATTCGTCGGATGGTCCGTTAACGGATTTGTTTACGAAAATCACCATTTTTCGTAAAGAGATATAAATATTCAATAAAGTGATAAATTTGCTAAATATGCAAACGAAAAGTGTTTTACTTGCATCAGATTCACTGTTATTCCTTTTTTTTTTGCAACATTTCGCAATCCAAATGCTACATTTTCAGTACCTTTAGTGTCATGTCACCCACGTGTAGGTGACGGCAGTTGCGTTCATCATAGCTTAGATTGTTTGCGGAGCATCATGACGCCATTCTCGATTGTTTCTTATCAAATTGGAATATTTCTAAGTCGTTCCAGTATGTTAACAAAGCACTTAACTTTGCCTTTGCCGTGGCCAGTCATGATTCGGTTCGGATGGGTTTGTTGATGCTCAATCGGACACGGGTGGGTGTTGCGTGAGGGGGATGTGGCGCTCGCGGGAAAGGTTTTAAAGAGGAAACCGAACCGAAAGGGGCACTGGGGCGCGTTATTACACTGGAAAGAGACACGAAAGAAATCAGAAACACTGATTCGAAGACCTTTGCTGCGCTGCTGTGAGCCGTGGCCGCATGATGGCGCTGCAGAAGGGAGGTCCCGGTGCAGCCGGGCCAACGAATCACGTACCGGGTTGGGATGGAAGACACGAATCCGCGAGGCCAATCGATCGATCGATTGTTCCGTTCAGCTAAAAAAACACCAATTGAGCATTAGCAATGAAGGTTTTCTTACGTATGGGAAAAGAAATGATTGGCCACGCGTGTGCTTCTGCTGCTGCTGCTGCCGCCGTCATCGAGGGTTGAAGTATGTTGTGACTGGCCGAAAACGGAGCTGTCAGAACTGAGGTCCGAATCAGGTGTCAAAAGTGGGGGTTTGCCAGACTGGTCTATAGATAAAATAATATCGCTAATTGCAATAATCCATTGATAATGTGGTGCATGGTGGTGAATGAAATAAATTATTCTCATTATTATTGACATTATTATTCTTATTATTGGTGTTATTGATTGATGCATGGAATAGTTGAGTTTTATCGCAATGGTCGTAAAGCTCGTATTTATCGGTAGTAGAGGTTGCAAAAATTCACTAAAATAGTAAGCTAGAGTAAAACCACTCATTTTTGGTTGTTTTTGTTGGTTTTCGTGTGTGTTTTGTGTGAAAATGTGTGTAACCTAATTTGCATGAAAATCGTAAAAAAGCGGTATTTATCGGTGATTAGGCGTTCAGAAATTCAGTAAAATAGTAAATTTAATTAAAAACACTCAATTATGGGTTTTTATGTTGGTCTTGGTGGGTTTTTGTGTGCAAATGAGTGTGTGAACAGTTTTCATGAAAATCGTAAAAAAGCGTTGTTTTTCAGTGTTGGATGGTTGTAAAAAATGTACTTAATTAGTACGTCAGCACTGCGATACCGTGTTTTAGTTTTTTCGTGGCTTTTTTGTAGTTTCTCGTCCGCACGCTGGTGTACGTAATGGGCGAAGAAATGCTAAAAACGCAACATATATCGCTGCAGAATGGTTGTAGGAAATTCGGCGATAATTATCATGCAACAATTTGCGCACGGGAACACATTTCTGTCGAATTTCTGGTCATCTGGTCGAGAGCTGGTCGAAAGCTGGTCTAGAGCTGGGATAAGGCTCGACAGAAGATAACTTTTTATACCAGCTCAAGGTCATCGAAGGTCAAGGGATCCGACAGACTTTGGTCGTGAACGAAAACCTATAGAAATGGGGGGTCTGGGCTGAGAAAATTGTGAAAAATTAAAAAATCTCTAAAAATCGCAAATATTCTGAATCGCCAGAAATGACCACACATGTATGGGCAAAGGTGGCGCCTTTAGGGTGAAAAACCGAAAAAACTAGCGCCCCTTTGGCTGACGGGTCATTGACTTGGTGAGTGAGTGAGAGCGAGAGAGCAAAGCAACGGCAGCAGCAAACATGCTCGTGGTGTACCAACCGAGTGCCATGGCTCCGTGTGATGGTTCGCTACTGGATATGTTTAGCCTTTTTGCGGAAAAGCATATGAATACAACGGAAAGTGATACAAAATATTCGCTGTTGCTAGCATATATCGCTTTTGCTTTCTCGCTAGCGCATTCGCTCTATGTGTGCTCTGTTGCATCGACTGCGTCGTCCGCCCGTATGGGGCGATTATATTCTTCTACCAAACGGTTGGTGTAACGAATGTACAGAAGAAATGCGTTTTTTTTTCGCAAATATTTCGCTAACCGTGTAATGTAACACTTTCAGTACCTTTAGTGCCATGGCACCCAAAATGCGCATGGATGATTCGTGTTTTCGCGAGGCCGCCGCTCAAATGATACATCGGATGGTAATATATGTGTAAGAAAACTGCTGGTGATATATTTGATTTGCTAATAGCCGGTGGAAAATGCGCAGCGCGCACACAGCGCTCAATGTTCAGCTCAAACGCAAAACCACCACACCAAAGGTCAAGAGCAAACACAGCGCTGAGAGCACAGAAGAGAGCGAAACCGAGAGAGAGAATTGCGCACGAAAGAGCGCGAGAGAGTCAACGAGGGCGTCATTCTTACGCTAAACTTCAACGGGGCCAGACGTGACTGCGGAATTCGCTGGCCATGAACATCCGAACGGGTTCGTGTGTGGGCGTGTATATGTGACGAAAAAGTGATTGTTTCATGCGCCACGGTGAGTTTTAATGTTCTTTCGCATGAAATAGATGGCGTGCGTTTAAGAAAAAAGCATTGAAATTCATGCGAAAGAATTTTGTGTGCGTTCCAATCAAGTGCGACCCGGGTGTCATATATTCGTCGGATGGTCCGTTAACGGATTTGTTTACGAAAATCACCATTTTTCGTAAAGAGATATAAATATTCAATAAAGTGATAAATTTGCTAAATATGCAAACGAAAAGTGTTTTACTTGCATCAGATTCACTGTTATTCCTTTTTTTTTTGCAACATTTCGCAATCCAAATGCTACATTTTCAGTACCTTTAGTGTCATGTCACCCACGTGTAGGTGACGGCAGTTGCGTTCATCATAGCTTAGATTGTTTGCGGAGCATCATGACGCCATTCTCGATTGTTTCTTATCAAATTGGAATATTTCTAAGTCGTTCCAGTATGTTAACAAAGCACTTAACTTTGCCTTTGCCGTGGCCAGTCATGATTCGGTTCGGATGGGTTTGTTGATGCTCAATCGGACACGGGTGGGTGTTGCGTGAGGGGGATGTGGCGCTCGCGGGAAAGGTTTTAAAGAGGAAACCGAACCGAAAGGGGCACTGGGGCGCGTTATTACACTGGAAAGAGACACGAAAGAAATCAGAAACACTGATTCGAAGACCTTTGCTGCGCTGCTGTGAGCCGTGGCCGCATGATGGCGCTGCAGAAGGGAGGTCCCGGTGCAGCCGGGCCAACGAATCACGTACCGGGTTGGGATGGAAGACACGAATCCGCGAGGCCAATCGATCGATCGATTGTTCCGTTCAGCTAAAAAAACACCAATTGAGCATTAGCAATGAAGGTTTTCTTACGTATGGGAAAAGAAATGATTGGCCACGCGTGTGCTTCTGCTGCTGCTGCTGCCGCCGTCATCGAGGGTTGAAGTATGTTGTGACTGGCCGAAAACGGAGCTGTCAGAACTGAGGTCCGAATCAGGTGTCAAAAGTGGGGGTTTGCCAGACTGGTCTATAGATAAAATAATATCGCTAATTGCAATAATCCATTGATAATGTGGTGCATGGTGGTGAATGAAATAAATTATTCTCATTATTATTGACATTATTATTCTTATTATTGGTGTTATTGATTGATGCATGGAATAGTTGAGTTTTATCGCAATGGTCGTAAAGCTCGTATTTATCGGTAGTAGAGGTTGCAAAAATTCACTAAAATAGTAAGCTAGAGTAAAACCACTCATTTTTGGTTGTTTTTGTTGGTTTTCGTGTGTTTTTGTGTGAAAATGTGTGTAACCTAATTTGCATGAAAATCGTAAAAAAGCGGTATTTATCGGTGATTAGGCGTTCAGAAATTCAGTAAAATAGTAAATTTAATTAAAAACACTCAATTATGGGTTTTTATGTTGGTCTTGGTGGGTTTTTGTGTGCAAATGAGTGTGTGAACAGTTTTCATGAAAATCGTAAAAAAGCGTTGTTTTTCAGTGTTGGATGGTTGTAAAAAATGTACTTAATTAGTACGTCAGCACTGCGATACCGTGTTTTAGTTTTTTCGTGGCTTTTTTGTAGTTTCTCGTCCGCACGCTGGTGTACGTAATGGGCGAAGAAATGCTAAAAACGCAACATATATCGCTGCAGAATGGTTGTAGGAAATTCGGCGATAATTATCATGCAACAATTTGCGCACGGGAACACATTTCTGTCGAATTTCTGGTCATCTGGTCGAGAGCTGGTCGAAAGCTGGTCTAGAGCTGGGATAAGGCTCGACAGAAGATAACTTTTTATACCAGCTCAAGGTCATCGAAGGTCAAGGGACCCGACAGACTTTGGTCGTGAACGAAAACCTATAGAAATGGGGGGTCTGGGCTGAGAAAATTGTGAAAAATTAAAAAATCTCTAAAAATCGCAAATATTCTGAATCGCCAGAAATGACCACACATGTATGGGCAAAGGTGGCGCCTTTAGGGTGAAAAACCGAAAAAACTAGCGCCCCTTTGGCTGACGGGTCATTGACTTGGTGAGTGAGTGAGAGCGAGAGAGCAAAGCAACGGCAGCAGCAAACATGCTCGTGGTGTACCAACCGAGTGCCATGGCTCCGTGTGATGGTTCGCTACTGGATATGTTTAGCCTTTTTGCGGAAAAGCATATGAATACAACGGAAAGTGATACAAAATATTCGCTGTTGCTAGCATATATCGCTTTTGCTTTCTCGCTAGCGCATTCGCTCTATGTGTGCTCTGTTGCATCGACTGCGTCGTCCGCCCGTATGGGGCGATTATATTCTTCTACCAAACGGTTGGTGTAACGAATGTACAGAAGAAATGCGTTTTTTTTTCGCAAATATTTCGCTAACCGTGTAATGTAACACTTTCAGTACCTTTAGTGCCATGGCACCCAAAATGCGCATGGATGATTCGTGTTTTCGCGAGGCCGCCGCTCAAATGATACATCGGATGGTAATATATGTGTAAGAAAACTGCTGGTGATATATTTGATTTGCTAATAGCCGGTGGAAAATGCGCAGCGCGCACACAGCGCTCAATGTTCAGCTCAAACGCAAAACCACCACACCAAAGGTCAAGAGCAAACACAGCGCTGAGAGCACAGAAGAGAGCGAAACCGAGAGAGAGAATTGCGCACGAAAGAGCGCGAGAGAGTCAACGAGGGCGTCATTCTTACGCTAAACTTCAACGGGGCCAGACGTGACTGCGGAATTCGCTGGCCATGAACATCCGAACGGGTTCGTGTGTGGGCGTGTATATGTGACGAAAAAGTGATTGTTTCATGCGCCACGGTGAGTTTTAATGTTCTTTCGCATGAAATAGATGGCGTGCGTTTAAGAAAAAAGCATTGAAATTCATGCGAAAGAATTTTGTGTGCGTTCCAATCAAGTGCGACCCGGGTGTCATATATTCGTCGGATGGTCCGTTAACGGATTTGTTTACGAAAATCACCATTTTTCGTAAAGAGATATAAATATTCAATAAAGTGATAAATTTGCTAAATATGCAAACGAAAAGTGTTTTACTTGCATCAGATTCACTGTTATTCCTTTTTTTTTTGCAACATTTCGCAATCCAAATGCTACATTTTCAGTACCTTTAGTGTCATGTCACCCACGTGTAGGTGACGGCAGTTGCGTTCATCATAGCTTAGATTGTTTGCGGAGCATCATGACGCCATTCTCGATTGTTTCTTATCAAATTGGAATATTTCTAAGTCGTTCCAGTATGTTAACAAAGCACTTAACTTTGCCTTTGCCGTGGCCAGTCATGATTCGGTTCGGATGGGTTTGTTGATGCTCAATCGGACACGGGTGGGTGTTGCGTGAGGGGGATGTGGCGCTCGCGGGAAAGGTTTTAAAGAGGAAACCGAACCGAAAGGGGCACTGGGGCGCGTTATTACACTGGAAAGAGACACGAAAGAAATCAGAAACACTGATTCGAAGACCTTTGCTGCGCTGCTGTGAGCCGTGGCCGCATGATGGCGCTGCAGAAGGGAGGTCCCGGTGCAGCCGGGCCAACGAATCACGTACCGGGTTGGGATGGAAGACACGAATCCGCGAGGCCAATCGATCGATCGATTGTTCCGTTCAGCTAAAAAAACACCAATTGAGCATTAGCAATGAAGGTTTTCTTACGTATGGGAAAAGAAATGATTGGCCACGCGTGTGCTTCTGCTGCTGCTGCTGCCGCCGTCATCGAGGGTTGAAGTATGTTGTGACTGGCCGAAAACGGAGCTGTCAGAACTGAGGTCCGAATCAGGTGTCAAAAGTGGGGGTTTGCCAGACTGGTCTATAGATAAAATAATATCGCTAATTGCAATAATCCATTGATAATGTGGTGCATGGTGGTGAATGAAATAAATTATTCTCATTATTATTGACATTATTATTCTTATTATTGGTGTTATTGATTGATGCATGGAATAGTTGAGTTTTATCGCAATGGTCGTAAAGCTCGTATTTATCGGTAGTAGAGGTTGCAAAAATTCACTAAAATAGTAAGCTAGAGTAAAACCACTCATTTTTGGTTGTTTTTGTTGGTTTTCGTGTGTTTTTGTGTGAAAATGTGTGTAACCTAATTTGCATGAAAATCGTAAAAAAGCGGTATTTATCGGTGATTAGGCGTTCAGAAATTCAGTAAAATAGTAAATTTAATTAAAAACACTCAATTATGGGTTTTTATGTTGGTCTTGGTGGGTTTTTGTGTGCAAATGAGTGTGTGAACAGTTTTCATGAAAATCGTAAAAAAGCGTTGTTTTTCAGTGTTGGATGGTTGTAAAAAATGTACTTAATTAGTACGTCAGCACTGCGATACCGTGTTTTAGTTTTTTCGTGGCTTTTTTGTAGTTTCTCGTCCGCACGCTGGTGTACGTAATGGGCGAAGAAATGCTAAAAACGCAACATATATCGCTGCAGAATGGTTGTAGGAAATTCGGCGATAATTATCATGCAACAATTTGCGCACGGGAACACATTTCTGTCGAATTTCTGGTCATCTGGTCGAGAGCTGGTCGAAAGCTGGTCTAGAGCTGGGATAAGGCTCGACAGAAGATAACTTTTTATACCAGCTCAAGGTCATCGAAGGTCAAGGGATCCGACAGACTTTGGTCGTGAACGAAAACCTATAGAAATGGGGGGTCTGGGCTGAGAAAATTGTGAAAAATTAAAAAATCTCTAAAAATCGCAAATATTCTGAATCGCCAGAAATGACCACACATGTATGGGCAAAGGTGGCGCCTTTAGGGTGAAAAACCGAAAAAACTAGCGCCCCTTTGGCTGACGGGTCATTGACTTGGTGAGTGAGTGAGAGCGAGAGAGCAAAGCAACGGCAGCAGCAAACATGCTCGTGGTGTACCAACCGAGTGCCATGGCTCCGTGTGATGGTTCGCTACTGGATATGTTTAGCCTTTTTGCGGAAAAGCATATGAATACAACGGAAAGTGATACAAAATATTCGCTGTTGCTAGCATATATCGCTTTTGCTTTCTCGCTAGCGCATTCGCTCTATGTGTGCTCTGTTGCATCGACTGCGTCGTCCGCCCGTATGGGGCGATTATATTCTTCTACCAAACGGTTGGTGTAACGAATGTACAGAAGAAATGCGTTTTTTTTTCGCAAATATTTCGCTAACCGTGTAATGTAACACTTTCAGTACCTTTAGTGCCATGGCACCCAAAATGCGCATGGATGATTCGTGTTTTCGCGAGGCCGCCGCTCAAATGATACATCGGATGGTAATATATGTGTAAGAAAACTGCTGGTGATATATTTGATTTGCTAATAGCCGGTGGAAAATGCGCAGCGCGCACACAGCGCTCAATGTTCAGCTCAAACGCAAAACCACCACACCAAAGGTCAAGAGCAAACACAGCGCTGAGAGCACAGAAGAGAGCGAAACCGAGAGAGAGAATTGCGCACGAAAGAGCGCGAGAGAGTCAACGAGGGCGTCATTCTTACGCTAAACTTCAACGGGGGCCAGACGTGACCTCGGAATTCGCTGGCCATGAACATCCGAACGGGTTCGTGTGTGTGTGTGTGTATATGTGACGAAAAAGTGATTGTTTCATGCGCCACGGTGAGTTTTAATGTTCTTTCGCATGAAATAGATGGCGTGCGTTTAAGAAAAAAGCATTGAAATTCATGCGAAAGAATTTTGTGTGCGTTCCAATCAAGTGCGACCCGGGTGTCATATATTCGTCGGATGGTCCGTTAACGGATTTGTTTACGAAAATCACCATTTTTCGTAAAGAGATATAAATATTCAATAAAGTGATAAATTTGCTAAATATGCAAACGAAAAGTGTTTTACTTGCATCAGATTCACTGTTATTCCTTTTTTTTTTGCAACATTTCGCAATCCAAATGCTACATTTTCAGTACCTTTAGTGTCATGTCACCCACGTGTAGGTGACGGCAGTTGCGTTCATCATAGCTTAGATTGTTTGCGGAGCATCATGACGCCATTCTCGATTGTTTCTTATCAAATTGGAATATTTCTAAGTCGTTCCAGTATGTTAACAAAGCACTTAACTTTGCCTTTGCCGTGGCCAGTCATGATTCGGTTCGGATGGGTTTGTTGATGCTCAATCGGACACGGGTGGGTGTTGCGTGAGGGGGATGTGGCGCTCGCGGGAAAGGTTTTAAAGAGGAAACCGAACCGAAAGGGGCACTGGGGCGCGTTATTACACTGGAAAGAGACACGAAAGAAATCAGAAACACTGATTCGAAGACCTTTGCTGCGCTGCTGTGAGCCGTGGCCGCATGATGGCGCTGCAGAAGGGAGGTCCCGGTGCAGCCGGGCCAACGAATCACGTACCGGGTTGGGATGGAAGTCACGAATCCGCGAGGCCAATCGATCGATCGATCGATTGTTCCGTTCAGCTAAAAAAACACCAATTGAGAATTAGCAATGAAGGTTTTCTTACGTATGGGAAAAGAAATGATTGGCCACGCGTGTGCTTCTGCTGCTGCTGCTGCCGCCGTCATCGAGGGTTGAAGTATGTTGTGACTGGCCGAAAACGGAGCTGTCAGAACTGAGGTCCGAATCAGGTGTCAAAAGTGGGGGTTTGCCAGACTGGTCTATAGATAAAATAATATCGCTAATTGCAATAATCCATTGATAATGTGGTGCATGGTGGTGAATGAAATAAATTATTCTCATTATTATTGACATTATTATTCTTATTATTGGTGTTATTGATTGATGCATGGAATAGTTGAGTTTTATCGCAATGGTCGTAAAGCTCGTATTTATCGGTAGTAGAGGTTGCAAAAATTCACTAAAATAGTAAGCTAGAGTAAAACCACTCATTTTTGGTTGTTTTTGTTGGTTTTCGTGTGTTTTTGTGTGAAAATGTGTGTAACCTAATTTGCATGAAAATCGTAAAAAAGCGGTATTTATCGGTGATTAGGCGTTCAGAAATTCAGTAAAATAGTAAATTTAATTAAAAACACTCAATTATGGGTTTTTATGTTGGTCTTGGTGGGTTTTTGTGTGCAAATGAGTGTGTGAACAGTTTTCATGAAAATCGTAAAAAAGCGTTGTTTTTCAGTGTTGGATGGTTGTAAAAAATGTACTTAATTAGTACGTCAGCACTGCGATACCGTGTTTTAGTTTTTTCGTGGTTTTTTGTAGTTTCTCGTCCGCACGCTAGTGTACGTAATGGGCGAAGAAATGCTAAAAACGCAACATATATCGCTGCAGAATGGTTGTAGGAAATTCGGCGATAATTATCATGCAACAATTTGCGCACGGGAACACATTTCTGTCGAATTTCTGGTCATCTGGTCGAGAGCTGGTCGAAAGCTGGTCTAGAGCTGGGATAAGGCTCGACAGAAGATAACTTTTTATACCAGCTCAAGGTCATCGAAGGTCAAGGGACCCGACAGACTTTGGTCGTGAACGAAAACCTATAGAAATGGGGGGTCTGGGCTGAGAAAATTGTGAAAAATTAAAAAATCTCTAAAAATCGCAAATATTCTGAATCGCCAGAAATGACCACACATGTATGGGCAAAGGTGGCGCCTTTAGGGTGAAAAACCGAAAAAACTAGCGCCCCTTTGGCTGACGGGTCATTGACTTGGTGAGTGAGTGAGAGCGAGAGAGCAAAGCAACGGCAGCAGCAAACATGCTCGTGGTGTACCAACCGAGTGCCATGGCTCCGTGTGATGGTTCGCTACTGGATATGTTTAGCCTTTTTGCGGAAAAGCATATGAATACAACGGAAAGTGATACAAAATATTCGCTGTTGCTAGCATATATCGCTTTTGCTTTCTCGCTAGCGCATTCGCTCTATGTGTGCTCTGTTGCATCGACTGCGTCGTCCGCCCGTATGGGGCGATTATATTCTTCTACCAAACGGTTGGTGTAACGAATGTACAGAAGAAATGCGTTTTTTTTTCGCAAATATTTCGCTAACCGTGTAATGTAACACTTTCAGTACCTTTAGTGCCATGGCACCCAAAATGCGCATGGATGATTCGTGTTTTCGCGAGGCCGCCGCTCAAATGATACATCGGATGGTAATATATGTGTAAGAAAACTGCTGGTGATATATTTGATTTGCTAATAGCCGGTGGAAAATGCGCAGCGCGCACACAGCGCTCAATGTTCAGCTCAAACGCAAAACCACCACACCAAAGGTCAAGAGCAAACACAGCGCTGAGAGCACAGAAGAGAGCGAAACCGAGAGAGAGAATTGCGCACGAAAGAGCGCGAGAGAGTCAACGAGGGCGTCATTCTTACGCTAAACTTCAACGGGGCCAGACGTGACTGCGGAATTCGCTGGCCATGAACATCCGAACGGGTTCGTGTGTGGGCGTGTATATGTGACGAAAAAGTGATTGTTTCATGCGCCACGGTGAGTTTTAATGTTCTTTCGCATGAAATAGATGGCGTGCGTTTAAGAAAAAAGCATTGAAATTCATGCGAAAGAATTTTGTGTGCGTTCCAATCAAGTGCGACCCGGGTGTCATATATTCGTCGGATGGTCCGTTAACGGATTTGTTTACGAAAATCACCATTTTTCGTAAAGAGATATAAATATTCAATAAAGTGATAAATTTGCTAAATATGCAAACGAAAAGTGTTTTACTTGCATCAGATTCACTGTTATTCCTTTTTTTTTTGCAACATTTCGCAATCCAAATGCTACATTTTCAGTACCTTTAGTGTCATGTCACCCACGTGTAGGTGACGGCAGTTGCGTTCATCATAGCTTAGATTGTTTGCGGAGCATCATGACGCCATTCTCGATTGTTTCTTATCAAATTGGAATATTTCTAAGTCGTTCCAGTATGTTAACAAAGCACTTAACTTTGCCTTTGCCGTGGCCAGTCATGATTCGGTTCGGATGGGTTTGTTGATGCTCAATCGGACACGGGTGGGTGTTGCGTGAGGGGGATGTGGCGCTCGCGGGAAAGGTTTTAAAGAGGAAACCGAACCGAAAGGGGCACTGGGGCGCGTTATTACACTGGAAAGAGACACGAAAGAAATCAGAAACACTGATTCGAAGACCTTTGCTGCGCTGCTGTGAGCCGTGGCCGCATGATGGCGCTGCAGAAGGGAGGTCCCGGTGCAGCCGGGCCAACGAATCACGTACCGGGTTGGGATGGAAGACACGAATCCGCGAGGCCAATCGATCGATCGATTGTTCCGTTCAGCTAAAAAAACACCAATTGAGCATTAGCAATGAAGGTTTTCTTACGTATGGGAAAAGAAATGATTGGCCACGCGTGTGCTTCTGCTGCTGCTGCTGCCGCCGTCATCGAGGGTTGAAGTATGTTGTGACTGGCCGAAAACGGAGCTGTCAGAACTGAGGTCCGAATCAGGTGTCAAAAGTGGGGGTTTGCCAGACTGGTCTATAGATAAAATAATATCGCTAATTGCAATAATCCATTGATAATGTGGTGCATGGTGGTGAATGAAATAAATTATTCTCATTATTATTGACATTATTATTCTTATTATTGGTGTTATTGATTGATGCATGGAATAGTTGAGTTTTATCGCAATGGTCGTAAAGCTCGTATTTATCGGTAGTAGAGGTTGCAAAAATTCACTAAAATAGTAAGCTAGAGTAAAACCACTCATTTTTGGTTGTTTTTGTTGGTTTTCGTGTGTTTTTGTGTGAAAATGTGTGTAACCTAATTTGCATGAAAATCGTAAAAAAGCGGTATTTATCGGTGATTAGGCGTTCAGAAATTCAGTAAAATAGTAAATTTAATTAAAAACACTCAATTATGGGTTTTTATGTTGGTCTTGGTGGGTTTTTGTGTGCAAATGAGTGTGTGAACAGTTTTCATGAAAATCGTAAAAAAGCGTTGTTTTTCAGTGTTGGATGGTTGTAAAAAATGTACTTAATTAGTACGTCAGCACTGCGATACCGTGTTTTAGTTTTTTCGTGGCTTTTTTGTAGTTTCTCGTCCGCACGCTGGTGTACGTAATGGGCGAAGAAATGCTAAAAACGCAACATATATCGCTGCAGAATGGTTGTAGGAAATTCGGCGATAATTATCATGCAACAATTTGCGCACGGGAACACATTTCTGTCGAATTTCTGGTCATCTGGTCGAGAGCTGGTCGAAAGCTGGTCTAGAGCTGGGATAAGGCTCGACAGAAGATAACTTTTTATACCAGCTCAAGGTCATCGAAGGTCAAGGGATCCGACAGACTTTGGTCGTGAACGAAAACCTATAGAAATGGGGGGTCTGGGCTGAGAAAATTGTGAAAAATTAAAAAATCTCTAAAAATCGCAAATATTCTGAATCGCCAGAAATGACCACACATGTATGGGCAAAGGTGGCGCCTTTAGGGTGAAAAACCGAAAAAACTAGCGCCCCTTTGGCTGACGGGTCATTGACTTGGTGAGTGAGTGAGAGCGAGAGAGCAAAGCAACGGCAGCAGCAAACATGCTCGTGGTGTACCAACCGAGTGCCATGGCTCCGTGTGATGGTTCGCTACTGGATATGTTTAGCCTTTTTGCGGAAAAGCATATGAATACAACGGAAAGTGATACAAAAT